>NC_084704.1:31901839-32216760 GCF_033807575.1 Cydia pomonella
GCCTAAAGTAGTCGTAACTAGTCATGCCCACAGCGCTAGGGATAAATGTATAAGTAGGGATTATGGCAGACGCTGTCAAAGTAACTTTCACACTTTTAAGTAAGGTTTATATTGGCTTGCTTGCGCCCGGGACCTAGGCGTGTCAGTGACGTTTTTATTTATGACCTGAAGCTTGTACTCAAAGGTCAATTTGTTGAATAATTTCTAACACGATCACCCGTGAAGCCTTGATCCAGTACTGTATTCTCTTTTTTTATGTTCGGTCATCTGTCCTCTGACAGATAAAGTCTGAGCGGACCGAGAAGAGTCGTTGAACGTCAGGTAGCCAATACATTCTATGATTCTTCTCCTTCCGCACATACTCATATAAGCAGGATATTGACAAATAACTAAAATTTCTAGAAATTTACAACAGAGCTATAAAAACCGGTAAGCCGAAAATTTTTATTCAATTTTGTCGGTTTCAATAATTAATACTTATATTATAAATTGCTTTTCGTAAACGATAATGTTGGATATATACTTACGTGGTCGTAGCCATCGCCTCCTAGCGAATGGAACCTTTCGAACGTTAGCACATCAGTACTCTCCAATTGTCCGCTCCCGGACACTCCTCAACATTTTTTTATTTTTTTGCACCTGACTGCGACTTGTTTCCTGACAAAAATTATAAACTTATTAAAGATTGTTTGGGTTTTTGTGAATCAACATCAGCTTATTAATTATTCTCATTTATCGTATAATTTTATTACCTAGCTTATAGCGCTATTGCTACTCAATAAATATCAAATATATTATTGTTCACAAAACGCCGTATTTAATGAGCTACAATTACGACTATCACATTTACATTTTTGACAGCTTCCGTTTAGCCGAGTCGTAACCGTCACAGAAGGTGTGCTCTTATCACAAATGCCTTCCGTCGAGCCATCCAACTGACACAAATTGCCGATACAATTATCATTTTAATTATGCCAACGCGCAAAGGTATATAGAAGCCGCATTGGAAATTTACAAATATAATAAGCGCTTATTAATGTCAAAATAAGGACTCAAAAAGTGAGATTAAGTTCAGGTTAATATGTATATTATGGGATTTCTGATTGAACTTGAGTTTTTTGTTCATTAAAATTACAATACTGATAGCTTTTATTATTCATTAAATTAACGTGAAAGTGCGCAGCTAATGAAAAAATTAGTCTTGAAATGCATTTAACCATTATTTAGCCGATAACCGGCAATCCCTAGTGGCAGTCGTGGCCGTGGGTATTTGTAAAACCCGGACGCGAGTGCGAGCCCTAGTTTGAATAGTGCTCCAAGAAATTGGGATCGCAACACATCCTACGACATAGTAAGCAAAGTCACTGATTTACTTATTGCTAGGGACCGAATCGGACGGCATCGGCAGAAAACATGGGGCGGAGATAGTTGTTATTGTACCAATATTGCTTAATGTGGAAGATAATTTGTAAATTTAATTCGTTTTCTTTTAATAAGAATTATTTTATTCCTCACCAATAACAACTGAAACATAACATAAATATAAACTAACTTATCTAAATAAACTAAAACTACAAATAAATTAAAATGAACACTTAAAGTTTTCACCTTATTTAGTTTTCAGCTACGCAAGAGCGCAACAAGGGTGCGTAACGCCGCCGATGGAATGCCCCAACGAAAATATTACATTCTGGCTCTACACGAAGTAGGTAACAAACAAAATGGATGTAATACTTAAACTACCTACTCACCTTAAGATTCACTTAGATATCATCGAAATATAAATTATTTTATATTAACCCGCCTAGGCTCCTACTTAATTGACTACGGAACCCTAAAAAAATAAGTAAACACTGTTTGCTATAAAATGGGTAGGTGGTATATTATCTGGTAGTAAAAATTTTATTGGCGCGACGCCAGCCTTTGAATTTTCATGCTTATTTACTTACTTAGTCAAAAGCTCCATACAATGTGATAATGAACCACCATTAGTACAAAGATTTGAAAAAAAAAATACAGGAAGGTATATCTTACTAAGAAAGACGTCTTCTTGGTTCATATGCAGGGCCAACGAAGACAAGCCACATCAAGTACAAGCCATGGACGCAGACTCCATCAAATCAGCGCCGTGGGTCGCGGACGCTCCCGTCAAGATCCTGATCCACGGGTACACAGGCGACAAAGACTTTTCACCGAGCAAGGAAATACGACCAGGTAAAAGAGAGGCCCCAGCAAATGCTTACTATATGTTTGTAAATAGATAATAAAGATATTTTTCATTTTTTTTTTCATTTTTCATTTTCAAAAACAAAAAGGAAACCTTGTCCACCTGTCCTGTGGCTAGGACAGATTTCATAATAAGCCCAGAATAAAATGTTGTCTACACTCTACAGTCCTGGAACTCAGTAGCTTCTACACGAATTAGAGTAGATCCATTTATTTGTATATATTTAGTACCGACTTGTTTTCAACAATTACTAAAAGTAACCTTATAAAGAATTAAAGGATTGCACCGATAAAATTTAGAACCTTTAAAAAGCCCCTTGAATTTCAAAATTAGATCATAAATTCTATCCATTTTATTTCATGTCTCATGCTTCATCCCACTTACGCTACTTTAACTATTCTCCTGAACTCAGCGTACATGAAATGCTGCAACTACAACGTAATCAGCGTGGACTACAATCCCATCGCGCGCGAGCCATGCTACTTCCAGGCCGCACGGAACACGGAACTGGTCGGCAAATGCACGGCCCAACTCATCGACCAACTGGTTACACAACACGGCTTCGATTTGAAGAAGTTCCACATCATCGGCTTCAGTCTTGGAGGACAAACGGCTGGATTGACTGCAAACTTTTTGACAAGTGGGAAGTTGGAAAGGTTATCCGGTAAGTCAACGTACTTCCAAGCAACACGGAACACAGAACTGATCGGCAAGTGCACGGCCCCACTCGTTTCGATTTTATGTAAAATTTCATGTCATCAGCATCAATATTCATATTTTTGACCAGTGAAAAATTGGAAAGAATATCGAGTAAGACCTGTTTTCATATCAATATCACGGAAAACTGTTTTGCGGTGGCAGCATGGTTCCATTTTTATCACTTGTCACTATGCCCGTCACTTTCGCGCTTACATACTTGTTAGAACGTGACAGGCATGGTGACCAATCATAAAGAGCCGACCATCTTAGCCCTACTGATGGCCAAAGTGCATAGGCCACTTTGTCAACCACTCTTTCTTACCAAACTGTCACAGTGGTCTAAAATTATGTTACCGACTCATTTGAAAATTTCTAAGATACTAGACAACACATGTGTAAGGCATTATTTTTTTAATGTATCTTTTTCTTTGCCTAGCCTTTCCCATGTCATTTGGGTCGGCTCTCCTCGTCATTCTTCGCCAGGCGTATCTGTTCTGGGCCGTCGAGATATTTATTTGGGCTTTCTTAAGGTTGTTGTTAATGACGGACATCCAGGTCGTAAGGAGTCTACCTCTGCTCGATCTTTTGGAGCCGACGTTGATGCTCAGGACTTGTCTAGTCGTGTGTTCTTCTGGCCTCCTCATGACATGGCCATACCACTTTAAGCGCGATTCGGAGAGGTTATCTTCTATGGGCCGGATCTAAAAGCTGCCACGGATGTGCTCGTTTCTAACCCTATCAAGTAGAGTGACACCTCCTGCCCACCTCAACATCTTCATTTCTGTTGTGTGCAGTTTTGTGGTTATTTTTTTAATGTATCATAATTCATTTTTGCAGCTCTTGACCCAGCCATGCCCTTGTTTGTCACCGAAGATAAGAATAAAAAGGTAACGTATACGTCAAAGTATAGGATTCTTTCGCAGCTTCTGACGCAGCTTTCATTTAAATTTGGCTTATACTCGTGAAGCCCCATATTATTTAATACATTACGTACCTAGCTAGTCTACTATTTACAGTCAATTATAACCTAGTGTTAAAAGTTAAAAGAAGCCATAACAAATAATGAAATTGTCGCATTCGCAACCGGTACCACGCGACCAAAACATCGTAAGCGCCGTAAAATTCATGGCGCTTACGCGTTTAGGTTGCTTAGATTTACGCTCCGCTTCTGTGGTTTATTGTCAAAACAACAACAACTCATAGGGCAAAATACTGGTCCTCTATGCTGGTTCTATATGTAGTAATAATAGTTCAATGATGTTAAAGGTGGACTCTGGCGACGCTAAGTACGTAGACTGCCTGCACACTAACGCGCTGGAGAAGGGCAAGCTGGAGACCTGCGGCGTGTCCGACTGGTTCCCCAACGGAGGGCTCACCCAGCCCGGTTGTTTGCCTACGAAGGAACAAAGTAAGTATTATTTTAAAGATGAAGTATGAGATGCTTTCCGGTGACTTTGTTGCAGGGTTTACGTTTGGCCATAATCAGAAGAGTTCATTCCCTATCAGTTAACTATCTGAAAATTGTAGTCATTATCTCATCCTATAAATTCACGAAGATGGCGTTAAGTGAGTCTTACAAAAAACCGTAGTCATAGTATTCATATAGTATATTAATTATATTTCAAGGACTATATTTATATATACATATATATATATATATATATATATATATATAATTATATTCCAGTGATTGCGATGATAAACTTCAACGATTACGAAGTCGACTAAATATACAATAGTTTCGCTGGGGTAGTCCCATCTGTGCCCACTACACGTGACCACCGCCATACAAAAACCAGGCACAAATAGGAATGATTTGTATGTAGCGCCCATTCCCATCTGTGCCCGGCGCGAACAGATGGGAATACACCGTTATGCTGTAGTTGCACGCTCGAGTTATACTTTATAGTTGCCGGCGCGCACTCGCAGATAACGCCTGTAGGTTTTATATGAGCAAATCGACGAAACTAATATTTGTTGGTTATTAAGGCCCAGCCATACAAGAGAATACCGTCGAGTTTCTTATCTTCGCCTGTGCTACCTATTTTCGCCTAGTTTGACATTAGTTGCCATTAACAAAATGTTTCTAATGGAAGCCTTACATAAAACTGCTAAATACAAAGTATTTTTTATGGGTGTCAACATTCTTCGAGCAACCTGCGGCTAACTTCACACAGTTGACGTTCAGTGAGGTTTTTTCGCGACACCGACGAGACGTTTTTTTAATCCAGTGTTTTAACTTAAGTTTTAAACAGTGATACGGACCAGGTAATGTTAAACATTTTAGATGATTATATCCTATAACTATTTGTTTTTCAAATGAAACTATTATTTAATAGCTAGCTTACGTTTAGAAGTCACAAGTGGATAAAACATTGGTGAGGGTACTTTGCGTCCGTCTTATTGCCAAATTTCGCCTACACCTAGGGTTATCAAATTTGTAGTACCACATTAATTGGTGGATGACATTACTTGTTTCCAAATTTAAATATTTTCTTGTGTTTGGTTTTTCGGAAATGGCTTTAACAATTTGGAGGAAAGTCAATAAGTAGATTAGATTACGGATGATTCCGAATATGGGACAATGGACGATTATATCACGGCGTATTTACAACAAGAAGAAGAAAATTTAGAACCGCCGATACCTTTCGGAATTTCTGATATTGGGTATCTCATAGAGGACGATAAGAAATTAAATACAGGCTCCTGGGTTTTGGCAAAGTTCGTAACCAAAAAGAGTGTAAAGCATTTTGTAGGAAAAGTAATAACTATGAAAGGTAACGTCCCCGAAATCAAATTCGTGAGGAAAGTAAAAGAATCGAAATTTAATACAGGATTCGTATTTTTCTACCCAAGAGTTGACATTTGCATGTACTATGAAGCATTTAGATGACATTCTTTTAATATTGCCCGAACCAAACATTTCTCGACGGGGACAAATTGGACGTAGTTAAAGGAAAAGGATTCAATCCACAGCGAGATGAGCAAAAGTTATGGAGGTTTAAAGTTAGAAATGGTATTCCTCATTACTGATTCACTTTTCCCATAATACTTATTTGGATAAAACATGAGTTTTGACGTGTTTTAAGGTTCTGTACATAAACGATTTAGTTTAATGTCGTATTTCTTGAGCTATTTAACTAAATATGGGGTTGGATCCATTTTGAGAAAATACTTTTTCCATGTAACCTTTTTCATTTTAAATAGGCAATAAGGATTCATCCCAATAAATTGAAAAAAAAAAACGAGAAAATCACCAAGAAAAGATAAAAAACTTTATTAAAAAACAATGTAATAGCTTATCAAAGTATTGAGTATTAACAAAATTGAGATCACTTCTGTTTAACGATAATAAAAGCCTCTTATAATCACTAATCGTTTACATAAAAAATCAGTCTGAATGTTATACACGAGATATGTATTTTAATCGGTATCTATATTAGGTACTATGCATTCTACTTCAGGATCTTCAGTTTCAAAGTCAACAGGCCCTGCATAGCCTTCTATGTCTTCTTCAAACGTGGAATTTCCTCGAAGGGAATAGTAAAACGGTAGGCAGTCCCTTGGGATAAGATCGAACATCGATCTTAAATCATCCAACTTTGCTTGAGGTATTTCCTTTCCATTAGGCCACAATAGTGAAAAATCAGTTTCAGAGATGGCTAGAGGCCTACGTTTTATCTTTTTCTCAATGTTTAGCTCTTGAAACTCGTCATTTATGATCGTTTTCATAAAAACAATAGCCTCATCGTCCTTCTTCAATAAAATTCCATTCGTAATCAGCCAATTAGTTTTTTCTTTATTCACAAAAGTTTTTCTGTTTACTATCTTTTTCTCAAGATTCTTAGAGCTCAAAAAATCTTCTTTTTTCATTTTGTAAACCTGTAATGGGTTCTTCTTCTTGCAATTCTTCATAACTTTTATATACTCATCTGCAGTGTAGATTCTTTCGTGATGTTTGAGTTGAGTTTCGATTTTCGAAAAATCTGTATCATTGGGCAAGAAAGTGTGGCCTGATTCAAGATAATTGAGAGTTATAGTCTTTAAGGTTGCATGGGAATGTAGGATTCCCTTTAACATGAGAACGATTTTTATGTTACGGTTTTGTCCACCACAACAATCGCTCCATAAGGATAGGTGCTCTACCTTAGGATCCAGTTTATTTCTAATGAAATGAATCAAACATGAACTCACTTCTTGGGCACCTCGTCCAGCTTCTCCTTCAACCCATGTATAACAATGTCCACAATCGTTAGAACCGGCGTGTATTCCACAATTGTACAACCATAGCTGCCTTTTATAGAATACGATATTGGTCGGTATTCTTGGAAGTGGAAGAGTTTTTTCCAGATCAAAAGTCAGGCACTCGAAAGTCTCATCAGTCTTAGCTTTTTTTAATTCTTCATTCATTCGGCATCTTTGATCTTCAGCACGTTTGAGATGTTTATCTTTTTCTTCCATCAGTTTTTCTACTTCTTCAGTTACAGCAGTATTTTTTATCTTATTTGTCAATTTGTCACATCTGTTACACGTATCTTTTTTCAGGCTTTTGAGACGTAAATTATAATTATCAAGAAAGGTACGCTTCAGTGTTGATAACGACACCGGTTTCTTATCTTCACCGAATTCGAGCTTCAACTTCTCTAAATACAAATCATACATAACTTGAAGTGTAGTTCCAAGCTTTAAGTA
Organism: Cydia pomonella; assembly: GCF_033807575.1. Taxonomy (NCBI): domain Eukaryota; kingdom Metazoa; phylum Arthropoda; class Insecta; order Lepidoptera; family Tortricidae; genus Cydia; species Cydia pomonella. Next base: position 31,909,458 of record NC_084704.1, read on the forward strand.
CTTAACGCCATTAACTTGCTCTCGCCTGTAGTGAGATTCATATTTAGGTATGGAATCAATTGTATTTCTGATAATTTCGATATCTTCATCGCTTGTTTTATTCCATCCACCGCGTGACTGACCTCGGAGATCTTTCAAAATACTACCATTACGTGTTTTTTTTAATGCCACATCAATTTTTTCAGGCGACACTTGAAATGTTTTAATGAACATGTTTCTGCAAACTTCGATGTCACAAATCGTATATTTTCTAGTAAAGGTTTTTGGTCTTTTTTTGCCCGTTTTGTTTTCTTTTACCTTTGTGTAAGCCCTTTTTTTTGGAGTCTCTGTTACACAACTTACAATATATAGTAGTTGAGCTTCATACGAACCTAAAGTGACAAATTTCTCAAATTCCTTGAGCCTTTTTTGTTTTGAAACCTTATGTGGACATACTTTTCCGCATTTACAATCATAATCAACGAAATTCCTTGGTGCTACAAATTTGGTTTTAGAATTATACGGTAAATTGCAATATTTTCTTTGCTTCGATTGAGCTAAAGTATGTTCATGATATTTTCGTTTGCGACCCCTTTTTGGTCGGCCTGAGGTAGATCCGGGTGTGTTTGGTTGCTCATTTATAGCTTCTACATCTTCATAAGGCTCGATTTCATCATCTGATACAATTTGCCTCTTCGTATAGGAGATATCCACAAGAGTATTTGCAGTAACTAATTGACTTTCCCCTTCACGCAATGTCGATATTGTATCATTTGCTTCCATTGCTAGATTTCCTGATATCGACTCCACATTTTCATTATTGTAAGTAATTTCCTCATTTTCTGTTTCTTGCGTAGAATGCTCAATTAAGTTATTAATTATCGCCTGAGCTGGCCGAAAGCAAGGTTTTTCTTTTTCCGAATCTGAATCTTCGTTACTATCTGGTACATAGTCAGAGTCTGTATCACTGCTGAAATCAGTTACCATCACCTGTGCATTTTTTGACTGGTTGAACTCATTATTCGGTTGGCTATCCAATTTTTTAACTCCTGTAAAACTGTCTTCTTCTTCGTAGCTCTTATCTAAGTCTTCATTCAATGCTTCACGAAATGTTGTCAGTAGATTTAAAGTGTCAGGTGACATAGGATGCAGTGGCGATGAGTTTTCCTTTCTACCTACAATATTCAAAGAAAAAATTAAAAATATAAATTAAAATACCATAACCATTAAAAATATACAAGACATAATTACTACTTTACGTACTTTGGTCTCTGTGCTCATCATCCATTCTATTGATCAATGGGGTCAGTGGTGAATAAAGTGGTGCCAATGGCGAATCTATCAGCATCATATCTGCAAAAGTATTTTTTTTGTAAAAGTTATGAATTTCACCAAGTAGTAAAATGGTATAAAGATAAGGTTATTACTGTTATTAGATACCATTCATTTGAATATTGCTGGTTAGTTCTAACACCGGTTGCTTAGAATGCTTAGTCACATTTTCACTAGCTGCAAAACAAAGCAACATGCATAAAATACAATAATAAAAAATATTAGTTTTACAAAATCATAATAACAATATCTCCAAAAGTACATATGTTATTTCTTAATCTTTTGAAACAAACTACATTCAAGCTTCAATCGTATATTACTTATGTGACCCTGTTTGCGTTCCATAGCTTTCTCAGTTTGCATATCAACAGAACCTAGAAATAAAAAATAAAAATGATTAGGTATGCTAAAAACTATATGAATGACCATAACAAATTAAATACATAATTATTTACTTTGGTTTCTGTGTTTATCATCCTTCCTATTTATTAATGGGGTCAGTGGTGAAAACAGTGGTGCCAATGGCGAATCTATCATCATCATATCTGTAAAAGTATTTTATTGTGAAAATTATGCACTTTACTAAGTATTAAAATGGTAAAAAGATTAAAATATTAGATACCATTAATTTCAATGTTGCTGGTTAGTAGTTCTAACACCGGTTGCTTAGAATGTTTAGTCACATTTTCACTAGCTGCAAAACAAAGCAACATGCATAAATACAATAATAAATTTCTCAATCTATTGAGACAAACTACATATTTTAAACTTTAATAAATTGTATATTACTTATTTGATCCTGTTTGCGTTCCAAAACTTTCTCAGCCTGCATATCAAGATAACCTAGAAAGAAAAATATAAATTTTATATTTAACATTATATGCTAGTATTAATAAACCTATAATAAAAATAAACATGTAACTTACCCTTCTTTGAGCTGTCTTTGTCATGACCTTTGTCTATCATATCATGAGAGTCACCTACACGGACAGCCAAAGATTTTTCTCCCGCAAAAAAGCAACACCGATATAATATATAAAGCCATGCATTTTTAGGACATAAATCAAAATACCATTTTTGAACAATATTTCCCATGACATACCAAATTCATCACATATTAATCTTTTGTAAAACCAATGGAAAATGAATATCTAATAGTTAATACCAAAGTAATTGTAGATTAAAAGAAATATAACTATAACCATACCACTTACTTTTATGCCTATTTTCATCATTTTTTTCATTCTTGTCATAGCATGCCTTACTTGCAAATAATTTAGAATCGCTATTCTCACCTAAATAATAACATACACATATTAGAACAGAACTTTAATAATTTATCTTATCTTATCGGAAGAAGTGTTGATGGAAAATAGCTTTTACTCACCATTTTTGTCGTTACAAATAGTTTTTGGAGTCGTATCGACCAGCGCTCCAAATATACGGTCTACCCTCCTCATTTTTTATCCCATTACACCGTTCACACAATGCACAGTACCACGTTTTTGAATTTAGAATCCAATCCTACAATAAAAAATCCACAGACCTGTCTTTCGCGACAATGCATGACGCAATAGCAAAATCAGTGTTGTTAGTTACAAAAATGATAGGTAAAGTTTGAAAATTATAATTTTAACATTATTAATACCAGCAACGTATAAACAAAATTAATAGTAAAAGCAATTTTTTTTATGAACAATATAATTAACATGGATCGTTATTCAAATTTAGCATTGTATTGCCATTTTAGATTTTAAAAAAATCCCTATAACGTATTCATGTAAACTGGATCTTTCCGTTGATTAATTTGCCACTATGAAACTATACCTGGGGTAAATTATCAAAAAAGATCCAAGTAACTCAAATCGACTTTGATGTTTGACGCTGAATATAAGTACAAGTTAATTTAAACCTGCAAAAATGATTCAAACAGTTTGAATTATTTCTGTTATTTTTCCTCATCTATTTAATTTGTTTATGAATTACGATCCAAGTCGACATATAAAGCAAAAAATTCAAAATTAGCCTATCATTGCAGTAAAACTGCCTTTTAGGTTAAGTATAAAGCTGTTTAAATTTAAAAAGTCAGCCTAAAGTTAATATATTTAACATGGATCGTTTTTGTTGTTTACTGACACACCAATGCTGGAATAACAAGAATTCCACAAATGTGATCCAAGTTTGCTGAATCGTTTTTGTTGTTTAGCTAAAGTATTTACACATCGTCAAATTAGTTTCTCAAAAACGATCCAAATGGGTTGGATCAGTTTTGTTGATATATATTTAGGACGAAAAGTATTCATTGCATTTTCTCAAAAAGATTCCAAGCAGTTTGGATTTTTCTTGTTGAAATTTATATAAACCAGTCCTGTCACTAACCTAATTTTACAACAAGGTACCAAGAGTATTGAATACTTATTGGTGAATATCATTTTTAATCTTTCATACATGGGGGATGGTATCCGATGTCGATTAAAATATGAAAACGCTATGTGAGCTCAGTGCTTTTTTGCTGAATGAAAATATACACATTAAAGGCCTGCCTGGTATACTTAACTCATGTTTTGGTATTTTTGTGGATTGGATCCTTTTCCTTTAACTACGTCCAATTGTATTCAATAATATCAATTTAAGTAAATACAATTTACAGTAGTTTTCAAATAAAAGTACCTACCTACCTATTGGTTTTTATGTCTATTACAAGTTGATTGAAAGTTGAGACTTAATTATTATTTAAGTGTTGATATAAAGTTTAAGAAAAGCTGACTGAGATTTAAGACTTAATTATTATGTAAGTGTTAATGGAAATTTATTAAAGAATATAACCGAAATGCCTTTATATACAGTTCCTGTTGAAGACCTTAGTACTTAACATGATTTTAGACTGATAGATTTTGTTGAATACTATTTAATGCCAACAAAATGGCCATATTCTGTATAGCTGTCGCAAAATTGATATGTTATTACTTATTTTACGTGTAAGCCAAAGTCGGTACTATTATTGTTATTCGTAGTGCAAACGCAATAAAAAGAGTATTTAAATTAAGAAGTTAAATATTTTAGTTTACGCTATATGAGTATATGCGAATGTTTGTCTCTACTCTTGCCGATGTTGAGTAGATATTTTTATATGTCTAACTTTGAATAATAAGGTTGATTTGATCTCAATTACTATCATAATAATAAGCGAAAAAAGATAAGTTTTTTGTTTAAATATGAAACAATTTTATTAAAAATATATTTTTTTACTTATAAACCATTACTCCCCTTTATTTGGCATGTTGGTTAATTTTTGGCAGCCCTAGCTTCATTATAGAAAATGTATGTAAACAACTTCAGTCTGGTACCAAACTTCGCCTACAACACCGTTTTTAAAAAATATGCCTAGTCTGGTGGAGTTAAGGTTCATAGTATATTAACACATTCCAAGGAGATAACACTTAACATGCATAAGTCACAGAAAAGTTTATTATTAGCGGTAAGGCATGCCATAGGCGAAGATTGGGAAAAATACCCATACTTCGCCTATTGCCTTCGGGGCCATTTATTACCAAGTTAACCAATTAAATTCAAAGCTTTAGTGGTATATACAGATAGTCAGGAGTACTAAAAAACGTTTTTTTGCCATAACGCACTAAAATGCTTTCAAATTTGAAAGATTTTTTGGGAAAAGTGTCAAAATCCAGGCGAAGATACGAAACTCGACGGTAGTTAAAAATTTGCCAGTGAAATTTAAACTTAAGATGTAGGAAAAAGAGTTAATTTTGTTTTGTTCTATAATAATTAAACTAAACAAAATTAACTACAATATCAGTACTACGAGTACCTATAGGCACCGGACCGTGAGGCTTTTAAAGTGGTTAAAGGAGCCTCCTAACGAGGACAGAGAGGGAGGGGAAGAGAGGAAGGAGGAGGAGGAGGAGGGTACTAATTTCTTCAACCTCTCGTTTGTTGAAAAAGTAAATACCTATGCTAATATCTATTCAGTAGGGGTTGCTAGCGAGTTGCTCTACAGCAACTCCAACTTCATTTTGCTTTTACTTCCAAACTAAAGAGGTATATAATTTTTTCAAGTAAGTACAAATCACCAATTGTGCCGTTTCCTTATACATATATATGTATAGTAAAAAAATACAAAGCGTAATGTGGGGCTGCCAGAGAGCATGACGTGAATGTTTTTGTCGATTCAGTTTTTTTTATGTGGCGGAACTCACAGAACAACTAGTATAAAAAGCAAAACGAACAGTAAATTTTCATGTTGGTTACTCTGTATACTAGTAGCCAACTAGCCAATAACTAGACAATAACCTTTGTACCAACTGTTTGTGAATTTCAGCTAAATCAGGCTGCGACCACGCTAGAGCTCCGGCGTATTACGCAGAATCCATAACCACCGACGTCGGCTTCTACGGTACCAAGTGCCACTCGTGGTTCTCCTACATGATCGGGTGGTGCAACCATGTGTCATCTGATAACGACGAGTTGTATGGAGAATGGATGTCACTTAAGTGTGTATAATATTAGAGTATATAAGTTCGTCTACGTCAGGAAAACAGACAGAAAGTTATTTTCTCATTTATAATATTAGTAGGGATCGATGTCACTCATATCAAAGCCTATAACTCTTCTTCACGTGGACATCTTGAGGTCGCTTGGCAGTGTCAGACACAGATGTTGCTCGTCGTATAATGACTTACCATTTTCACCATTGGAGCTCATTCTGGCAATCTTGTGCAAGGGTCCGTTAAATGAAAAGTAGATGTATCGGGGGTTATATATTAAGAAGATTTAAAATTTTATTTTATCGGCATAAGGTATGTACGTTTATTTATATATTTTTCCAGCGCTTCAGGCCTATACTTCTTCGTGACCAACTCCGAGTCACCGTACGCCCGTGGTCGCAACAAGAAAGAGTCACCCAGAAGTATTTTTAACCGATAGCATTTGTAAAAGTATGTTTAGCAGCTTCAACGTAATTTATTTAAATACTTAAATGTATAACTGTAGATGTAAATAAGTAAAGCATTTCATCCTTACAAATAAAGTACATATTTATAGTTAAAAGCACATATTTAAATAAAACTATAAGTAATTATATTTTTTGTATTTGCTGTGTCCCTCTTTGTTATAAATAGTTTGACCTGCAAGCAAACAGTAGACCATGATAGGAATATAAGAGAATGATATGTATGTATGGTATTATTATGGTTATTTTATGTACGTAAGGTTTAGAGACCTTGCGTAATCAATGATTACCAAAAAATATTATTTACATGTGCGAAATCATTGTTGCCCAGCTGCTTCAAACATGAGGAAAAAATAATGTCCGTACCTTGTACCTATATAAACGTAGGCAATACATTCTTCCATTCCATTGTACTGTGAGCTGTACTTTCACTTGCTTGACATTTCCCTTTTAATTTGAGACGCTTCCTTGAGCTCGAGTTGCAATATAACACTTAACACTGTTGAACAATGTAACTAATCGGTCGCCTAAGTCGGCAACGCTTAAGTGGCTCCCATGGAGGCGACGATGACCGCTTCTCGTCAGGCGGCTCGTCTGCTCGTTTGCTGACTATACTATAATATTACATAACATAATATATTGTAGGTATCGCACGAACATATTAGAACATCTGCGGGATGGTTAAAATGGAGGCAGCTCACGAGAGTAATGTGCGATGTTAAAATTCCACTGAGGGTAAAAGGAAAATAAGACCGCGATTAGACCCGCCATACTCCATGGTTCTGAATGCTGGGTCACTACTAAACAACACCTAAACAAACTCCATTCTGCAGAAATACGCATGCAAGTCGGCGGGCGTCACTCTGATGGATAAAGTAAGGAACGAATATGTCAGCTTTAAAGTTGCTCCTATTAACGAGAAAGTTATTGAAAAACGCCTTAGATGGTACGGACATATACAAAGACGACCCGAAGACCATATCGTCAAAACAGCCTTAAACTTGCCGACGACGAAGCGTGGAAGCGGAAGGCCACTTGGTTCACGACGGTCCAAAAAGACCTTATAGTACAAAAGATCGACAAGAACCTAACCAGGAATCGTGCCACCTAGAGGCTTAGGACAAGGAAGGCCGACCCCAAATAGGAATAAAGGTCCTGGATGATGATGATTGTAGGTATCGCACTGCAATACTAAAAAGGCACAGACTTGCACCATCATTGTACTTAAAGTATCAGTTATTGTAGTACTTACAAATCCGCTTACAATTTTATATAAAATTTAAAACTCTTGAATGACACCTACATACCTAATACTTACTCCTCCAGTTATTCAACACAAATGATGGTCAATTCATAAAAAAACCCGGTTTATAATAACGTAGAACCACAATTTTGGAAAGGACATTTTGCATTAACATCCTCTAGAGACCATCCGATTGGTTTTGCAACTCCGGTGTTGCAGCAACTTTAGCATCCGAAGCTATTATGACATACATACCTGCTAACTATTCAGCGATAGGTAGGTATTGTTAGAGGTGTCGTTAAAATGTATTATTTTATACTACGTCGGTGGGAAACAAGCATACGGCCCGCCTGATGGAAAGCGGTTACCGCAGCCTATGGACGCCTGCAACTCCAGAGGTGTCATGCGCGTTGCCTACCCTGACACCCTCGTTGCGCGTTGAGCTCTGGCAACCTTACTTACAACACTATGAGTAAGGTCGCTGGGGTAGTAATTTCAGGGTGAAGTCTTATACGACATGAAGGTGGATACCAGACCTGTGAGCGGTTTATGGAGCGCATGTACCCTCTATAGTAGGGAGCGTTAATGTACTGAATGTAGGGTGAGCACACCTATCTATTGAAGCGAAATGTATATGTCGAAAATTTCCGTAGAAGACAGCTTTAGACAGATTAATAATATTAATTTCAAGTTTAATCTATCGATTTAGGTCACAAAAGCCCCAGCAACAGGGTCAGTAAACCAAGAGGAGCGGTGAGCAAGGGAAAAAAGGAATATATTTTTTAGCTTTTTGAAAAGAAGTACAAAGAGAAATAAACTGTGCGAGCATGTCACACTTGATGAGTGATGACACATTTTTATGATAATAACCATACATATTTATTTGAAAAAAAATCGGTGAAGAGCATGTTGGGCCATGCTCAGTGTAGGGTTTCGTAGTTACCTTTCTGTTAAAATAGGCCAAACGGGAGCTATTAGTAAGTATCATGTACAATACAAGCATAAGGGAGTACCTTTGCAGTGCTTTGTACGTCTTTTTTACTAAGAAGAGATTTTTTTTGCAATATCTCAAAAACGACTAGACCGATCATATTTGCTATAGTTTTCATTGAAAGTATGTATTAAGCTTATGTTTCACGATTATTTTCATATGTTTTGGATCCATGGCTCAAAAGTTAGAGGGGGCGGACACATTTTTTTTTCTTTCGGAACGATTATTTCCCAAAAATATTAACTTTATCAAAAAATAGTTTACCCTTATTCCCCGCACTATTGAGTCAAAGTAAGAAATAAAATAAAATAAAAACATTTTTATTTTACCGTTCTGTCGCAATGCTTGATTTATGTATCCATGCCAAATTACAGCTTTCTAGCACTAACGATCACAGAGCAAAGCCTCCGACGAACGGACAGGGTTTCTAGGTGACTACGTAACCCTAAAAATGGGATCCTTAAGAACATGCGAAGACGAAGCGATGGAACTGGAAGCTCCGGCCCGGCCCCGGCCCGGTCTTTTTAACAAGCATACGGCCCGCCTGATGGTAAACAGTCACCGTACCTAGCCTTTGGACGCCTGCAACACCAGAGGTATTACATGCGCATTGCCGACCCTTTCCGTCTAGCGTGAGTTGTCTTTTGTGATCCAAACCAGAGAGGAAATGGACGAGAATGCAATATGATGTATGGTGTGAAGAAAATTCAAGCGGTTCAAGTAGACACGAATAGCCTTTATATCATTCATTTATTGCAACACCAGTCCTATAGTTCTTTGTAAAGTTAAATAAGGAATAAATACCAGTTATATAATAAACGTCATTAAGGTCTTAAAATATTTGTAAATACACTTTTGCCAAGCATCCTAATTCAAAACTTATATCCATGGAATACGAGTCAATATTGCTTGCAAATATTTAACGATGCAGTTCAAGTACTTGATGAGGTAATTCGGTAAACCTTTATGAGCCGTCACCGCACAACCATTCATTTTTAACGTAAATGGTGTGTCTCTATCTGTGATCGCGATCCTATCGACACGGTGTGCAACTTATCGTGCTTACAATCATAAAAAAAAGAAGTAATGTGTAGATGCTATATAATTATTAGCAATAAAGAATAACCGTTCACAAAACTGTTTATAATCCTATTGCTTTATAATCTTTATCAGCAGGTGCCTAGCCAAAATGACAATCGTTTATCGACAAACGTCCAACGAAAATAAAAAATATATCGGGATGACAGATGCTACGAAGAGTCACGTAACTAATTCTCGTTTGTCGTTTTCTATCAAAGATTATCATCTTGGCGGCATTTAGTATAGTGGAACTTACGATATGATGCTCTCCGAGAACAAACGAATTACTATAAAAATACTGGACTCACAAATAATTACAAATGCTGTATAATATTTGAAGAATCCCCTTATTTATCTAGGATCACATCGTCAAATCCTGACTTGGCCGTGACCAACAATGAAGTTTTATACCTTTTAAATAAAAACAAAAACGAAAATAGGTCCACAGTTCCAAACCGTCTTCGAGAAATCGAGAATCATACATTAAAAAAAAAATAAGATCCTGAGTAATTGAGTAATGAGTATAACCTCCTTCGAAATTTGGAAGCGAGTTTACTAATAATTTCAGACTCGGTTTTATGGATTAATCCGAAGAAATAAATAAATAAATAAATAAACTAAAAACAGACAAATATGACATTCTGAACCAAATATACGTATAGTCCGTTGTCAATAAGACGCTATTTCCATGTAACTTTAATTTGACATCAACCTCATGCACAACCGACAATGTGGTTGCCTTAAAACGTCAGAAATATGAAGTCGATTAATAAATGAGTTGTGAGAAAACAACTTCATAGATGAACTTCTCCATTATTAGTAAAGCTATTCAAGGGTCTGACGGGCATAAGGTGGCCCTAAATATCAGTCGTCCTCTGGTAGATAGACTTGTAAAACCACTAAAATTTTGCAAGATTCATTTTCTTTGTGATCTCAAAAAGGTCTATTGAGAGAATATCAAGTTTGGCTATTTGTATCTTATAATACGTACCTATAAAATGGCGTAGAGGACTTATCCTACTTCGTCTTTTTGCAGACAGTTTATTGAAGAACAAACTAGGAAAATACAGCCTGTGTCTAGGTTACCTTAGACGAACTTTTCACTCAAACTAAGCAAATAGCTTTATAAAAGTCCAAAATACAAAATAGCATGTCCAAAAATACAATAATTTATAAGTACCTAAATACTACATTAATATTATTAAACTTCAGCTATAATCTATCATAATATAAAGAAACAATTCTTATCAAAATAAAACTAAATAGATCGGTTAAATAATTATTAATAGTAAAGTTGAAAATCTAAAACAACCCACCCTGAATCGTACACGGCTCAAAGGTCCCCATTATTCCCATTGCGTTTCCCTGTTAAATTGCAATAGAGACCTACGGTGGCAGCATGGTTCCATTTTTATCACTTGTCACTATACCCATCACTTTCGCGCTTACATACTTGTTAGAACGTGACAGGCATGGTGACAAATGATAAAGAGCCGACCATGTTAGCCCTACTGCGGCTATAGCAAGGTGGCATATTTATCACATGTCATTATGCCTGTCACTTTCGCACTTACAAACTAGTTAGAACGTGACAGGCATACTGACAAGTCATAAAAATGTGACCGTGCTACAGCTGCTGCTGGGTCAGCTGGTTACGTCCTATTTACATAAATAAGTAGCTAAAATAGTACTTGTCTTGCGAATCTCAAACCGGACTGATGTTTACGCAAATGTGAGTGAGTGCACTGTTACGATTTAAGCTGTTACATAAAATAGCCGCCAACACGGATGCATTCTGCGGATCCTGTGCGTCAATCGACGAAATCAATGTGTGGTAAGTTCGAGATCACGGAATTTAATATGATATGGTCGTTGCCGATTGCGAGACTTTCCTGTTAGGGATATTTACGAGATACCTACTACTATATACTATTCTCAGGATAAAATTGATTTAACACTTCACAGAAAAATCTGGATACAGACCAAATATATGTTATATTACGAGTAGGTACGTACAACTAGAATATAATAAATATATTTCTAACTTTCTTATCTTAATGTTTACTTTACATTGGAGATGTCATACTAACGGTATGACATCTCCAATGTAAAGTAAACCATAAGTTTAGTAGACATTTATGAATAAGGGGGTAAATGGCTCAACAATTAAAGTCCGTGACTACGAACAAGTACGAGTGAAATGCGCGCGTAAAATGATAACAAAATGACATAATTTAGATATCAAATTCAAATCAAATTAGGCCCCTTGTAGATGTAAATGTAGTGCAGGGACGCCCGGCGGGAAGCAAGCGGGCTGTCGATCGCTCGTTGCGTTCACTCAGCCCAATTCCCTGGAGTTGGAGCTGCAGGTCACTGTCCCGGCGGCATTCCCCTCGTTTTCCTGCAGAACAGAAGGAAATCTTTTAGTTCGCTTTTTTCTTTTCGACATCCTTTAGTTCGCTCTCTTCTGGTGTATTAAGCCCCTTGTCGGGGGTTGTGAGTCTAAGCGTGTGTGTGACATTTTAGAAAAAACAAAAAATTTGATCGCAATGTTATTACTGGACGACCATCGTCGGCCTTCTAAGACCGGAAAAGATTAAGCGAAGTTACGACACTTCTCAGTCAACAGAAAATGCTTAGAACTGTCAATAAGTATAATTTTGCGGTTGTGCGACACAAATGAAATAGTTAAGTACGAGAATTAAATATTATTGCAGTGTATATGTATCGATTTACTTAGGAAAGTAATAATAACCTAAGGATTTCGTTTCGTTCGTTGCTTTCAGGCAAAAAGATAATAGGTACCATTTTTTTAACAAATATGATATTATTCTTAAATAATGTAGGAAAAACACCGGCTGCATAAAAGAGCAACTTTCATACGTTCAAGGGAGTTTTGGAAACGGAACCGGTTGTCGAACGACGGGGGACGCCGGGAAGCCGATCCGAACTTAAGGATTGATGTTAATTTGATCTCATATTGACATCCTGCGCCGATTGACACATTGATACGGACAAAGTGCAAAAAATATGTATAGGTACTCGTGTACCTCTACATATTTTTTTAATACAGTTGCTCAAAAAGTGCTACTTTACGTATCTCTTTAGCGTGAAGAAAGTTGGTTTTCGCGAACTAGTGCTTTTTACTTTTCCATTTTTTTATACTTGTTCCAATTCATTACTATTTATTGATTTATAAGTGTTAATGTTAGTTTCCTTTAAACATCATAATGAACATAAAAACAATAAAAAATATACATGTATCATATTTTATTAATTACCTCTTCATCATTATAACACGTTTATTTTTTTATATTGAATATTGAAAAACAGTTCTTAATAAGTTTTCTGAATGGAACGGAATAGCTGCCGAAACGCTTGTCAAAGAAGAGGCGTTTTTTCTTACTGCAAGAATGTTTTAAGTTTCCAAAGGCAACATTCGATATTGTTTTTACACAATTTAAATATACTATACTCAAATAATTGTAAATAACGATACTGAGGTAATAATAGTACAGCGTTTTATATTTACAATTGTTTGTGTCTTATAGAACATGCATTAAAAATATTACTTGTTGTTTTTCTTATTTTTTCGTAACTGTATTAAACGTCGTACGATACATGTGTGGAAATGTCATTCTTCAGTGCAGTAATGACATACTTTCCGCACTAACATAGAAATGTACTATTTTGCACCTTATTGTCCATAAATTAAGGTTCTGTACCTACTTGTGTACATATCTTTGGCACTATATCAGTATTTATATTTTTAGACGTGAGTGACGTGACTGTACAAGTACAAATACATACTACCTACGAGAGATCTATCTGGGATATGTGTATGATGGCCATCAAGTCTGTCAAAATGTGCGACAGATCTCCGGTAATCATATAGGTAAAGTAAGGACGTTAAGTACGAAGAATTTCGCACATTGAACGGCCTGTTTCTATCTCTATCGCACGCTCATAATTATATTGCTGTCTCGTTTGTTAAGTGGCGATGATGGCGAATTACGATATTTTTCTTGCTTAGAGTCCTTACTTTATTGTGTCTTATTCCCGTCATAATCAGATATATTTATCCGCCAGACAGTTCTGACGGGCATCTCTTTACGCTATAGGTGCAAGCAAGATGCACTATAAGTAAAATATCAGTAACACATCAATAACAGGTTATTACAGTTCGAATACCACTCCAGGAGGTTTAACATACTTGGAATCTTAATTAATACGGGCGAGGTTGCCAAATTGTTTAAACCGACATACAAAAAAAGGACTGCAACCGCGAAAGAATAAATAAGTATAATGTACGAGTTTTACGGCAATTCTGATTGCATCCTGGATGACTGAAGATTATGAGAATGATGAACTTAATAATAAGCTCTAGATTTTACGGAATCGGATGCTAACTGACATTACTCCGATTTTATTGTACCCTCGTAAGGCCCAAGGTCAGTTCGATGAAATTTAAATCAAATTCCATTGAAACAGAGTTCCATTTATTTTGTTTCATTCAATTTTCAAACAAAATAAAATCAACTATATTTGGATTTTTCATTTGTGTGGCTGGGCCTTAGGAATAGGAAGGTATTATAAACAGTAGCAGATAGTGAGCAATGGTGAGGAGAAGGTTAATAGTCTAAACTAATTCCGTACAGAAAAGACGTAGCGTGGAAGATGCACATGATGGAAACCTTATTCAAATATTCGACTGTTTTATTGTGCATGTCGTCTGGCAAATGGCGTTTTTTTTTTTTGTGTCCTTGGTTTTAATTAATAGACTCCCGCTACCCCGCCAAATATTATGTACGTAACTTTTAGTTACTGTTTAAGTTACATATAACTTTGGTAGGATGAACCACAAGTTTAAATTTACTGACTTGGAAATTCCAACAATTAGAAGCATTCCACGGGCTGTCCCGTACGCGGACGCATTTTATTTCCTGTGTTGCGACTTTTTTTTTCGGCGTTTAAAGCAGGCGATTATTTTTCTGTGCTTATATTTGATAATTAGCCACAGAAAAGGAAACCTAAAAATATTCACAAAATTTTCGTTTGTACGGGACATCAGTAGACAATTTCATGGAATGCTCCATTATTTGTTGTACACAATATTGTAAGCAATAAACGTTTAGAATTTTTCATTTCAAAGAGGGACAGAAAATAACTGCTCTCAGTCTATTATGACTGGATACTGCTAGATTTTTAGTTGGAGATGAGTGTTAAACACAAAACCATTTAACCACAAGGTGTGTAGATTCATTAACACATGTCCTATTGCCCAATAAATAACTGTCAGGTATCCAAATACAAATTAGCGATTGGCATTTTACTTAGTTATTGTGTAAGCAGACAATGCTTCATTTTGCGCAATCCCTACAGAATCATGCTTGTTAACACGTACGAAAAAAAAAATCTTCGTGCGTAAGACATTGTCATAGTCATATACAATTTTATACCACTTTGATACCTAATTGTCACCTGATTCACAGATTGATCAGGATTTTCATAATCCTGGCATGACAATTCGGCGTATATATACTGGCCCAACAAATAAATATGTATTGAAATTTTGGCGTATTTACCCTAGGGCCTAGGGGGCCATGGCCCGGGGCGGTAGGCTGCGAGAGGCGCGGGCGGCGAAGCAGGTTTTTTTCCTTAGATGATATACTTTATCGTCACTTAATGGGGCGGCAAAGCTAACTGGCCCCGGGGCGCCAAATCTTTAAATACGCCTCTGAGTACATACTGATACTATCCTAACTTATCAATCCGGAAATGTACAGAAATTGTAAGTGTTAAGTATCAATGAACTACGTGGAAATAGGCGCCTGTCTCAAAGAATGAATAGAACTACACATATTAAGGTAAAAAAAGTAATTTTCCACAACAATGATTTAATTGAGACCGCAAAAGTCGCAAAACGACATATTTCCGTGTTATCGTCAGAAGAGCCACGTTGTGTTGTCGGGTATATTTTCCTATGGCTGGGCTACCATTACTCGTTAATAAGGGGGTACCATTGCAGCGGCAGCTGACGTTCACGAGGCTTCATGAAACCACTTTTTCTACACTATCTGGCGATCCATGGCATGGCAGATATTTTTACAGTATAAACACCGTGGGATCGAGTAACTCGACAGATTATAACCACGCATTCCTGAGGCCATAAGGAAAAAAAAAAAATTATACGACTTTTGTTGGGAATCGCCAAACAAACATTCAGCTTTTATTTATTTATTTCTAGATCAATTTTGCGAGTTTCCTTTACAAGTATAATGAATGTTAGTCTGTCTAAAACAAGTCACATAGTGGCTCGGCAGACTCGCAGCCAAAAACGCGTTTTACACCGAGTTACACTTATTACAGAAACAAATTTTCACAAGAGTTGTCATTATCTGTAGAACAAAACCGATTTCAGAAAACTTTGTATGACATTTTAGTCTCTCAATGCGGTAAAAAAAAACCTTTAAAATTGTCGGGTTATTCGAGCCCACGGTGTATTTAAATTTAATGTACATATGACATGCTTACAATGATTTCTGTATTTTTATTCATATTCATCTCAAAACAAAATTATGACAGGAAGGGTGACACAATGACGCACGTTCATTTTTTTCTCAAGGTAGGAAAACATACTTAATATGTGGTTATCATATCCATGGTGCACAGCGCAAGAGGAAGCCATTCGAGGGTCGTGTCCCAACAGCTCCACCACTTTCGCTGGCCAGTATCCGCACGGAACACGACCGGCGCACACGCACCCGTACGACATGATCACGCGGTAAACAATAATATTAGTTATGGTCCGTGATAACAAATATTATGTCTGTGTAAAATTGTGATGTCTAGTTAAATTATTTATATGAAAAATGGTTGAAATGAAGTGGTTGCTGGTTGCCGGAGTAGTCCTTTTGCAATTTCCTGGTAAGTAGAAAAACGGCGTTTAGTGATAATAATCAGTTTTGCAATTTGTAATAATTACACGTCAAGCCAAAATAGGGGTTTTAGATCAAAACCTTTTAACAACAGATTTAATTTTTATTCTTCATTTACTTATATCGTTCTTCAGGCAAAGGGTATTTTTTCTTTTCTATAATTTGAAGCAATTTCAGTTGATTTTCGTATGCAGTAAGGAATTACGCAAGTAATCAACCGCAATCCGCATCCTTGCGGTATCAGTAGATTAAACCCGGGATTGGAACCGTTTTTTTTTTTCAAAAACTTCTAAATAACCGTAAATTTCGGTTTATTTTATACTCAAAATGTAGGACTTCGTTGTGTTTCTAGATAAGTACTTCGTATTATTAGATTGGAAATGAAATAATTGTCAAAGAACGAAAAAATATCGTTTTCGTTCCCATACAAAAAATACCGGTTTCGGATCCCTGGATTAAAGTTAAACAAGCGACGCCGTTAGCTGGATGCTAGGCTACGCTACGAGGTAATAAAAAAATATTCCCGGAATTTTTCAAAGTAAAAGCCGGATTAACCGGTAGAGATCAAATTATTTAGCCATTGCAACTTAATTAGCATCTTACACTTTATACATACTACGTAAAGTCAACGAAGTATAATATCGTGCGTGAAGAAACTGGCGCAAAAACCGAATCAAATGTGAGTTTGCGTGCAGTTGTTTTAACTTAGTGAAATAATTTGCTTATAACATCAGCGGTAATGCTCCTTATTTATGCTGTATCTGGTTAACGAACAAATATAAAGAGATAAGTAGAAACAATTTATACCATTTTTTGCATTTTTTTATTCTTAATCACGTTCCTACTTATGAGATGATATACATGAACAATGGTCTTTTAGACATTAGAGAGGAGTGCTGAACTCCTGAGCTAAATCGGCGGCGGCGGTATCTCAAAAGCATTTATGTTCTTGAAAATTGAACAATGAACAACAAATAAAGAAAGTAAAGTATATTACAGTACGTTAAATCTTCATTTCAGTTACCGCTTTTTAGCTTAGCACGGCAGCAGTGCACGAAGCGAAGGAGATGCAACCTTTGCCCATTTACGAATACACATTTAAATACATACTAAGCTATTGCGTAAATGCGATGCACTAAATAATGGTTTATTCTGTTAAAAAAATATAAAGTTTGTAATGTAAGGTACTTACCTAATATTACAAGTCAGGATCAAGTAATACTGGGGACTAGCTCACAGCCTGGATGGAGTGATTTGCAAATAGACAGGCAGTACACAGACCTGACCTACGTGACACGCCGCGTTAAAACATGTGGCTAAAATATTTGTATTTACATGACAATGTATTGTATTGTATCTATGGCGTAATGTTTTAGGCTTTTTGCAATTTATTCCTCTTCACCTTTCGCATTAGGAGGGGGCTGAAGGACAACTCACGCTAGATCAGGCCCAATCCTTAATGCAAAGATGTAATTTATATATTTAATTTACACATATTTACAAAGATCAAGGGCTTCAGGGTTTGTAGAGTTAAAAGCTTGGCTCTACAAGAGATCTGATAACTTTATGATAGTGCGAGCCTTATGGTTTTGTCTTGGCAACATTATACATGAAAATGTTTTTGATAGGATTTCACTTCTTTTTGTAAGTTGGTTATGACAATCTTTCATCCCCTAATGGAGTTGGGGGTGATTTTACAATTAAAAATCCTGAAATACTTACATATCTTGGGGCATCTTTTATACAATCTGCTTTTTTACTGATTCTCCATAAAAATTTCAACCCCCTTTCCCCCAAACGCCCTTTCCCTCCCACTTTCCACCCTTATGGAGTGGTTTTTCCCCATAACAAAAACTATCTAAGGACCTACATGCCTAATTTCAACTAAATCGGTTCAGTGGTTATTTATTCCTCATACACAATACAACCCCCCTTTTCAACCCCTTAGGGGCAAAAAATATAAAGTTTCTAATTTTTTTGTTGTTTGTGTACTAATAATATCCTACATACCAAATTTCAGCTTTCTAGGACTCCAGGAAGTACCCGGAAGGGTTTTGATGATCATCACTTTATCAGCGAGTGAGTAAGTCAGTGACGAAATCGGAGTTTTTTATATATGAATAAAATCTTAAGTGAGACAGCTGTGCAATTGAATATTTTCATGCTCAATAAGTTCACTATTATACATTATATTCCAAGAATTTTATTTATCTGGTATAATCCAAACACAAGTTTAGGTTTCAAAGAAACGACGAAGCGCTTCGGGAGATGGGAGGTAGTGCCCCGGTTAGTTTAGAAAGACTACATATCGTCGTTGAGAATGCCATATCCAATATGTGCGCGATTTTTAATCAAAGTAATTAATACCTTATGTATTTTGTTACTAGGTAACTATTTGTTAATCAAAAATCGAGCACATAACGGATTTGGCTTTCTCAACGACGATATACCGGTAGTCATATTATACATTATCTCAAATAAAAATTAAAATAAAAGTAACAAATAGTGTTTTTAGTAATAAGACTAATAAGAATTACTCGTTCCTTGCTTAGTATGGTGGAAATATTCGCTGTCATCGAGTGAAGTGTCGTCCAGAGTCGCGAGTTCGAGTAACGCCCGAGACTCTGACCTTTAAAGTAGTATTGTTTCTTACATAATTTAGGCGCTAATGATTATGGTCATCTCATTTAAGATTTATTTAATCAATTTTATCAAAATACAGAACTACCTATTACACAAATGATGCTAAAACAAAAGCCAACACTATCTTCACCAATATAAACAGAACCTACTAGAACTTCCTTACGCATAACACTTCCACTGCGCCACTTCCGAACGCAAGCGCAGACCACATTTCATTGCATAATCCCGCGCATGCGCGCAAGAGAAAGGCGGAGCACACATTTCAAACATACGCACATAAGACCTTTTACCACAAACCTTTACTCTCACCGACTTACCTAACTTTGATACATTACATTGTAAACGTGACTGACTGATTTGGGACAATTTTGAACAGATTCACTTGTTATTGTTACGATTCTCTCATTTGCTGGCTCGCGATTTTGGTGATGTTAGGTAATGTGACACTGACAACGTTACGAATGAAATGGGAGAAATTCTTTAATTTTGGAAACAATAAATTATATTATAGACTACAATAGTCCACGAAAATATTTTTTTTGAGTTATGATTAATTGATCGTCTGTCGAAACAACCAATTACTTACAAATACTATTTTTTTTCTAATTAACGTCATACTTGAATAATTTATTGCTTAAGGTTCATTTTGTTTTACTAACATTATCTTTTCTGACTAGCAGCTCATTCCCTTCATATCTCCCAGGACTTCTCGGGCACTCTTATCATTAAACAAAAGCCAGAACATCCAAAAATCGACAACGACGAATCAGCCACCATCAAGTTGCAGGTCCATCCAGCCCCTGTTAACACCGCTGCTAATACCTTTTCACCGTTGCCCCCATACAAATGCTTCTATATATAAATATGTAATCCCAAATGCAATAAATATAGCGAAATAGTCAGTGGCTGACCAACACTGGACTTTATATCTTTACAATAAGGTTTACGTACAGTTAGATAATAGCGTGGACGATAGTAGATGCGATTTGCAGCATAGTTCCAATCGTAGACAAAACTGACTATACTTAGTTTTTTTTACCATTAGAAAAGGTGTAAACAATCTTGACAAACAGCGACGTCATTTTCCATAGCGACCTGACTAGACGCCGACGCTCAAAAGTCGCTAGTGTGAAGTGGCCCTTAAACGAACTTTATGTGGGTCATGATGTTCACTCTTTATCCCAATCACGTTCGTTTGCGCGCACATTGCCTTAGTTACTAGAAATGAGAATACTAAATACTAATAGACATTGCAGAATACAACTCCTATCATATGTGTATTGAGCTCACTATAACTATTATTATTACACAAACTACCTACTTATGACAAAAACTACCTAGAAAATTGTAGGAAGAATTTTCCGAAAAATCTGTATATAGTACAAGATTCACAAAATACGATAAGCTAAAAATCATTAAGCGACAAAAGGGTGATTTTTGGGGTCGTGATCCCGAATGTCAAAAATTTATTAACAAGGTTTCCCTTGTACTTGCATTTGGATATTTACTTGAGCAGACTGACTGACAGACACGCGGGCCGACAAAGTACAGTCACCTTCGATACGGACAAAGTGCCAAAAATATGTATATACGGCCTTATTGCCCTAATGTTACTTAAGGTAGTGTATATAATTATATTTTTAGCACTTTTTCGGTATCGATATTTTTAGACCTAACTGTGGTGTCTACGTGTCATCAACTTGTATTAACAAAATCTAGCCAATTACAGGTTATCCGGTCATGCAAAACAAAAGATTGTCTATACTTGGATTACACCTCGCTAGTTTATCTACTTCTGCTGCTAATTAAAATTAAAGGGAATTTAAGACCCGAGTTTGCAATATTCTTGCCCCCGGAGTTACACACAAAGTTTTTCATCACACTTGCATAGAAAAAAATAAATTTTATACGAAATAATTCTTAAATACGGTGACATTTCAAACAAATATTCGTCTGCCATATTATAATTTTTTGACAGGTAGGCTTCGAAGGCACAGACCCATCCAACATTCAGCGATGATTGAAAATTGTCTAATAATATTTTAAACGGCCAAGCCTAAAAAGCGCTGGCTAGACGTAATAGCGGACATGGAAGAGAACAATCTCACACCTGAGGATGCAGAAGACTGGGCAAAGTGGAGAAGATTGAGTAGGAAAGTGGACCCTGGCGTTAGCTCGAGACAACGCTAGGTTGAAGATGTATATTTTAAACAGGTATTAAATAAATCAAATTAAATATTTATAAACCCACACAAATAAACGTCAGTATTTTGAAAGTAAAACTAATTTATAACTACTTGGTTCGTATGAATTAGTGACATAATAAAAAAAAAACAATAACATCTTTTCAGAATTATAAGAACTCCCGCAGTATCAATATAGGCCTTAAGTCCTTCACTTGCATTTTTTTTTATTAATTATGGCCTGGATGCGAGTCCTTTAAGCCATAGTCACCTGCATGATAGCAAGATCTTTTTCGCGCAAGTCTGATGAAAACAAGCTTTTATTTGGCCTTCGCCATGTTGCAGATTTTTAGTGGTGCCAATTTACCATCATCTTGGTTAAACAGTACAGCTTGGCCCGTTTCTAACTTTAAGATACGTGAAATATTAGGTCTAGACGTATCTTAAAGTCATACGAAGCGTTCGTATCTACAATACGATACGTTCGTGTATACGATATGGATCAGATATATCAGCGTCAAAAGTGACGTTTCTTCAAACTAAAACGTCACTTTTGACACTGACATATTGATACAACCAATAGCATGCATGCAATTTTAGACTTTGATGTCTGATGTCTCATTCTTCACTTGAGCGACTCTATTATTCGTTCCAAACGTTATCTAACATAATAACAGTGATTATACTCCTTTTAAAAAACATAATTTTGCAAATTGCATCGATCTTTTGACACAGTATCATCAGAGTTGCGCAAGAGTAGATCCGTGTCAGAGATCGAGTAACACGCATTCGCGTTTGCATTATGACATGGTTCGAATGTCCTCGTTATACTTTTTTCCTTGTAAATCTCAGGTTTGTATTCACGATGTATCGCACGAATATAAATATGTTTCAAATTAAAACTTAGATTCTGTTTTCACAAGCTCAAATATCAGTCAGTCATTCAGTCAAACCTGCCAGTTACAGTATTCAGTACCCCTAGTGTAAATATTTTCGACAGCGAAACGTTACGTACGCGTTTGCGTTAAGTGTCATTTTGTATGAGATTTTTGACTCTCCAAAACGTCCCGCTTGGCGCGCTGTTCAAAAACCTATACAAAATGAGACTTAACGCAAACGCGTACGTCACGTTTCGCTATCGACTAAATTTACACTAGGGGCACAGAATGCGATTGTTACTGCCCCGCAGTCTGCTTAATAGTGAACCTTCTTTCGCTGGATAGCTTGAAAACTATCTGTCCGAGCTTCAGCTAACATCGTAGATGCGCTGCAGAAGCAAGGCAGTGTTAACAACGCTCTAAACCAGTAATTTTATTTTATTAGATTTACTTACAACCTTCACTATCGACAGTGGGGCGACACTCCTCCTTTCGGTCATTCTCGGGTTCGTTCAGCTCAGCATTGCTCCGAACAATTATTAGGGTTGGCACACAGAAAATATTGGTCTGTGGGGTTGGCACAACTTGACGTCCCTTTGCGTGCTCGACCACAGATAAAATAATGACTTGAATTTTGACAACCTTAAATAGCCGAAAGGGATAATACTGCCATACATTAAAAAGGGACAGCGTGATTCGTCCCTGAATCGCTGCCCAACTTCTTTTTTGTAGGAAGTGTCATATATGTACGGTAGAACTCTTATATACATATATTTAGTGCTATCGATACAGACATTATTTACTGAATTACCAAAAATACCAATAATTTAACACTGCATCACTCTCACTCTCGTCAAGTCATTTTGTTAAAATTGGTGATGTCATTGTCAGTTTGATAGTGGTAGTGTTTTTTTTATACGTATGGGTAAAGACGCCGCCCTAACGATGAGCAAAAATACTTATAACAACCGACACCAACAACTTATCGTCGCTTTCAAAGCACGAATTTTGAATTCACAACACTTTTTACAAGTATGTAATTTAAAGCAGTCGTGAGTTAATGTTAGAAGTCACTTATTCAAAATTTGAGCTAGATTCTAACCTAAACTCACTTCCTAAAGATTACTTGAGGATTAATTAATTATTAATTATACAATAACTTGAACTGTGGTAATAAGTCATAAATGGTAAAATATAACCTGATAATGATTGGAAATATAATTAACCATGTAATTAATCACTAAATACCAGTGTAACTGCATTATTCGCAATACTTTGGCCGTAAACAGATTTATATTATACTTAGTTATTCACTTTTTTAAAGGTTTACAAAATTTAACTTCAGAGTTGAAGTCACGCACACACACGTCATGTAGCGATTTTCAAATTATTGTTTTTTTCTTCATACTTACATGTTAACAGCCAACTACCAAATTGATCATAAAGTTTCTTAGACGTATTTAGCTTATATATTTAGGCATATCGTCAAACTACTACTTCTACTACTACCTACTGCCGGCCAAATTGAAACTATGCTTATAAGATGTCATAGCGATGCGATACCGATCTGTGAGTGTCAGAACTGTCATTTATTCAAGCAAAATAACTTTAGATACCGTTGTCGTTGAGATTCAAGATGGCGAAGACGTCTCGAGTTTTTTTTTTGTGTTTCGCTCATTTATGTTGTTTAAAGTCTAATATTGATAGCTTATTATGCAGTGAACTATCGTGGAAGTGTGCAGCTAATGAAAAACTAATCTTTAAATCCGTTTGGCCATGTGCCATGGCCATGGCCATGTGGATTTAATCAACACCCGACAATCCATCGTGGCTTTTAGTAACTACCGAACAACGTCATGCTCTACGAGCACACTTAAAACTTACAACGAAACTTGACATTGGCAAAATCATCATAGATTTGATGGAAGCCATATTTTGGAAGAAGAACTTTTGACAGATAGATATCATATCATTTTATACGTTCGAATTGGGACGTACTACTGTTATAAAAAGTTATTGTTATAAATGTACAGTCGCGTCTGACAATTTAATATCGGTACGAAAAATATGCCAAAAATATGTATACACTGTTAATATATGGGCAATAAAGTCGTGTATACATATTTTTGGCACTTTTTTCGTATCGATATTTTCAGACGTGACCGTACTTTAATGATTCATTTTGGAATGAAAACCATTTAATAAAATAAGACATGCGTTTTGGTAGGTACCTACTTCAGATTTTTTTCGCAAATATTCTTTGTGGTTAAATACACAACTGTACCATCGTCACAAGAAGACACATTGCCGTCGTACACTTTCTGTTTCGTTAACTGAACGACGCCTGACAATAGAGGGGTTACTTAACAAGGTTTTTCTCGTGAGAACGGGAGCAAAGTATAGTAATTCGCAAGTTTTATTACGAACTCTAAAGGGTAACATTGTTGAGATCTTTGTGTGGCGTTATGATGACTGATAAGGCACATACAAGATAATCCATAATGTGAGTTTATTGTTACTCAATTATACTTAAATAAATAAATATAAACTTATATCCCCAATTAACTTACGTAAAGTTGAGTTTAGTGCCTAAAGTTTGCAATTTTGCAAAAAAATGCGTATTAGCGGTAAAAAAAACGTAATAAGAATTATAATGTATGAAGAAAAAACTTTAACACTATTTTCTCTTAAACAAAGCAGAACCGTATTTTTAAATTTTAATATATGCAAGCATATACATAACTAATGCTATCCAGGGATATTTTTATTTTTGTAAAAAAATGCGGCAAAGGAAACGCGTAGTGATTGAATTTAATTTAATAGTGATTTCTAAATAGAGAAAAGTGAGATATTTAGAGCGGGTTCATATGGCTCTTAACTATTGATAACCGGTGATGAGGCTTTCTCGAGTGCAGCCTACAATCGGTATTGGATATGGACACATCACTATAGCGCATGAGCATCGCGGCAATGGCGGCGCCGTAGTGGAGTTTCCCAAGTTATATCTGTTTTTATTGTATTAAATCCTTTATTTGATGATGACTGGTGTATTTAGTTTAACATTATACACCACCATGCCATTATTTACCCTAGACTGGCATTTAAAAATGTGATGAAGCAAGCGACCTCCAGGGTCTTCAAAGGTGGATGTTTCTCAATACATGTCAACCACAAAGCGATGGTATTGCACGGCGGTAATGATTATATTATAGACTCATTATAGTCGTTACATCGTGCGACCACGCGTGTCGGTCTTACGATGCCTTCCTTGTAAACAAATGCTTACAATTACTATAGTTCGTTTTTATTAGCATTAAAAAAGGTAACCAATATTGACGTGTCTTTTTATGGGAAATTATTGGAAAACGCTTATTGAAAATAAGTTAGTTTACTATTTATTAGGTACTTATGAAAGCAAATACTAGACTAAATAGTAAATAATCAATTTTTATCATTTTTTTATTCTCGAATATTTTTTTTTAATTTCTGTTTAGTTTGTTACCTACCATTACTTATATTGTAGGTTCAGCGATTTTTCGCATATCGACGATTGGCGGCTTTCTTGCCTACTCTTATTCATCAAACTTTACAAGCCGCACTATTAGTTAACTTATGTTTATCCGTCTTCCTCGCGTTGTCCCGGCATTTTGCCACGGCTCATGGGAGCCTGGGGTCCGCTTGACAACTAATCCCAAGATTTGGCGTAGGTACTAGTTTTTACGAAAGCGACTGCCCTAACCTTCCAACCCAGAGGGTTGGTTCCGGATTCCTCACGATGTTTTCCTTCGCCGAAAAGCGACTGGTAAATATCAAATAATATTTCGAACATAAGTTCCGAAAAACTCATTGGTACGAGCCGGGGTTTGAACCCGCGACCTCCGGATTGCAAGTCGCACACTCTTACCACTAGGCCACCAGCGCTCTTAACTTATGTTTATCCGTTTCTTATAATTAAGTAAATTATAATGACAGATTAATTAAGACTTTTTGGTGGCATGTTCCCATCATTATTCAAAAATTCTGAATGTCAAGACCAATTTTACTAGGTACCTACGATATTACATAAGTGAGGCGTAACATTCGTAACGCGTCCACACAGTGCGAACCCGATCAGTGAAAGCGCATTGACTCATTCAGTTTACTAACCAGTAGTGGTTGACCCTTGCGGTTCATAATGAACGAATATAAACGAATTTTTATTGTATACGTTTTAAATGTTAATATATCTGAAAATCTTTTATAATTATTTCATCCTATTTATTATTATTATTATTTTTTGTAATTTTAATATTTTCATGCTATTGACTCCTCATTAAATTATTTCTTATTAGTTGATGTTAAATTATATTTAATCATATAAATATAATTCATTTTAATTGACCGAGTGATCTAATCAAGTTATCACTGACAACTGTTCACATGTCTACATGGACTGAATATATCATGGGACACAATGTTTGTAATTTAAGATCTTATGTTACCATATGTTCATTGTGAATAAACGATTTCATTTCATTTCATTTCAAAAATGTAATGGGTAAATGATGGATCAGGTCGTGTTTGCTAATAGGTACGGTTTGTAAGAAAACCCGAGCGTTGCGTCAAGGCACGTTTTAGTTAGGCAGTGGCGGTGGGAGTGCCTAATGAATCTAGGTGAAATAGGTTCTAAAGTATACTAAGTTATACTATATATGTATTAGGTGGGTTAATAAACTAAATTTAAATTATGAATGTGTCTGTTCAATTAGTTTCATTACAAAAACAGATTTTTTAATGGTCAACTTCAATACCGGTATTGACATCGGAAATTGGATTTCAATACCGATATTAAGAATCGTCTGATGTTGGATGGCCTAGTTGTAACTTTGTCTACCTTCCTTGGATGTTCGTACCATGAAGCGTTTGTCAGTGAAGGAACCGCTAAGCGCGGCAACAAAGCGTGACTTTAGCTCATGAGACCATTTTTTCTGCTTTACAAAAGACAATAATAAGTGTATTAATTTATTGAGTTTTACCCATGTAACGAGTATACGGGTATGGCATATCGTCTATGGCGTGTGACAACCTCGATAAAAGCTATTTAATTTATTCAAATAGAATTCCAAACTGTCAAGGCGAAGGTTTCACTTATGATGAATTAAGAGTATACCTAACATAAATTACATCAAGAAAAAAAAAACAACTGGCACTGATTTTCTATCGTTCTCTGGTTATTTTCAATGTATTTTGGTACAAGCTTACACAGACCGACATTTTTTTTATACCACGACGCTGGCAAACAAGCATACAGCCCGCCTGATGTAGTCCGAGGCGAATCGAATCATGATGAAAAATCCGTTGATATATGAAACATGGACATTGCACTAATATCTATAGCGCTGTCTTCTGTTAGCCTGCGACGTCACATTTTCAATATCAACATTTTTTCCTAGTCCAACCCGATTCACCCTGTGATCCGATTCCCCTCGGCCTACTACATATACTACAGGTCCTAGGTGACGATATATAATATTAGATAACATCCATCACTCACGAACACATAAATATTCGTTAATAAAACAATTAAATGGCCTACGTAGGCAGGGTCACTGCCTGCTAGGGTAGGAAGCCGTCCGAATAGTATATATACTTACTTGTAATATGTAGTGTGTGACGTTTTCACAATAAAAATGCAATGCGAACTACCTGCAAGTCGACATTCCGTTGTCAACCGTCATGGCGAGCGGACAGGTCGCAAAGCAAGCGAGCAGAACTGATTCTTATTTACCATAGTCATAAACGAAGAAAATTTCAGGCGCCGAATGTCACTCTAGTTTGACGTAAAAGATAACACTAGCGACGAAAATATTCACGGTTCATTACAGTAACTATTCAAACAGTTTGCATGTTTGTAATTGGACTTGAAAAATATTTAAAAATTATTTAAAGCATATTTGTACTAATGTAGACTAGCAAAAACATTTAAATATTATTTAAAGTGCATAATTTGTAGGTACTTTGGACTTGCAAAATCATTTCAACATCATATAAATGACGTGCTTATTTCCTCAGGCGTAATTTTAGAAAATTACTAAAACGCTTGGTAAGTATTTGAGCTCCTGCAGTACCTAAAGTCAGCATAATTTTCTTGAGACCACTTGAGATAAACGAAGCATTTCGCAAAACCATCGCAGCAACATATGGCGCATTTAGATTTATAAATTAAAATATATATATATATATATATATATATATATATATATATTCACATATTTTCTTGATATAACAGGGAATCTTGCTCTCACTAATAATATATTCAGTATTATTGGTGATTTAAATTGAGTGATGAATATTTCTAATATATAGGCACAATTAAGCGTGGAAAAGTTATCTAGACCATGTTGTAAGCATAACAATATTAGTAACTGTGACGATTTGATGAACGATTTAACATTTTTGGTGGTCAGTGAAGGATATTTTTGTAAATTACCTGTTACTGACAATTTCCACATATGACACATCCGGATCTGGATTCGGGTCTAAAATCGTATCGAAAACCAGATACCATAGACAATATTCAGAACCATCTGAATGTATTATTTATTCATTCATATATAGACATAAATTTACAGCTTAAGTAGGTATGCCATAACACCCATATGCAACTTAAAATACTTAATAATTTATTTAGGTAAGTTTTAACATTGTCATAAAAAGTTAGGTATAATCTACAATTGTATCTGTAGGTGAATATTGATTTTTTTTGTAGAAGAGTCAGATTGTATTCCATCCATGAGGTTCAGATTTCGTAAAACCACCAAACTATAGTCCAGTGCCTATTGCAACTATGATCCACAAAAGGTACCTATGTTATTTTTGGTTACGTCTGAGCTTATCTTCCGTTTATATAAATACATATATTACCTGGGGGGTTCCCAGCGCGCATATGTTTTTTGCAGAAATCGCGAAGCGTCTGGTTGTCGTAACTGGTGACCAAAGAACTGGCGGCTTCTTCGCACAACGTATCAGGATTGCGATACAACGAGGAAATGCCGCCAGCATCCTTGGTACAATGCCTCAAGGGCCTATTTTAGATTTAAGCTAGTTATAAATAGTAAAACGTCTGTATAAGTATATCTATTATGTAAATAAATAAATAAACTTTTTACTATACAGGGTTTTTATTTAGTCATCAATTGTGAATGCGTAGTCGTCATTTACGGGGTTAATATATAGGTATTACTGAGCAACTTTTACTATGGGAGCAACCCCGAAATCGCGAATAAACAATCGGTTGTTTCATACATTTTGGCTGTTTGAACTTGCCTTGACATTTTCTATGAGAGAGTAAAATTTTTTTTCGCGATTTCAGTGTTGGTCCCATAGTGAAAGTTTCTCAGTATGACCTTATGTAATCACCCCGTAAATTATTGCAGGTTTCTAAATAAACTTCCTGTATCTAAGAAATAAAAAAATCAAGTAATAGTCACACCTGAGCAAATATATCAGCGTTAATTTTTGACCATATTTGGGACCTTTTGGACTGTGGTAATCGTAAAGGGTGGTTTTACATTTCTTAATTTCTGACCATGTATGCGCCTGTGAGAACCCACAGTATAGATACCTGTACCCCTAGTGTAAATAAATTCGATTTCCAAACGTGACGTACGCGTTTGCGTTTAGTCTCATTTTGTATTGGATTTCGAAAGAGCGCGCCAAGCGGGACGTTTTGGAAACTCAAAATCCTATACAAAATGAGACTTAACGCAAACGCGTTCGTCACGTTATGATGTCGATCTAAGTTACACTAGGGGTACTGATGGACACGCACTTACGTGGATAGAACTTAACAGTAAAATCGCCGACATAACCGAAACAGTCACGACTAGTTTCTTTATGCTCTGTTTATTAGATGACCGCTCACGCACAATTAATTAAAATAATGAAGTATTTAAATACTGCCCAATTAGTATTTTGTTACGTAATTAACCTATTCCTCCATTTATCTTTTTCGTTGGGTCGGTGCACAATCTAAATATTTATAAAAATACAATTTTTATTAGTGTCAGATATTCATTATGTTTATGTATGTATGTATGTTTTTTATATGAAACAAGCCATGTCGACCAAACCAGGGAAATTTTTAATCTCAAACCATATGTAACCTATCTGTATCTTAAAAAAATACTCGTAGCAATTCGATGATACGTAATACCTAAGCAATTGGAAATAATTACTCGTGTCTGTATTCATAAGTAACTTGTTTAGTTGGTTTTAGTATGTAGATACATATTGCAGCATTACATTACATTTTAAGCAGACATCTGCTAAAAGGTAATTATGGTGCAGAAATACTATTATTTTATTTATGTAGTAATTATATTTCGTTCATAATTTAGTTTTTTTTTTCTCACTGCACCCACCTTGACGCATTTCTGTTTCGCCCAATGGTTGACTGGTAGAGAATGCCTAGAGGCATTAAGTCTGCCTGTTACACTTCTTTAAGTGCAATAAAATAAATAAATAAACCCCGTACCGTTCAGTCATCTCGGATATGATATTTAATAAAGTACCTAATATTTATGGATTCTGTCCTATGTACACATACCCGCTTTTGCAATGTTTTGCATTTGTTCGCAAATTTACCTAATTTACCTAATTTGCATTTATACCTAATATTATAGCTCATTATTTCAATTTTCCATAGTTTTTTTACACTGACGCTATTAGGATGTCATTGAACAGTTCGAGAAGGCAGAGATAAACCTGTTACAATGTAGGCAGTATTTTTAGAGCTTACAAATTTTTACTTAGGGACTGTTCACTTAATCAGCCAAACCGGTCAAGCTGCAAATATCCATTTCATTGGTAGCATAAAACCGGTGAACGCGAAGGTTAAAGACACCTAACATATAAAATATATCATTACCAAAGATAATATTATAGCTATACTTATTACAACTAATATCTGAACCATCTCTGTTTACATTGCAGTATCAGAGAGCCAACGACAACGCAACCCCAACAAGCTACGCGTCAACCCCGGACCTCAGCAGCTACAGGACATTTTCAACACCACCTCATGTATCCCTCCGCCTTATCGCTGTCCGCACGCTGGGATGCAGTTCTTCCTATACACCAGGTGAGTAAGTCAAAGATTAAACTACAATGCAACCCCAACTAGTTGCGCATCAAATCTGAATCCAAACTGCTACAGGGAAAATTCAACACCGTCTCATGTGTCCCAACACCCTACCGCTGCCTTTTCCCTGGTATGAAATTCTGCCTCTGCACCAAGTGAGTGATTCATCAGTCAGCGACAATGCAACTCTATCAGTTCCTCAACCTGGAGTAGCAGCACATAACGTAATTATCTCCATATCCTACATCCTGTCACTACGCCGCTGTTTACAGCCTGGGATTGCTTGCACCATGAGCGTGGGTTACACAAGGAACTACAACACAACCTCAACAGCGCTTCAACCTGGGGTCACAAGAATCAGTGCTGACTTCCCAGACCAGCGTCATCCACTTTAGAAATCGATATTTTAAAATTCAAAAAAGGCTTCAACCGTTCGCCAATGTCGAATGCTAATCCGAGACCCTCGCATCCACCTTTACCTCAACCTCTGTAACACAAGGTCGATTAAAGTTTTGATTGCTTAAAAGATTATGCGCAAGTCAATGGGAAATAGAAATATTTAAAATTATGCATTTTGTTGTTGTGTAACGTTGATTAATATGCGTCATCGAGATGTAGAAGCCTCCACGTGTGGTTGATCATTTTAATAGGTGTAACTGTGTAACCGACGAGTGAATGGTATTACCTGCTAATCTCCGTACAAATAGACTTTTCATCACACTTGCTCGTAAACGGTGTTATTGTATACCAGCATACTGAAATGGAATGAGCTATATTACGACCACGACCGTAATATTTTTTTAAAATTTTATTACGCAATGGGCATATTGAGTTTTACTTACTTTTAAAATACTGACGTTTATATTACAATCTGGCGGACGAATGTTTGAAATGTGACCATACGATTAAGAATTATTTCCCTTAAAATTTATTTTCTTCCTCACAAGTATGCTGAAAAACAATGTGTGTTCCACGGGCGGTAGAAGAATTACGAACTCGTGTTAATTAAGCCCTCGCCTTCCGGCTTAAGTATACATATGTTCGTAAATTCTTGTTTACCGCCCTTAATACACAAAAATAGCAGATGCGGTAGGGCAAGTGCCAAGATCGGGAGTGTACCTATGTAATCACTTTCCAACTTAAAACTCTACTTCGGGGAAACTCTACTTCGTATTTAAGGTAGCGGTCTATATAATTATTTGTCTTTCGTCATAGTAACTACGATTATGCCGTCTACTACATTAATTGCCATTCTATAGCTCTTCTTGGTGCCGAATTTGAATAATCTTCCGGTTTTTTTTATCTCTTACGTAACTTATGTTTTATGTTTAAGTAATAAGTACATACATGCATACGAATTTGCTTATAAAGATAGACGTTTCAAGGTTTCAGGATTTGCAGTTTTAGGTATAGCGGGTAGTTTTAAGTATTTTATCGCCATTTCATATGACAGTAAATAAACAGTTATCGAGATAGCTACTTCTCATTCATAGAAATGGGGAGATATTGTTGTTAAGTGGCAGTGTGTGAGACTACAGGAGAAAAAAGAGTTGGTAGCCTAGCGGTAAGAGCGTGCGACTTTCAATCCGAAGGTCGCGGGTTCAAATAGGTTACCACCAAACCAATAGGTTTTTAAGACTTATGCGAGATATATCATTCATTTATCATTCGCTTTTCGGTGAAGGAAAAAATCGTGAGGAAACCGACTAATCCCAATAAGGCCTAGTTTTCCCACTGGGTTGGAAGGTCAGATGGCAGTCGCTTTCGTAAAGATTAGTGCCTACGCCAATTCTTGGGTTTATTTGCAAAGCGGACCCCAGGCTCCCATGACCCGTGACAATAAGCCGGGATAAACGCTAGGAAGAAGAAGGTTAAGACGACAGGTTTGCAAGTTGCGGAAAATTTCAAAAAAGTTGAAAAAATCTAGGAAATTTCATAGGAAATTAAGAAAACTTTCAATATTGAAACGGAACATTTCGATCCCTATACAGTATTTTCCACCATGGGGCTTTAAATCCAGGGCTCAATTCTATTCATTACACCGAGCTTCTTTGACTATGAGACCAACCTCGAAAAATCTGGCTTTACCATTGAAAACGTCGATATCAAAAAAAAATGAATGAAAAATCAACATTATCCTAATAAAAATAGCACAGTGTGGGGAGTTGAATCGATTCCTGTATTTAAAGCCCCCCGCTGGGAGACACCCCGTATATGAGAAGTTTTCGAAATTTGTCAATGTGGAAATTACGCAA
The DNA here is from genome assembly GCF_033807575.1 of Cydia pomonella. Classification (NCBI taxonomy): domain Eukaryota; kingdom Metazoa; phylum Arthropoda; class Insecta; order Lepidoptera; family Tortricidae; genus Cydia; species Cydia pomonella. The sequence goes on from NC_084704.1 coordinate 31,943,067, forward strand.
TTTTTTGGCACGAAAAAAATTGTTTCCTATGCGACCGGTAGTTTAAGTCCGATAACCCTCCATACAAAGGAAAGGATTTTCGCGTCAAAAAAAAATTCTACTTTTTTCTAATCAGAACACGATACCGAATATCTTAAAAGGATCCCCACTATAAACTGATAAATAATTTAATTTGTTCTAATACTTCTAATAAGATCCCCACTATTTTTGTTACGCCCTGTAGAAACGATGGGCGTTGCAGCAAAGAATTTCTCTAGTGGCGACCGCAAACAGGAGCACAGCACATAACAATAGAAGGCCCCTATAGGCAAGATAGAGACGTGAACTAGTCATCACCGAAAGGCACGACCGGTCGATGCCTCGAAATTCAATGTTATATAAGTATAGTAATCTAATACCTAGACAATGCTTGCACCTCTTTATCCTCTCATTTCAGAACGACGCAAGCAAAGGGCGAACTCCTGGACACTCTGGACAACGAGTCCCTCTCGAACTCTCGCTTCAACCCCAGCCACCCCACCAAGGTGGTCGTCCACGGCTTCGGCGGTGGCAGGAACCTCTCACCCAGCACTGACATGCGCAAGGCCTACTTCACTAAGGGAGACTACAACATTATTATCGTGGATTATGGCAGTTTGGTCAAGGAGCCTTGTCTTGGACAGGTCAGTATTTTTATTACATATCTCTATCACTTTTTGCTTGTCACCAATGATATTATAACTTCCAGATAGGTAATAGGCGATCCAAAATTGTGCTTATATTGGCATGATGACAGTAACAAGAATCATGGAAATAATGGTTTCAAAGAAACGTATATGTTAATATGATTCTAACAAATGGCCCTATTCCAGTACAAACATTAAGATTATTCATATTTTCAATAAAATAGAAGTGCAGAATTCTCCAATTAGCCATTTTGACTGAAACACCAAGGAGAAGCGAGCCAATCCGTCATATTTCTTTGAGCAGCATAGACAACCTCATTCACCGTAATCCATACGTTCACACCAAAAAGTTTGGATGTCCAAAAAAATTATATATTTTTTATTTCACACAAAGAAAAGGGCGTGACACCGCAAGTGTTTAAGTGATTGTTATTATATTGCTTTTATTATGTTTCTTGATATTATTAGAATACATTTATATAACGCAGAAAGGCATTTTTAATTTTTATATATTTTATAATTTTCGTTATATGCGAGGCAACTCGCCAGTAGTCGGACAGAAACGATATGAAGTACCGGCACTTCATTGAGGTGCGGAAACATTTTGTTAGAGATGCCTCAATCCCAAAATCAATTCAAAACTAAAAAAAGCCTAAAGGAAAATCTCAAATTCTCAATGGACGTCACAAACGGACGTGAGGCAAACTTGCGCGAGGTTTAAAGCAGCTATTAAAAACGCAATTATTTGTGTTAAAACTTATGAGTAACTAAAATATTGTGTTTTTCGGAATCAATACAAGTGTACCAACAATAATAAAGGGGATTTAAAAAAAATTTCGTCATACCAATCGTACAGTTGCTCTTTAGTCGCGCCGAGGCAAGCTTCCGCATATCGAAAGAGACAAGTAGCTTATGTTCAATAAAAATTATAACAAAGATGAATGGTATGCAAAAATTAATCTATAAAACCACAAAACTGATTCATTTCTTACATTCATTTCATTAGGTAGGTACCTAATGAAATAAATATGGAAGTATTTTATGCTCCTTACGTACGAGTATAACCTATCTATAGTTATATATTATCATTGGTACTACCCAGTCAGAAGAAACTAAAAAATAAAAAAGAGCAATTTGTTTTATGACTAACCCACGATTTAACTTATGAAGTTGATACTTTTTATGGCTCAACAAGCCAGTTAATTAACATTGCTTAATCGTTAATAATGCGGAAAAGCTTAAGGCGCTCTTATAGACAGATTTTAGGTTTTTGAGGGGGTGAAGCAGACGAAGTGGTAAAGCAGGCAGGCGGGCGCCCCGCGCGCCGCGCTCGCAGCAAGCCTACGTCCTTATTCTGACGCCATCCGTATTCTGGTTTGTTAGTTCTGGGATCTTTTCCGGAAATTTATATTGATTATGATTTAAACTTAATGAAATTAAAAATTTGATAATTATATATAATACTAGAGTATACCGCGGCAAATTGAGAACCTAGTAAAATGATACCAAATCGTTTTGTGTCGAAATAATATTACTTACTAATTCAGACAAAAGTTACAACTGTCTGCTTTAAATCATATATAGATACCTATTAAAAACGTAGTTGACCTTAAAAATGCAATAGAAGTCAATTTCGGGCAAGTAGTGCAAAAAGGAAGAATACTAGCAAAGCTAAGTCATTTGTGGAAGTGAACGTAAAAAGGTAGCATGTTTTTGCTAGTATTGAGATAACTGAAAACAAGCATAAGGTATGCACAAGCATATGTAGCTCCAAAAAGTCGATAAATTATGCTATCTTCTCAAAAAAGAACCATGACTCTAACTGTAACGACTATTTCTATATTATTTTTTGAATTGACGACAATGAAGACGATTATAAATTTTAAATGCAAAAGTCGAGAAAACTGCTATTATTATTTATTACTTAAAGTTTATAATGGCAAAAATGCACTTATACTACTACTACTACTACTTCGAAGTTATGTAGTAATGAGTATAATTGACTGACTTTAATTAATGTCTAATAAAGAATCAGTCTGTTGTCTGTCTACTCTGTCTGTAATCAAATATTACAAGTATATTTGACCCACTGAGGTTTCAGATGAAGTTGAAAATCTGCATACATATGTAAGTAGGGTGACAATGAAATATTATGGTACCATCGAGCTGATCTGATGCATGAGAGAGGAGGTGGCCATAGGAACTCTGTGTCAAAATATCGCAACCAAATTGCGTTTGAGGTTGTTAGAAATGTCTCAATGAGTATTATTTTCCTTTGGAAAGAACTGTTAAGACCTGTTCCGTAAAGTTAATTAACATACAAAACTTTCCGATTAACAAAATTATTTTATCGTCAACTATGTTATTTATCCCTTCAAGTGGTGGCCCACCACTCACGGGTCGATGCGATAGCCAGAAAGCTGTCGGCCAACAGAGGGTGGTTAGTGAGGTGTTGCCATATTTAGTGGCAAAATTAAAGGCTTTGAAGTATATTTACGCTCTTCTAGCGCCCAAAAGTAGCTAGCAAGTTAGACAAGGAAAACATACATACACACGCTTGTTAACGCTTGGTTGCTAAGGACCGTTCATCCGGGATCGAACGCCTAGGTCGAGTTCTGTCTTGATTTTTAAAGAGGTTATTTTGTAAATACACGGTACCCTCGAGGAAACGGAAAGATTTTAACAGTATATTCCGGATCGTATTTAGAGGCAAAAATGTCATATAAACTTTTTTAATTCGCCTAGTTTCAGAGTTAATAGCAATTAAAAAAATTTTTTTTCGTTGTGTTTTAGTGCATAACGCCTTTTTGATGGCTATGTCGCCAGTCGCCACTTTGGGACCTAGTCTAGACTACCTTCTTGACAGATATCAAAGTCACAAGGTACCATTTGAATAGACTTATTTTTACGAAAAAAAATGTACCAATTTATATTAATCCATAAATTTTCCAAGAACATGAACTTAATATGTTTAAAAACATACAAAAAGTAAAAAAAAAACACATTTTTTTTGCGGAATTGACTTAAACTTGTACGTGAAATTCTTCTTATGACCTCAGGAATACGTGGTTAAAAAAAATCCGTTTCCTCACGGGCACTTTTTATGACTTAACCTTTGAATTTTAAGCCCTACGTAGAAAATTAATTAACAATTACCTCCAATCATAACTTTGTTTTGTGGTGGTAGTCATTTTTAATAAGGAAACTGTAAAAATGTCACTGTTGCTAGGTTTGATTAGTTAGGTGCATGTGGCGAAATGCAATAAACATTACAATAATTTAACAACAACAAGGACAACTTCAACAGAAGGACATGATGTCACGATCCTCAGCATTGAGGGACCAAGAAGAAGAAGACAATAATTTAATAATTAAAATATTAATAATTATTGTTCTATTCGAATAGCGTATTTAGTGCTTATTCTAACGATATATGCTTCAATATATACTTTTATACATAGATAAGCTTAAATAGTTGAATTTGTAATATTCTCTAAATCCGCGCTGAAAACCCGACGGGGCCACGCCACGTGACTACTTTTTACGTTTTGGCTTCTGCCACTTGAAGGGATATACTATAGGCCTTGACTAGTGATTCATTTCAAAATAAACTATTTTAATATATACATATTACACATAAGCACCCTAATGCAAAAATGAAGAAAATATATTTTGCAAAACTTTCGATCGGTTTTTTCCACTTATATTTTGTATTGGCAGGAAAAATAGTAAAAGCATATCACAAAGACATAACAAGGTCCAAGGTTTTAAAGAAGAAGGTAAAATTGGCTGAGACCTGAAATTGACGGCAGAGTGTCATCGAAATTTATACTTGAAAAAAGAAATAAAATGTCACCAGTTTTCATTTCATACAAAACAGAAATAGCATGGTATAAAAGTATTATACCAAACTTTTACAAAGGACTTTATGTTTAACATTATCAAAAATGGAATTTAGTGACATTCTTGAATTTACAGAATAATTAACCAGTGAAATAAAAATATTGGCGAGAGGTACAAATATATACGAACTTCCGAACCGAGTACTTGCAAAATTTTGAATGGAATTTGAAGGGTAAATATCACTCCTGCTCACCTTACAAAATAAAATAGTTGATATGAAAGTTAATAAACCAGAAATACCAAACAAATTCAACACTTATAACATAAACTATTACAGCCATTTGAGCACTTCCACAAAAACGTGAAATGGTACCTTCCACTAAGCACTATTTAAATCCCACATATTTAAATCCAGTATATCTCCTGCATCCTGTATGTGTTAAAAATGAAGCTGTTCCAATATAATGACTTATATAAATTAAACAAGCGGATTAATTTTATTTGTTTACGTTTAAAAATAGGTAATCAATTTGATTATTACTGTAATAGCCATTTAAAATATTATTTTACCTAAATTGATAATTAAAAGTAGGTACCCCTCACGAAATAAGTACTACTGAATTTTATACTTAGCAGTGTTTTTTAAAATGTACATGTATTTTACCTTCCTCGTATTAAAAATGAAAAGTAGAGTGTTTAACTCGGGTGCAAGGCACCATTTCATCACCGGACAGGTGCGTGTGTAAAACTTGTCAAAAAAGATAATATGACGGATGGATGTCTGAAATGTCACCGTATTTAAGAATCAATTAGCTTAAAAATTAGTTTTTTCTTCGTAAGAGTGATGAAAACATTGTGTGTATAACATATTTGTGTATTTATAGTGTGATTATCCATTTTATGTAACGTCCGCTAAACTAGCACAGGTCCGACGCTGACAGTGGTCACGGGCGTACTGGGGTACTGACGGTATTGCCACGCAGGGTAACGTTTAGTAGACAAAATGTTGAATTCATAATTATGAATGAAAAATTTAACGCATCGATAAACTGACAAGCAAAATGTTAGAGTAACTTAAAAGCTATTGAATGAAGTAAATTTCATATTGATATTCATCATAGTACTTCTAAAATATCGAAATAAATACAGTTTTAAGCATATTTTCAAAGCAAAAATCTATCGAGAAAAAGATGAGCCATCGTGTTTCTGACAAGCATACGGCTAGTTCAAAGACTGAAGTTATACATACTAGAAAATAATCGATGAAATCCTTGTACAAGCCTGTAAATATCGATTTAAAAATAGCGCATTTTACTATACACCGCGCCTTAAGCTTGGAATGTACTCCTATACGCAGAATTGAATATGTCACGGCCACAGCCGAAATCAGTCGATAATGAGTATTAATGATAATAATGACTGACAGATTTTTTGAGTTTGTTGCGTAGTTTGTTGGGGATTGGTAATAAATTAATAGAATTTTATTATAATATGAGATCGTAAATGAATATTCAATAAAATATAATATTACTGTTCACCTTGCTCTTTAGCAACTAGCACAGGTATCCTTGGAGGTCATGGTGTTTAATGTTTAGTGCACATAATTATACACATACTTATACAGTATCAGATACATACTTACATTATGTCAATAAACTAAGCAAAAAAGTATAAGTACGAGTAGTAAAGCATGCATGGACAGATTATTACAAAACAAATCTTACTAAATAATATGTATGGATCGAGATGTTAAGTTTTGAACAATTTTAGGTTGGGGGTTGCGGTAAATACCTAATATAGAATTTTAATTTTAAAATACTACAAACAATACTAATTTTATTCATATCGTTCTATTTCCGATTTATAAGTACTTACCAATCTGTTTTTGAGATGAGATGAGCTGAACCTGAGCTGTCAGAAGACTCCTCCTCTCTTTCGTAAGAAAATATTCAATGGAGTTAACTTTTACCCGGAAAGTAAACTCTTGAATATTTCCCTGAGCGTATGTAGGTTATCTATTTCGACACTTATAATCTTCTTCTTTTGTTATGTCATCATCTGACGTCGGCGACCATCTCTCGGAACTTATTTCTATCCTGTGCCATTCTGCTCAGGTTGGCAGCGTCATTAATATGAGTCCAGCTTTTAGGGCCGGTACAGACGGACTGCAACTCGACTGCAACTTGTATGGGAACTGCATGCCGACTGCACTCCAACTGCAACGTCGACGTGCAGTTCCCATACAAGTTGCAGTCGAGTTGCAGTCCGTCTGTACCGGCCCTTAATGTTATCCATACAGGCTAATTTCCTTCTTCCTCTACTTCTTTTGCCCTCTATTTTTATATAATAAACGTCGCTTTTCAGATAGAATGGGCTCCCCGCTTCGCCGGCATGTGTATAGCGCAGATGCTGGAATACTTACGGAAGCACCCTACGAAGAGTGTTCCGCCGGAACACGTGCACACCATCGGGTACAGCGTGGGGGCGCACATTCTGGGACTGGTCGCCAACTTCCTACCTAAAGGAAAACTTGGTCGCATCACAGGTAGGTTAGAATGAAGCTAAGTGTCATTGGAACGAGTGCACACCATTGGGACCAGCGTAGGGGCTCACATACTGGGGATGGTCGCGAATCACCAGCTAAAACGAAACCTTGGTCGCATCGCAGGTAAGCGTACCTAATGAAGCCTATGCCATTGGGAATGGCTTATCATCGGGTACATAAAGTTTGACATCCTGCAGCTGGTCGCAAATCACCTGCCAAAACGAAAACTTGGTCACATCTCAGGTAAGAGTACCTACTCTCAGTTGTGACGCCTTCATAAAGTACCTAATACTTAATGAAGTCAATGTCTTTGGTAATGTTTATTGAGCAACACCAATATAATTAGGGACCCGATTATTAACAGCATTCAATAAAATTATGCCTAAATGTTGCTTGCATTGGACCATTTGCAAATAAATGTAACGATTTATACAATCTTGAAGACAAGAGTTCACAACAAGTTCAACTCATTTACCTAAATCTTTAACCTCTAGCCGCCAGAAACCTATTAATACCCCATTACAGTAAATCTTTATTTTGACAATTCAAAATTCCTTTTGTTGGTTTGAATTGACGAAAATATGGTTGACTTACCCTTGGCATTATATTTGCATAATATATGGACATCAGAATTTTGCCATCCGTTAATTAGCATGGTATAGACCATAATAAGAATAAGCATTTATCAACTGGTCGACCTCTAAACACCTTACTTACTGAACCGACCGAATGTTTTAATTTCACCTTGACGATATTCAAATTCATAACATAATAAATACTTGCCTATTAGAGTGATGTATTGTTATCCTATTGACGTCACCAATTATGGGACATTTAAGGGAAAATTTGAAGTATTTTCGATAATAAATATCTACCGCTTTCCTATTCGTCCTTTATGTTTTCGATATATTTAATTAAACCAATTGCAGTATTTATAAACTGCAATTGGTTTGAATATTATTAACAAATAAAAACTATGTGTTTTTTCTTCAGTCATGCTATGTATGGCACCATTAATGCCTGATGCCATGTTTTTATAGGGTAGAGGTGTCTATTGTAAAAAAAATTGAGAACTTTTGACACCATGAATCACCATGATGTTATGATTGTCCCGCCGTCTATAATCTGAACCGACTGTGACGAGACGAAGTGTGGTCGTGTCATTACATACATCTTAGTTTCATAGTAATTTGTTGTTTCATAGTGATTAACTACACTTTGTCACTGCAAACTTACCTTAGTCCGATTTGATAAACTAACCGTTTCTAACCCAAAAAAAAAAAACAATTAAAATCTGTCGTTTTTTTCAGGTTTAGACCCTACGATCCTATTCTACATGGGAAACAACCGTTCTCGAGACCTAGACCACACGGACGCCCTATTTGTAGACATCCTGCACACAGGTGCCGGTATACTTGGCCAATGGGGCCCCAATGGCCACGCTGACTTTTACGTCAATGGCGGCTCGAGCCAGCCTGGATGCGCGCATGACACCATCTTCCGTGAGTAACTTCCGTAGTAAGTAAAAAAAACACCAAAAAAAACAATTTATACAATCCAATAAAAACTGTAATATTTGGGCTTTAGAGCGCCATCTTTTATCAAAATAATATACTAACATGGCTTAAGTAACGTGAATAATGTGAAAGTTCGGGAAAGTGAGTTTTGCTCTGATATCTAATAGAGGGCGGTGTAATCTTACTTATTTTAGCGCCATCTATTGCTCTAACATTACACTGCGAGGTCTTTAAGTTTTTTTATAGTCTTTGTGAAATTTGCATTAAGTGGATAGGGGGCGAGTGTAGAGCGAAGTTCAAGCAATTTTTCTGTCTAACCACTCTAACCAGGCATAATATCCGCCGTAACAGCGATTGAAAATAGGAATTTGTTTTACAAGGTGGCAAAGTTTTTGTTTAAGCTCACGTTTTTTTTTGATTTTTTTTTACTTAGGTCGTAGGTATAGTGAGAGAGATAGTGATATCGCTCGTGGTTCAGAAATGGAATCTTGAACGATGCGAGGGTTTCAAATCACGAAGGTTAAACAAACTTTGCCACCCATTGAAACACATTTTTTTTACAAATTATGTAACTATATAATTAAAACATTTGCGAGATAATCGAAATATACCAAAATATACACGTTCCAGAAACGCTCTCATGCGACCACACAAAGGTGACGCCGTACTTCATCGAGTCGATCAACTCTCGAGCAGGCTTTTGGGCCGGACCGTGCCCTAGTTTACTCTCCTACCTCATTGGCTGGTGTGAACCTAAGGACACCGAGTATGTGCTCATGGGAGAGCACCTCACGCACAAGTAAGGATCCATCTTAATAATCATTAAGCTCAAGTCTCAAAACCTGGTTCTGATTATTTGTATATACACATCGATTTAACATGAAGACAATTTCATGTTGAAATTTTTCGTTAATGAATTGAGAGTTACCTGTAAAGGGCTCAACTCTCTACAAAAGATTCTTGTCTTCGACTTGATTACAAGCTGACTCGCAAGCATTCTCCTTCATACCAATCATGTGTGTTCTATTTTTTACAGAGCACGTGGCGTGTACTACGTGACGACAAACGCGAAGCCGCCTTACGCACGCGGTTTCCCCGGCAAGTCGCGTCGACTGCGCTCGGCACCACCCTATCCTTACAGCTCTAATAGCTGAGGTTCTGCTAACTAGAAGTCCTTTGTTATACCAACCTGACAATTGTCTCGGGCCTAAGCTACAAAACATGAAGATAGTAACAATGTTTATTAGACATTTTTTATTCTCGTGGGATGCGGAATAATTGTAAACATCATCCAATAATATATTACGCTGTTTAAGAGTCAATTGGTACATCTAAAGGCGGAACACCTTGTATACCCGACTCAAGACACCGCTCTGAGCCTTATAGGGAGCGTGCATGAACTGTAGGAGGCAGCACATGAGCCGTCAGATTTTTGGCGCGAGGCGTAAATGTGATGTTTTTTGTTCCGATGTAGCCCACAAGATGGCAGAACCCACTATGCACAAGAAAACACGTGACGTGTACATGTGCATGTTTATGGTTCCGATTCAGGCCACAAGATGGCAGACCCTCCAACGCGCACGGTCCCAATTGACCTTGTTGTCGTCGTCGGTCTTTCCCAACGAAGATTCACCGTATGTTTTCACTTAAGTACTAGATAATAATTATTGCTAGGCATCATTGTTACTTGTTATCTCAAGAATTTTCTCCTAATTGAGTGTCAGGTGACAATTGTCAAGTTCGTATAATAGGGGTAAGAACAACGACAGAGCAACTTCACATTGATCACGTTATACGTCAATTTATTTATACTAACATTGAAAAATAAATTAGCAAAAATTATTTTTCTCCTGCCATAAAAAAATTAAGGAAATTTAGGTATTAACTGATTAGGTGACCAAGCATTAGTTAAAATAAATGACTGTATTTATATTCTATTAAAAGTTGCTAGAGCGTGTTTGTTCGTTCTGATTACCAGAATAATAATAGTTTTACTTCTTAGATAGGCAATGTGTTTTCTTGTCAATTGAATAGTTCACCAATATAATTTATTAATAGGTCATAGGTGTTTGTGATATTTGCCACTCTTGATAGTTTTACGGACTTTTATCGGTTTTCGGTATGCTTAGTTGACTTATGTTAAGTGTAATACAAAATGTTAATTTTCTTCAATTTTAGAAGTAATCAGAGAAGACATCGCGATAGGTACGAGTATGTTACAACAGTTACACTACAAACTTGCTTTAAGTTGATCGCGATTGATTATTTTAAACCCGCAACAGAGCTGGCAATACCGTAGCATATGACAGTTTTATGTCAGGGTCGGCGATTACGATGAACTTTGCTTAAATTTTATCGTCCCCTAAAATTAATAAATTGAATTTAAATGAACATGTCAATGTTAATATCAAAATGCATTTCTATGTGCCTGTTATTTTGTTTGAAATTGAAATCACGTTTTTTCTTACGGGAATATTGCTGCTTGAAAATATTGGTGTGTTTAAAAAGAAAGAATAAAATATTTTTTGTTCCTCAATTTGTCCGTAGTATAACGTTGACGTACACCTGCCACAGAGTTGCTGGCTCGGTTGCGGGGTTATAATATATGGGCAAATGATTAGTTTATCTACACACATGTCATAAACCCTCTATGATGCCTTAAAAATCCGCAAATAATGGCCAATATTACGATAAACTGTATTGTTACAACAAATTTCTTATCTGTGATTATGTTTTAATTGCTTCATAACTACATCAAAATCGATTTGGTTATACATTCAAATTTGGAACAACTCTGAAAAAAAAAACAATTCGATTTGCCCTCTTTTCTAATATCAATCGAGATGCCTATTTGTTCGAAATGAAATGTCAATTGCATACAATTTTGACATATCTCGCATGTTAGTTTGTATCGAATGATACGGAAAAGGCCCCCGACTCTAGTTTGTCTGTGAATTAAAAAAAAACTACAAATGCGTGACATGTGTGAAATAAGTTTTCATTTACCGTACAGTTTATCTTTTCATTAGTTTTAAGTATAAAATGAATATATTTTGTTGTTTTAAAGTAACTATATCAAAAAGTGCGTATAAAATGAGAGATAAAAATATTTCGGTGACGCCACCACATATCCGCGAGTTCCGTCAAGAAAGCAACGATGCATCGTTGTCCCAACGTTGGCTGTAATTTGGATTAATGAATCTATCATAGAAAGTTTATAATATGTGTGTAGATAAAATAGGGTATGTAACTGTACATAATTAGGCATTACTCACTTCGTTCGTTTCTTAAACACACACTCGTGTATTTTAATGCCTTTTATTATGTAGCAGGCACATAAACTATTATTATGGCCATTGGAATTTGTAGTTCTCGTGGTTAGAATCATTACAATACGTAAAAAAAGTGGTTACTAGAGGCCAAATTTACCGCCCAATTCTTAATCAACTCTGTTAATTCCAATTACACTACATTTGTGTATATCTTTGTAAACAGTTATATTTAAGTGATTATATTAAGATTTTCGGGAAAGTAGAAACTCAAATAACTTTAACCATTCATTTACCTTTCTTCTGAATTATCGAGTAGAAAACATAATATTATGATGTCTTTATGTGTTTTGCTTTTATATCCATATTATGAATGCCTTACCTAAGAAGACAAATATATTTAAAAAATATGTTTTTTTTTTGTATTTTTGCATTGTACGAGTAAGTAGTGAAAAAATAAATAGTGTTTATGTTTTATTAAGGCACTGGCAATAAAATAAAGGACAAAATTTTTATACATTTATTAATAGGGAAGATAATGTCACCATTTAACTCAAACAACATTTAGCTAAAACTCTATCAGAAATATACAAGCACATGAAGTAAAGACAAAAAAAGAAGTTTTAATATTTTTATACAGTAGATAACAAGTCGAAGCCGAATATAACAATGAGAAAAGAGTTAAAATATAAATGCACTAGAAAAGTACGATTTAAAATACATTATTAATCTATGACAAATTATGTAACTACTTGATTAATGTATGATTAATTAAACTACTATATCCTTTGCAACATCAATACCAAAAACAGGAAATATAAGGTATTTTTGATTCATCGATATTTTAATTTCTTATTTAACTAAGTAATAGAATGTTTCACTTGCATCAGCCAAAGTAAGAAATGTTTGTTTTTTTCAATTATCGGTTGCAGCTAAAGAAAGTTTCTGCTGGTGACGACTTTAAATTTCTAGTGAGAAAAAACAGTGTAGGTGCCATCATACGTAAAAATAATCATTATGCCGAACAAAATATAATGTAAGTATTCATACAAATATGGGATGAGTAAAAATAGCTCCATTGTTAGTAATTATAATGAACCGTGGCTGATACAAGCACTCCAGTATTAACTCAGCCAAATAAGTAAATATTAAACAACCATTAATATTGAACTCGATTAAGTATGAAGTATCAACATGCGTACATTGAATCGACCACATTTTCTTTGAAATGTACACCTACAATGTCAACTAGAGTTTAACGAAATTTCAGAATGAGAAACCATAGTTAAAATATTTACAGTAAAATTACTATCGTACCCGTATTCTCCAACAAGAGCACATTATTTTACCTTGACATCACATTTCCCCGTCTTTGTCTTATTCTTTGTAATTTTCTTCATCTTAAACACTTATTTTCTTATTTTTGAAATTTATAGACACATCTGACACTTTAAGAGCTTGCAAGCTTATATTTATCAAACCACATATACCTGAAACCTTATCAAACACTTCAACCCACTTTTTTATTTACAATCATTTTCAATATTAAATTCATTCAAAGAACTCGGATAACCATATATACTTTACACGATGTTATCCAAAAATACAGCAACACACAACAGAAGTTCTGTTTCTTTGTTAACAATTATTCCGAAACTACCTTTATGTTACAGTCGAGTTAATAAATACGAATCCTTTTCTTCAGTTAATCCATTGCAATAAGGTGAAAAATGTATACATATTTATGAACTCAACTGTAAAATATTTTTGATTTACTGAACTGTAAAAATAGTGACACCTATTTTACTAACTTGACAGTTGACACTGAGAACTGTCACTGACCTTTTATTTCAGCCATGGCAATATGTCGCAATGACATGATCGGGCCAGAATCGGAAGCGAAATCTATTGTTAAGTTAGTAAATTAAAGCCTGTTTGTTTTGTACAACTCCTAATTACTAGTTATGATAGGCCAGATTGAAACTAAATGCCGACCAATGTCTTAACCACGTGACCTTAACTGAGCACATACTACAGTAATAATCTACTTAATTCTGAAGATACTGTTTTTTCTACTCTTCGTAATTTACTTTTGTTTTCGACAGTATAATTGAGACAATATGACAAAATAAAATACAAAAAACTTTTTGGCTCCTGGTTCACCAAATCGACAATGACAATTGGCAATACGTATTATGAAATTAATGTTTATACGTTTCTATGATTACATAGAGTCAAACGACATCATTTGAAAATAGTAATGCCGAATTGTCAGTGTCAGATGACAATTGTCAACATGGTGTAACCGCTGCAGATGCATTACCGCTGGAGATTCTTTTCTGCTTTTACCACCGCTTGCGGTTAGTAATAAACAAGTCAAACAACACACAAGGTAATGTTAATGAAGTAAATTACCGATTAAACCTTTTATGTTACCTACAAATGGTATCAATCCTTTAATGCATGGCTTTATATTTTGTTTTTGAATGCGAAAAATAAGGTTTTATATCGAATAAAACGACTTCAGACATAATAATATATCAATCTCCTCTCATCTTTAACCATTAAGGCACATACGGCGCGCAAACTGGCATGCGACTTAAGTTACATTGCGGACTATTGAGGTTACAACCAATTCAACAGACCGATCAACTACCTCTCCGATGATATCAAATTCTCGCACCGTATAAATGAGCCCTTTTAATAGCCCCAACACTTAACTCGAGACAATAACAGTGAAGGTACCAGTAGAAGGTACCTCAGTCAAAGATTATATAATAGTTTTCTCAGTCTAGGGCTAAGTCAAAGTATTTATTGTTTACTGAGCCGAAGACAAATCAATCTACGTCCAACAAACTAATGAAAAAAACGGTAGCTTATTGCATAATACAGAAGCTTGGTAAAAATGTTTCTAAGCATACAATTATATGGACTTTTATTTTATGTTATTATAAGGAAGTGTACACCATGCATTTAAGGGTTGAATAGAGAATAACGCAACAGGATCAAATGTGACGTAAGCGACACAAATTATTTACAGCAGTTGTCAATATAAGGACTTAGAAAGCAAATCCTTAAACATGAGTCTAATCAGTAATTGACAAATCAGTGCCTTTGTGCAATTAATACTTACTTCAAGGCTTATGTTCAATATTACTTTGACTTGTAACCATGCAGAGAAATTTACTTAACGCCAGTATTATCGTGGAAACGATTTTTTTTATATCAACCTGATTTTGGCCTCTCTAGAATGGTGGTGCTAGAGTGAGAAATCTTCATTCATACAGTTTAATATTTTACGTAGGTACATACACTTGACGATATTAAACCAAGTTTCTCTGCATGAAAACATTCGAAATTTGTTTAGTCTATTGTAAGTACATCAATTATCTATGTTATAATTAGTTTTCTTATTATTTTTAAAGCTACTATAGTTATACGCATTTCCATGTTCTTTTAACGAGTGTTAAAAAAATATAAATCTAAGAAATAGCAAACATAACGATGAATGTTCTATAAACACCGCATCCGCATTTGAACTATTTACATTATTATAAAAAGATAACTGATTATCAAAACAACCAAATGGTACAAATTTGTGAGAATTTTTATATCCTAAACACAGCATTCTTGTGAAACTGTCTACATTAACACATACAGAACGGAACAAAGCCCCTACCGTGGAAAACGAAAATTGAAATTTCTTTATATGCCTCTCTATAGCTCGAATATGCAAGAGCGATAGAAAGACAGATAACGAAATATTGATTTACGTTTTTCGCGATAAGCCCTATGCTAGTCGCTGTAGTACACGGCCACTGATGATACATGAAGTATAAATTTAATACAACAACGGAATTCTAAACGATGATCTCAAATCGATATATACATAGACGAATAAAAAGTTGAGCCGAGTATATGTACATATTATCGCAAAATTTACTTCAAATTATTGCGATTACTATATGTTTTAAAATATTATTGTCTCTGCCCTTAAGTACGAGTTTTCAAAATGAAATAAATTAAATATTCAAAAGTAAGTTTATATATTTTAAAGAATAATAATCCTATGTAGCGAAAATTTTATATTGTAACACTTATTATATTTCATTACATTCTAATTATACAGGCTAATTGTCGTTCCCCAAGGGAACATTATTGTCAACACAGCCTTAT
This sequence comes from Cydia pomonella, assembly GCF_033807575.1. Lineage (NCBI taxonomy): Eukaryota > Metazoa > Arthropoda > Insecta > Lepidoptera > Tortricidae > Cydia > Cydia pomonella. Next base: position 31,959,082 of record NC_084704.1, read on the forward strand.
AGAGTGAGATCACCCCTTTTAAGAATATAATTATTGTCGTATATTTAACTTACCTAGTAATGCATGTACAATGATTTAAATAAATAAAAAATTGATAGAAATTAAAATGTACTAAAAGTTTGCTATACTATATACGTAGGACCTGGGAGCATATTCTGATTGTAATAACAGTTTATGAATGTGATCTGGATTTCTTCAAACAAAATCGTCACTACGGAAACGGATATATCATATTCGTAAAAATCCTGATCAATTAACTTGTAATTACAATCAGAATACTCCTCCCATTAAATTATTAAAATCAAAATTAATAAATTAATTGTAATTGAAAAATAACAATACCCTGAACTTAGTGTGCGCTCGTTCTTAAATAATGTTGTAATTCTCTTATTAAAACTAGATACGCACAAAAACATAATAAATAACGCGTATGATTTTTGAAAAATAAACAAATCATTCACCCTTTTTAACACCATATGCTGCATGATAATACAAACCGTATGTCACACGTGAAACTTTATTGCAAAATTATTTTACTAACTAGACTTTTTTAGAAAGTAAAGTCACACGCACTGACAACTACATACGTGACATTTAGCCACTTTAGCACAGCTACCACGAGTTGGTGTTAGACATTTATGTTAGCGTCTGCGTAAACTCGGCCGCATTCCCTCTCTATCGCACCAATCCATCTGTGCGAGCGAGATGGATTGACGTCAAGTGTCAACTCCTGGCACGGCTCTTCTCAAGTATCAATAACTCATTCGATAATTACTGACTATGGATAAATTTAATTACAATTACAATGAGTATTACGCTAACTTATCTTACTAAATAGTGCACGTCAAACAAGTGACCGGGTGATCGGTACCCTTTCCGCCATAGACATTGGACATCGTGAAAATTATCATTGATTCTTTTATATATTATGATATGATTGAGTTCAGCCATTCTTAACAAAAATGACCATGTTAATAAATAGAATGTTAAATTATTACACAAATTATTAGTCGTCAAGTTAAAACTCGACCAGAATGTTTACATGTAATATAATTATATGACTCAATTGCCAATTATTTTTAATATTTAATATAACTTTACAAAGTTTTTCAGTTCCTTAGATATTTAACCAAATTGATAATTGTTATATGATACTGACAATTCTCGGTAAGTTTTTATATATCGAGTAACGATGGTAGTTCGGCTACATCTTCACCAGCTGGCCCAATAACGTACAGGGATTATTAGTATTAGATTGGTGAACTAGTATTTCTTGCTCCCAAGATACCTTGCTGCTTATCGATCCAAAAACTTACGTGAAATTGTCACTGTCGGGTGACAATTGTCATGTTGGTGAAGTAGGGGATGGGATATTATTTTAATTTAAAGAACAAAAATAATTTGCGACTCTTGAAGAGTTGGACGTAGTTTAGCGAAAAGGATCCATCATCAAAAATTAGTCATTCAAATGAATGACTTTTCTTTTTGACAGAAATTTCAAATTTTATTGACAGATTTTTTTTGAGTTGGATCCTTTTTTATAAATTACGTCCAGTAAAACTTCTTATAACACATTATTGTACGTCTTCCTACCTGTAATAAACGTCGTCGCAACATAATATCTAGAAATATGACACAATATTAAAACTTTTTGGTGATTAGATTTGTCATAGTTTATATTTTCACATTTATATATTTTTCTAGCTCATACCAAATATACAAATCTTTAAAATCCAAACGTTTTATCAAAGTTTCACAGTCTTTGAAAAGAACTGAGATACCAGTTAGTTTAAGAATGATCGTCAACGTCACTTTAAACAATTGTATTATTGCTAAAATTATTAACTTTCTAAGTCATGATACAAAATACTACACATTCAAGTAATATTTTGAAAGTTAGTCAAAATATTTTACAACACAGAAATTGACGGTGTAGAGATTCTTTAAAACAACCACTTGCTCTATATTATAATTTAAGACATGAATCTAATGACATGAAAATAATAAATGATGTTAGTTACTACAATTTTATATCTCCTTGGAAAGTAAAAAATATTCACAGATATGTTTAGACGAAGTTTCACTGAACTACTCCAATTGGCGCCCAGCAATCCGTTGAAAGGTTGTTGTATTTTAACATGCCTACACCTATGATAATTATCACCCATGTCCAACAAACCAACTAATAACAGAATTATATTAAGTATGACCTAACCTGGCTATAATGTATATAAATAGAAATGACTTGTTGTTTTTATTAAATGCGAATTTCTTGCATTCAGACTTTACTATGTCATGTATACTATATCCAACCACTCATTGTCTTAATGTATTATTTATTGTTGCTATTTAGCGTTAATATCTGTCTTCCATTGATGTGGCCTGCATGATGACACTGGCCATGTTTGTTAAAAAATATCTAACTACTAAAGTTATAGTAATCTGGGTTAAAATAACGGCATCTTTCGTATATTTTGCACACATTTTCTAAATTTTAACGTGCACCGCATAACAAGTGTTCTTACGCTAGTCTCTTATCCAACATCAGTCATGAATTATTGTCACAAACCTGCTTTTCCATATTGTCGTTGATGCATACCCTGTGGAATATAGGTTGCCGTGAAGCTCTATTGTCAAGTAAGCCACTAAGTTTTGCTTGTAGTAAACACCAATAGTGAGAATAGGTTTTTGATCAGCTCCTCCAGACATGGGAGCTTTTTGATGAGAACAAACAGTTTACTACGACTTGATTATAACATTTGTGTAGGTAAAGTGCAACGTGCGAGTCTACTAGTGAAGGTGAGACTGAAAATTGGTGCCGTGCTTTAAACCCAGAAACAATAAGGTGAAAAATAAATGTTTTAAAGCAATATTGTGTCATTATGTGTTAGTATACTAATAGTGTATTTACATCCAATAGGTGAGAAAGGATTATCCTAAACTTTGTGCATTTTAGATTTATTTTACGGTGTGCATATATATTTACAAAAGTGCATGTTTATGATAAACTAGTTGGTTGGTAGGTGAATAATATGAGTATAATACTAACTACTTACGTGCATGTAGTAATGAGATCCGTAATTTGTGATGAAACAATCTACACCTATATAGGTACCTAAAATGTCAATATTACTTAGAAATAATGCGAATGTTGTACGAGATTCCTGAGAATATTATTTGCGTAGAGTTATTTTATTAGTATGATCAATATTTTCTTCTTAACGATCTATTATCACAATATTGACTATGTGGTTGAATTACTGAAACTGAATTACATATAACTAATACAACTTTTCGATTCACGAACGACTCTCGAATAGTGGAAACTCAATGGAGTGTTTCAATTGACTAAACTTGACTACAATAATAACAAAAAATAACAAATTCACACTAATTTTTCACATTATTAACCCCTTTGGTATACTTATTTTAAAACACAAATTTACTTTAATTTCTTTAAACTTATTTACCCCAGATTAAATATTTTCTTTAATCTTATTACCTACATATAGATCGAGTTACGCTAGGAAGACGGGGAAATGTGTTTTAGATTTCAAATCCATAATATATATTAATGGAAACTTGCTACATATATACAATTTCAAAGCATTGTGATAACAAAGTCCTCAGCACAGATACTACTGATATTATTATACGTACATTGGATAATTCACCTAATGATCCTTCTAAATGACTTATATTACAAGCAATCACAAAGCTCAAAATAAAAAATGTATTTAGGCGTTGTATTTTTTGTAACGTCTTTTAAACTTAGTGAGTAATATAACAAAATAATTTCAACACAAAGCTTGCAAACAATACACATGTAATTATTAAACAATGATTGCATTACTTCCCTCTGTAGTTAACATTCTCTAGTAAGTACATAATATATTTCTACGTCTATAATATTGTTTTATATTTAAATAGGTACAGGTAAATCTAAATTTGAACAATTAAATTACATACTTATTTTTAAAGATATAAACATTTTACAACAATTAGCAACAAGAGAGCAATGTATACATATCTATGGGACTCATGCATTTAACAATCAGTAACGTGTGTTCACATTTGCTGAGGCTCGGCATTGTCGCAACGAGTGACTAAAATAAATATCGAGAAAATGGCATGTTTCACTATTTCGACAATTATAACCTGACAATGACAGTTTGTTGTTTATTTATGAGCAAAAACAAACCAATGGTCGCTAGATACCATTGGATTGTCAGTGTCAGATGACAATTGTCAACTTGGTATAATATGTGCTTGGTTGGTAATAACAAAACAGAGTAATCGCACAATATAATGCCTTGGACGAGGCTGCTCAAAATGGTCACACACCTTAAAAGAAAATGAATAAAAAACGACCCTAAGGTATATTTTATTACTTGATGATATGTCAATAAATATAACAATACAAACTTTTTTAAGCTATGAAGAAAATCAGCACGGTTTAAACCGAGCAACATAATATAGACTTCAACCTGAACGGGTTTTAATATGAATACGATGTAGCACAATGTCTGTGTGTATAAAAAAATAATGAAGATCTGAACAGGTACTATTAATTTCTATAACGATATGACGTAGTACAAGCTAACCATGGCGAGATAACAGCACATGTAATTGCACCTATCTACTCGATTAGGACTAGTTCACCACCCGAGCAAGGGGCGGCGCTCACATCGAGTGGTCAACTAGTTGGAAAATACTATAGTGAGCACAAAATCTTTGAAAATATCAGTGATAGAAAATCATAAACCTCAATATAATACTAGACAAGAAGCAAGATTTACATTTGTTTGAATATAGATTAAGCCAAAGTTTTGATTTTTGCATTATACCTTTCATATCATTGTATGACGATACCCCACTGTATGAGATCCTCTACCAAAACATTTTTCTGAATCTTATAGAACTGAAAATCAAACCTCAAGTCTAGTACCGCATTGAGCTATAATCTAGTAAGTGCCGTCATCCGTGAGCTCGGGGTACTGTTGGGCCGGGGGCTGCACGGGCTCCGCCTGGTAGAAGGCGCCGGACACGAAGGGGTTGTTCGGAACGTGGGCCTGCGGGGCCGGCGCGGCACCGGGCGCGGGCGGCCGCGGCGGCGCCACCGCACCGTACGCCGGTGGTGAGCTGCTCTTTAGTGGCGCTGATGGGTCGCCCATCTAGATTTCAAAAATAATAAGTTTAAAGACAAATAATCTTACGCGGTTTAAGAAACAAGATTTTAGTATAGGTATATGAATACGTGATTGTTAATAGCAACTTATGAAGGTGGTCTCATACTCCTTAGATTTCACAATGGACTCACAAAAGAGCTGTGGGTTAGCTCCATCGACATCAGCAACGCACTCAACGCAAAGGTGCATCAATATACAGTATTTTTAATACTTATAAAGATGATCTCACGGTCCTAAGACTTAAGAGGTGACTCGTAACAAGATGGCAGTGCCTCGGCCCAAGACATGATACGAAGATGCAATTAGTCAAAATACACGATTGTTAGTACATACAAAGGTGGCATCATGATCCTTAGACTTGACGGGTGATTCGTAAGAAGGCGGTTGCTCGGCCGATGATTGCAGCTCGCCCGACGCGAAGATGCGACAGTAAGTATACACGATTACGAACGATACTTACGGAGGTGGTCTCATGGTCCTTAGCCTCGCCAGGCGACTCGTAAGAAGGTGGTGGTTCAGCCTATAACTGCATCTCGCCCGACGCGAAGATGCGACAATAAGTATACATCACGATTGCTAGTACTTACGAAGGTGGTCTCATGGTCCTTAGCCTTGATAGGCGACTCGTAAGAAGGCGGGGGCTCAGCCCACGACTGCAGCTCTCCCGACGCGAAGATGCCGTAGATGGTAATGCCGATGAAGTGCACCGTCGCGCCCATTAAGAACACCTCGCGCCACTCTGTTATTGCTTTTTCGAGTTTATCCTGCACCAATATCAGATGTTTGGTTGGCGATATTTTGAAACACAGTGAAATAGTAAAGAAGCGTGATCAGTGTATTTTCTTTCATTGCCTCTTTAAACCAAAAATGTCAAGATATAGTCGGATATAGATATAGGATATAGCTAACTGTAAACTGAATTTGAAGTGTGGAAATGTCATAGAAAATGTTGATGTTGCATATGTTAGGTAAGATTTTAAAACGAGAATAAATCTGGTAGGTACATTGTTTATAAAGATTAAATGAAAACCTGAATCAATATCAATACAGAGATGATTTTAACATATTTATCGCAACCTTATGCATAAAACAAAGGTATCGAAGCGCACTACCGCAGCAGGAAAGCACCATAATAAAGTGCTAACTCATAAATACTGTTTCATACTCCGAAGTAACGCATCGCCGCGCACCCACAAAGCGATTCATTTCATATTCCGAACACAACTCGCTCGGAGCTCGATTTCCTTTTTAAAATTAGCTACGGCCGAATGTCCTTTTTGTTGCGCCAGCTATCGCCGAGGAGCGATACGGTGGGGTCGCATTCAACATTTCAATATAACGTAAGGACTTTAAACTGAGGCAGGAAATGCAAAATAATTTTATCTGTGAATAGCTGATGCTGACGATTTTACATTATGTGCATTTTACGAGTCGAGGGTTATAACAAATTAAAGAATACAACAGCATTATTACCTATTATACAATCATTTTACAATCGACAAAATAAGAATCAAAATAACTGCAATTAGTCCTTACACTATTTCCTTTCTTTCGTCTAATGTTCGACTTTCCCTTTATGCCATTCAGTTTTAAGGATGCCTCAATAAAGTGGGCAGAGATCCATACAATGTTCACCTACCTTCTCCTGCGTTATGTAGTTGATGACGATAGGCACCACAAAGCCGGCTATGGTACCGATGCCGTTGGACAGGCCCATGAGGATAGAGGCGTATCGAGGCGCGATGTCCAGATGGTTCACATTGTAGCCGGAGATGGCGAAACCGCTGCATGCCACGCCCAGCGTTAGTTCTATAGTCGCCACGTACTGACAAAGGGAGATTAATACATAATAATGTTAATTCTGAAATATTTGCGCGATTTTAAAGAAAACTTCTTTGACTCAGGTATAGGTGCAGTTCATATAATCAAGTCCGTGTGATGGGAGTAGTATCATGAAAATGTATGGGTTTGCCTCTTCACAGAATACGAAAAGTGATTGCAGAAAAAAAGAACGGCGGTTTTTGAACTATAACGCACTGAAAGACAAGCACGTAGACTTCATGTATGAATCATTTCATATAGCAAATTCATAACAATTAATTTATACAAATAATTTTAGTATAATAGTATGGTAGAGTTCAATTTTGCGTACTTTCTGAGATCCTTCTGCTTTAGTAAGGGTTAATTAAATGTTGACTATATACTCAAACTTACCTTGTTATCGGCATAGGCAACAAGAACAAAGAAAAAACGCCTCCAGCCCGAACCCTCCGCAGTTGAACAGTTTGCGCACGTTGGTGGTAGTCATCGTGCCACTCTTGCGCAGGTAGTCGGCCAACATGCCGCCGATGGGCACCAGCGATGTCATAATCAGGTGGGGAATCGCGCCCACGAAGCCAGACTATAACAATAAGATACCACAGTGAGTTTGGTATTAAGTTGCATAAAACGGATGTTCATGCCATGTACAGTGGACATATCCCATAGTTCTGTATTCGCATACATAAGAGATATGGGTTATATTTTCGAGTAAGATGTGTGTACCCTATTTTTAATAGTTACTCACCTCTGTGATTTGCATTTGAAATCTTGAATTAAAATATGCAGACTGGAATATAACTAGCAAACAGAAATTCCATGTTCTGCAAAAATTCGCTACAATAATGGCGTATACCTGAAACAGAAAAAAAAATACATTCAAAAATGGCACAAGATTTAAAAAATCAAGTGTCTTAAGATCTTTAAATGTTGCAGGGAGATAATAGTAGGTACTGTAGTAGGTAGGTAATGAAAATCAATATTGGGAAACAAAATAAGACAAGTATGCTACATGCATAATGTTAACTTACTGGGGGTGACGTAAAAAAGGCCTTCCACGGCGTGCCCCAAAAGCTGGGCATGGGGGCCTGCGAGGCGGTGCCGAGAGACTGCTCGATGTAGGCCATCTCCTTGCCGGCGATGTGCGGGTGCTTGCTCGGCCGCTCGAACACCAGCCACAGCCACATACAGTACCTATACAATAACATACAAAGTTAGATGTAGCAAAGACCCCTCAGCAATAACTATTTATTACAGCTTTATGATCAAGACTTTCAAGACCAAAGTGAGTAACTCATTTGGTGATTTTTTTATAATAATATGATTGCGATTATTTATTTTAATATTAACGGCAGAGTTTCCCCAATTTCAACGAATTTTTCATCATTAACAATTTCCCGATCAAGTCCTGGACAAAGGGGGCTACCGACTGTCTATTAAATTGTAAGAAAGATCCTCTTTTATAGCAAAATAATGATGAAGTGTGACTACAATGGGTTCCTCCTCAAGTAAATACTAAACGCATCATTTAAAAACAAACACTTTACTAACTTTTACTAACTTAAGTTTACTAACTTACCATATAAGACCGAATACTCCGTAGAAGTAGAACGGCGCCTGCCACCCGATGTAATCCGACAGCATCCCAGAAAGAGGCATGCCAATGACGATGCCCGCATATGTCCCGCAGAAGGCCAACGTAGCCAGCCGCGAGCGCTCCAGCGGAGGCGCCCACATGCGCCAGATACCGTGGCATGAAGGATACGTCACACCCTGAACAGACAAATTAGGATGACGTATTAAGATGTTTGCGAATAGATTTTGTGTTTACTTTCACATATAAAAAAAACTGTCAAGTAACATTTGGCTGTAGGTATGCATTCTCACTTTTTTTAAAGTATGTACCTACCTATATTTCAAAGCAGCAGTCCAATAAAGTTTAGTCAAACCTTACATAGTGATTGTAAACGCGCGTTCGAAACTTAAAACGTAAATATAAAAAGATGCTACTCGTAAACTTCATGAAACATATAGGTAGCTACCTAAATATAAAACTTCTATAAGGCCATCTAAATATTTCTGTGAGATATATCAGTCAATAGAAACTTTTGACAAAGCATCCCATAAAATGGGATTCTTTTGTCAGTATATCTACAGTTATCAATGATTAGATTTAAGGGGATATCATGGGTATTGAGGAGTCAGCTAAGTCGCGATACACGGGCGCGCAAATACGTCGCCATAGCAACGGGACCCGCGTAATCCTAAAGAGGCTTTTGAACATCGGAATCGATGCCGACTGTACTTGAAAGCGATTAAGAATGGATACGGTGGAGGCTAAATTGTAAAACCACTCAAACGTGATCCAAATAGGAAAATAGGAATACCATGTACACTCGTATGTAAAAATTGGGAAAAAAACGAACGGCATTAGAGCGACGATCACCCACTTCATTATAAAAAAGAAGCAGGATAATTTATATTAAAAAAAATCCTTTAAATGATCCTGACGTATGATATATGTAGTCTCAAAATTAGATACCCATTGAACGCTAAACAACACAAGTTATCGCTACGCTAATACGAAGATATTTTTCGCTTATTCGCTTTTTTGCAGAAAAAGTATCCTATAGGCCGAAAAGTCTAGCTTAGCAGTGAATGCTTTAATTAGATTTTTCGCGCCGTTTTTGATAAGTTTGTTGGCTACTTACCGCTTTTCACACTTTTTATAAAACATCGTTTTATAAAAGGCGATTATCTCTTTACCTCGTATTCATGATAAAAAATGCATGACCACTATTATGTTAATATCATTATCCGATGTTGTTTACATTTATTAATAAGGGATCGCACCGACCGCTTCCGCCGAGCGGCACTAATGCGCTGCTAATGCATTCCTAAAGACTACATTACACCATGTAGAAAAGCTGTAATATGCAAAATGTTGTTTGTCTACAGAAGGGGAGTAAAATCCAAACGTGACGAGCAGAACGATAGACGGGCCCTCGAAATTCGGAGCGTTCGTAATAGGCCTCATCATGCGAAGGCACGATCCGACCAATGCCAAATGTTCAAAATTTAAAACGTATGACATTTTACTTGTTACATGTTCATCTTCACCCTCTTTGTTCTATTATTAAATGGTATGAGTACGTAATATGTGCTGTTACACAATGCATTGTCGTTTACAATCGATCGTCCTATTTTTTTTCGGAAGAATGAAATAAAAAGAAGCATTCATATTTTTAGGTTCTTCGATGAAGAGTTGTAGGACAGTAGTAAATAAAGATTTTAATAATAAATACCTAGTATTTTCTCATATTACAAAAGCGTCTCTTAAATCTCCCACTAAAAAGAATTCTAGCCGGGAATTTGTCTATTTCCTGGATATCATGTATATACTGTAAACATTATAGGATGACCAAAAAAATTTAAGTAATTATGGAACCATAAAAAAATAACTCATACCGTTTTTTTCCTTGGACTTTTCAAGTGCATAACATGTAATTAACATACAAATTAAACTAAACCTAAACTAACCCATAAAAACTATTCGAACAACCCACCCCGCATCGTTCCCGGCGCAAAGGTGCCCATTACGCTTGCCGCGTTTCCACGTTGAACCACGATGGACAACCTATTCTATATATTCTATTAACATATGAATGAAGTAATTCTTACCACAGTTTATTTGCTTCGATTTTTTTTATAAATATAGATTAAAATAGATTTAGTTCAAGGTGACATATGCTCATGAAAAAAAAACCAGCAGTCCATTTAGATTCACCTCAACAAATCCCTGCGCGACCTTCAATAGCACGACTGCAGTTGGCCCCACAGCCATGGCACCAGGGATAGCCATGTTAAAGATGGCGGACGCCACAATGGCCGCCCCAAAGATCCTGTTGGCCGGATACATGGACGCCAGGAAACCACCCGGCAGCTGCGTGATGAAGTAGCCGAAGAAGTAGGAGGAATCGATGGAGGCTTCTACTTCTACCGTCCAGTTGAATGGTGTGTCTTCTTTGATGCCACTTGATGTCTGTTAACAATGTTCTGGTCTTATAATATGTGTATTGATGTTTGATCAGCGTACAATTTTAGAATTTAATAGGAAAGAGTAAATATTTTGGTATTCAAAGAGCATTCATTGCCAGATCGCAGACATTTTCGCATACACAACTAAAGTTGCAACACCCTTTTCGTTTTTGTAACCTTCACGGGTTCGGTATCATGGCTAAAGACTTACCGCATTCACGTTTGACCTTTTTTGCCTTAAAAAAAACTGCTTGTATACAGCGTTATCTACTGTTTGTGTAACATCGACTCACGTTATGCTTCTCCGTCATCTTGAGCTTGGCCATGCTCATGTTGCAGCGCATGCCGAACATGATGCTGAAGCCGAAGCAGGCGAGCAGCGCCACCGTGTAACGCGCGCTCAGGCATGGTAACTCCGCTTTGATGTACTTATCTTTAACAAAATAAATCGTTTTGAGGAAGGGTAAGCAATATAACTAAACAATAATAATCTACTGATCAAGGTAAGCAGTGTAAAAGTATCTTACTAATTACGTATTGTAGTTTTGAATCATATAATCACGGTCACTTTTTGCCTGCGCTCAATAAGAGATACAAATACACGGTCAGCACTACAGAAACACAATCATCGGGACTTCTACCAATTTAAATCCTAAGGCTGGTCTGGAACTAGGCCCACGTCGTGCTGTAAGAATAAATAGGTCTAAACAGAGTTACTAACTCAACCTGATGGCAACGGTATTAGACAATAGACATACGGTCTAAACTTTCCTTTACCACTCGCGGCAAGTACAAAATTTTAGAGTACAGAAGTCTGGCTTTAGCTAAAATAAATCTGCCATTTTATTCGTTAGGAGTGCCTATATTAAGCTGTACCCTTACCATGAGTTTGACACTGATATATTCGCTAGCGAATGTGTTCACTAACTCACAATGCATCTCCGTCATACTGAAAATGGTTGCAAGCGAGATACACCGCATTTGCTATCGACTATGCCAGTGACTAACTCGTGGTAAAGGTACTGATATTTTATTTTTTTGCTTTAGAGAAATATTCAGTACTCAAAAATACCTACCTATATGTCGTGGCGGGGGCCGATCGGGTGAAGGTGGTGTTTCCAGGTCCTCCCCGTCGTACATCTGATCGTAGCCCTTCTGGTCCACATGAAAGTTTTCATATTGGCTGTTCCTGGAACAAAGAAAATCAGTTCATCAGTCATTGGTATGAACTACAAGTTCCGAGGATATAATGTTGATGGCCAGATTAACTTAGAATACTACAAGTTCCGAGGATATAATGTTGATGGCCAGATTAACTTAGAATAAGTAAAAAGTAAAAAAAAAATCTATTTATTTAGAAATTATATAGACGATTACAGATAAACATGTACCATATGTAAGCTAAAACCTCACTGTTTGTAAAACATCCTTAAACGAAAGATAAAAGCAAAATAAGTGCTCACTACCCCCGCTCAGCGTCATGGATATTCCAGTTAACGAAATTAGTCTCCCGTGAGCTGTCGTGTCGCGGCGATTAGATTGCAAACAATGAATTGCGACGTGCGACGTGCGACGACAGTGCTAATTCAATCTCATCGCTTAATGGCCTCCGTGAGCTTCCCAAACGGAGCGGACATGCACACGCGTTGTAAATGTAATATTTTTGGAAAAGTATCAAGGGTTTTCTACCACTTAAGACTGTTGGTAAGAAGGTATTACGGACTACGATGTGGTTAAAGCTGTTAAACTAAATACGTCTCAAAACAAACTACCAGCCGCAAGAAAACCAACACATAACTAAATTTGAGTAAAATGGAAGAGCTATCATGAGGACAATCCAAACTTACATTTTGACATCAAAATGATATAGAGACCATGATATGATGTAATTTCCCGTGCATTTCACTCGCGCCAAAACATGTATATGTTACGGGTAATGTTAAAAGTTAAATTAAACTCAAGTTTACCCTGATATAACTAGTATTACCCAACACTGGCTTGGTAATGTTAGGTTAGGTTATCATCATTCTGACAATATCCTCCCAGTGTTGGGTAGACCTAGATATGTACGGGTAGACGCAGAATACAGATTAATGTTGTTTAAATTATCAGACTTTACCCAAAAGACTTGGATAATACTAGTTATATCAGGGAAAACTTGATTTTAATTTAACTTCTAACATTACCCGTTCCCGTAACATATATAAAAAGAAGTATGAGCAAAATGCAAATTACATCATTTTGACGCTAAATTAAGTTCCATGTCTCCGAACGCGGATAATATACCTACCTTCTATTTTTATTGTTATTTGAATCAAATCAACGAAACTGCATCGCCAATTTGCAGGTCTTCCATATGATTTACCTAGATACTCAAGTTTGACGTCCTTCCAAACTAACTAGACACGCCTTATGAGAGTTTTAATTACTAACCGAGCTTTTGAGTTTATTAAAAACCCATTCGATTAATATCCCATTATGAGACTGTTCGACCCACCAGCACCTGAGCGCCGACAAATCTCAATTACTACATTATTCAGTCACCCACACACCTCGTCGATGCTAGAGTTTAGTTCTGCATTTTTCATTTTATTTGCACCTGCGTTAGACGCTGCTTAATTGTTGATAACTGCTCGTTAATCGTGTTTAATGTATTGCAAGGAATAATTAATGTAGTAATATTAAGAAATCCCTATTAATTAAAGTATTATTAGCTACTCTCATCAAATAACAACCACATATAATAAAGGTTGCGCCAAGTACTGTTTATTGCTTCAAGAATAATAAACTTGTTCAATCTAAATAAGTAGGTGATTAACAGTTAATAATCAGAGCCCCTGGTGTAAATTTATTCGATTTCGAAACTTAGTATGGGATTTAGACACAGCGCGCCAAGCGGGACGTTTTGGAAACTCAAAATTTCATACAAAATGAAACTTAACGCAAACGCGTACGTCACGTTACGCCATCGAATAAATTTACACTAGGAGTACAGAATCACTGTCCCATTAACAATTGCTAGGGTTGTGACTCAGAGCCCTCAGAGGTTTTGAATCGGTTAAATATGCTCTTTATGTGATGAAATGAGAAAACTGCTTCTACATACTAAGCTACAGAATAATGTGTCCCCAATCTTGACTAGATATGTCATCATATAAATTACGACGAATACAAAGATATTGGTAAGAGTATTAAAGCGACGCCGACGTTTTTTCTAATTACCTATCATTTATCAGAACCATTTATTTTTTAAAACCAATATACGTATATTTATAATAGCTATTACAACTATTCTTATGTATGTAAACGTTCACAGTTAAGAATCAAACCCTATTGTCCCATACCGTCGCTAGGGCTGTCACCCCGTATCCTTCGTTTCCACTTGGTTATGCCCTTTATGCGACGATTCATTACCACCCAAAGGGGACGCGGACAGATAGCCACGCTTATTACTTTTGTCAGCGGAAAAATGAATTCACACCGATGAATGTTACATTACATGTTGGCATGATTGTCATTTTATTTTTATGTGACGTTTGTAAATCTTAAATATCGATCAATTTGCTTTTATCGCGTAGTACCTACCTACTTATACCTTTAAACGAGCAATTCTTGTATATATATTTCGGGATCTCGGAAATGGCTCTAACACAATCTATCTAGCTGGTAAAACGCGCATTTTTCAGTTTTTATATGTTTTCCGAGCAAAGTTCGGTCTCCCAGATATTATCCATTAATTAAATAGCTTCTGAATTATATTAGGTATCATTTTAGAAAACGACACTTGCACATTTAAAAATATCTGTAGTCCCGGTTGTGAGTAATAGGCATCAAGCTAGTCTGATAAAGTTATATTCAGGTAAGTATGTATGCTCAGGCAAGACTGCAAATAAAACTGAATACGTCAATGGAAAAATAACATTTAGGATCATACCTCACTGCACCCCACACTCCATTTTCAAAGCTTAAATCCTAGGTACCTACTTCAAATTAACCAACTTAAGTATGCTCTCCAATACCGCATAATTGTCTCGAGTCTTGAAGTCCACATTACATTGGTCTATCAACGCCTAATAATCCTCAAAGAAAATGGTATACTCATTGTCATTGTCAAGGCCCTAATAGCATAAAGTTTAAATTAAAATCGAAACTGCCATTACGGTATCTTTCACCGGAAAACATCCCATCCGCTGAGCGACGCAGCACGTCAACTATAGCAGGAGGCTTTTACAAGCATTGTCACAAATAGCATGTGATTTTAGCAGAGTTGCCAACTTGACATAAAATATGCCAGATCTGGCATATTTTCACTCGCTTTGGCATCAAAATTTTCCATTTAGTATCTGGCGTATTTTTTTGCATATTTGGTGTAAGCCAAGTTTGCACCAACTAGGCAGCAATAATATGCACCATGCCATCGCCTTATGTGGTTTATATTTACATATGAGTTTTAACTTTTGTGGTGATGCAACAAATGGCATGTGATTTTATTTTAGATAATTGCCGGCTCAGTAGGAGCAACGAATTCATCGGATCAATCAAATGCCGCAATGTATCGCAAACCGCATGCGATTATCGGTGACGTTTGTAGAAGCCAATAGGCTAATTATCATTTTATATAGCAAATTGATCCTTAGCAAAGTAGGTGTGAGTGATTTATTTTCTAGGTACAGTTAGCAATGTTGTCGGATAAATAACAATATAATAGTTTGTGTGAACAGGTTTTGATTGTTCTATACGTATTTTAAAATTCGGTTATAGTCTCAGTAAATGTTTTGGACTTAGTCTGCAATCAGAATGTATGCGCTCAACTGGCAGGTAGTCAAAATTGGGACGAATAACTCAATATATTATAATTTTATAGCTATCTACTCTATTGATATATTAGGTCATTACCTATGAAATTGGCGTTTTATATGGAACTTTAAAGAAATTCGATTTTTCATACAATGAATTTTGCGGATTATTTTGTGATGGCATTTTCAAACCAAACAAATTTTTGCCAGTAATCTGAGACATTTTTAAGGCACATTTTTTATCTGATATTATTTTATAAATCTGTCCCGTCAGAAAAATATAAGTCATTTAATTACTCGAGCCGGCAGCATGAAAAGAGCTGTTTTCAGGGCGGTATTCTGAATACATAAAACAATAAAAGTAGCAAATAATTGTTTGTAAAATCGTTGTTATGTAGCGCACTAATGAAATCAAAAAATACTTCGAAGTTACTATTAAAATAAATAAACTATGACATGACTAATACTTATGAACAAAAACGCCAATTTCATAGGTAATGACCCAATATTTCTAATTTTAAAGTAAATATATACAAAATAATGACATTTAAACAACATTTAAATAACTTATGCGAGGTGAATGAACAAATAGCAAGGTAAAGTAGTTTTCTCTAAGATCATAATTACATATAATAGCATATACATACTTTAAAATGTATGTACTCTTCAAAAATCAAAAGTTCAATTATTTTTCACGACTGATGCTCCCGCTAACCGGTTTACACGCTAAAAGCAGTATTAAATTTATTTTTTATTTGGCCATCGCGCCTCATCTAAATAACTGGTGCATCGCCGATCGGGGGAGTCGGGAAACAAATTTAACCGACAATTGTAAATCAATTAGAGAGGGTGGTTTTATGGGGTGTAATAGCTACCCCCGTAGCAAGGGCCGGATTCTGGATAAACTAATGTAATTATTTATTATTTTATGTCATAATTTGTAATGCTTGTCAAATTGGAGTATTCCGATTATATCGAATGAATAGATAAGATAGGATATTTTTTAATGGTTAACATACAGGTACTTAAGTGAAACAGTAGCTTTATTTAATTATGACTCCGAAGATGTTACAGTTGCGGAAAGTTTCCGAAAAATTGGAAAAGTTCTAGGAAAATTGCACAGCGAACAAGAGAAACTTTCATTTTGCGGAGAAACATATGAGGAGTTTCTGAAATTTTTGTTCTTGTGGAATTTTCGCAATTTTGGAAATTTTAGTTTCATCAAAAGAAGATGCGTAAAATACAAGTCAGCACAATGGGTACTCGGCCTTTGTTTAATTAATTAGCGAAGAAGTCGCGTTCCTCCCTGGCGGTAGTATTCAGCGTTCGAGTGCATATTGTGATCTCCCCGCTCTTCACGTCTCGGCCAGGATCTCGGCGGATCCTGCACGACGCTTTATTTTGTTGATTCTCGAGTGTTCTGGGTTAAGAAATCTGCATTTTGGATGTTTATGGTTGAAAACTGACAACAAATATAACAGATAGGTACCTAGTTTAAGTTTTAACTGGATAACTGAGTTGAATATGTATGTATAAATTCTTTTTCAAACTTAAATAATGTGTCAATCAGATGTTGACATCGTCTTGAACGACATTCTACTCCGCCAGTTTGACGAAAAAAAAAATAACGATTGAGCCATGGGTTTTATTTGCAATCGTCTCGTAAAAGTATACAAAAGTATAACAATTTTCTGTTCAGTTTTTACCGTTAAGTTTAATTTTTGACGAGCTTATTAGGGCTAATGATTACTATATTACACCAAGAATCTTTACACTTAAATATCACAAAATCGTTACCCTTATTTCATATTTCTTCATTACTACCCACCACTAATTAATTATTAAGTATATATAACACCAACAATGTCAGTTACCAAGAATGTTCTCAAGAGGCTCGCAACTGCGAGAATGCCGAGAGTGGGGTCTATTAACGAAGTTAGCGGCTAACTAAAGTTGGCGACTAGCGTGGGCCCAATGACGTCCCGTATTGTCCAGCTATCGCCGTGATGAAAATAGTTCTACTTCTGATAATGGCAATGGAAGAATTTGCTTCTTTGAGCACGTAATTTCTGCAAGGTATAAATAGACAACAAAAGAATAAATCGAATTATTTTTAATAGATTTTATCGGCGACTGTGCTTTTCTTTAAAGACGCATGTACCAGTGTTGGCCGAAACGTTTATGCAAATTAAAATTATTGGCCATTAACCATTATAAGTTGAACCGTAAACTGTAAGCGTCCGTTACGGTTACGGTGCAATTTATAATGGTTATTGGTTAATTGCAATTAACGTTCGGCCAACACTGATGGCATGTACTACTCTCATCGACGCGATTCTAAACAGTATAAAATAGATGTTGTTAGGTTATTTTATGTCTAGGTCTTTGATCTCCATGATTAGCACGATGTCAACAAGATATGCAATTAAAGTTTCAGGGCAAACGAAAGCCAAAGGTGAAAATTAAAGACAACCAAATCCCGTTATCAGTGTTGTAGGTTCATTTAAAATCATGTTTGTCGCACAATTTTTATTTCGTTGTAAGTGGATCTTTTTAAAAATGTTTTGTTGGAAAAGTGTATCCAATGTTGCCTTCTGCATTATGGTACGGTTACGGTTACGGTACCTATTAAT
Organism: Cydia pomonella; assembly: GCF_033807575.1. Lineage (NCBI taxonomy): Eukaryota > Metazoa > Arthropoda > Insecta > Lepidoptera > Tortricidae > Cydia > Cydia pomonella. Next base: position 31,977,556 of record NC_084704.1, read on the forward strand.
ATTGCAAGTTAAATAAAATCTTATACGAATAATGCAGTAGCCTTCTTCAAGGCGACGTTTCCTTCGCTATAGAGGTAAGTAAGTTTCAAAACAGTCCAACTTACCTCTTTGCCCCAAACTGACTCACCTCGTTGATCGATCAGCCAGTATATTAAAGCCAGTGATTACAGCGACAAAGTTAAATGCCTTAATAACTATATCCATTAACGGGTATGACAAAACAGTAATTACGCGTCGCGTCGGGTAATGACGGCCCCGGTGGTGCATTAGCGGAACAATGGGGGAACATAGATAATCAGTTCAACTTTTGGATGTACAGTTTCGGCTTTTGATTTCTGATGTGAGGGTTAAGTTATGATTTTATGTAGTATGGCAAACATCTATATCTAATCATACTTTAGCAACACTGTTACTGCGACGTATACTAAGGTAACTTGGTTAATGTTGCTATAGTAGAACGTGCTTCTAGTTTGCTAAATATTTGCCATTTTCCAAATTACCTCGCTTTTAAAGTTATACATAACAGTGATTATTGAAACATGTCGTATTTATTTTATTATCATTATTCACTTTAATTTGATCAAAGAGAAACGGCTGCGTTAATATTCAAATTAGTTTTTATCCGAAATAAATAACATAATGAATAAGCCAATTTTTATATGACACCGAAGCACAATATCGACATAAAGCTCTTGAAAAGAATTCGTAAAAGCAAAACGAACGAATTTGACGACCGGTTTGGCCTAGTGGGTAGTAACCCTGCCTATGAAGCTGGTTCTGCTGAGGGTTCAAATACTGGTAAGGGCATTTATTCGTGTGATGAGCATGGATATTTGTTCCTGAGTCATGGGTGTTTTTAATGTATTTAAGTATTTATAAATATTTATATATTATATTTTAATCGTGTGAATGGGGCACTCAACGCTTTTATGAGCAGCCAGAAGGTGTCGCAAAAAGCACGGTTGGCTGTGCATAGAGGGGTGTTGGTGCCTACACTTATGTATGGTAGCGAAAGTTGGGTATGGCAGAAGAAACATCAGAGTCAAGTGAATGCAGTGGAAATGAGAGCGTTGAGAAGTGTGTGTGGTGTAAAATTACAAGATAGAATTAGGAACAGTGTGATAAGGGAAAAGTGTGGACTGAACGAAGATGTAGTGACAAAAATTGAGAAAGGTATGTTGAGATGGTTTGGACACGTGGAAAGAATGAGTGAAAGAAGGTTAACAAAGAGAGTGTATAAGGGAGAAGTAGAAGAGGGAGCTGGAAGGGGTAGACCTCGGCGGACTTTCTCTGATCAAATCGGGGAAATCCTGAAGAAAGGCCAGGTCAAGAGCACCCTAAACCGACGAGCGTGTATGAGGAATGTCATGAAAGTGAAGGAAGCGAAAGAGGTATGTCAGGATCGTAGCAAGTGGAAATCCGTGGTCTCTGCCTACCCCTTCGGGAAATAGGCGTGATTATATGTATGTATGTATGTATGTATGTATGTATATTTTATATATATCGTTGTCTAAGTACCCTCAACACAAGCCTTATTGAGTTTACTGTGGGACTTAGTCTCAATTTGTGTAATAATGTCCTATAATATTTATTTATTTATTTAAAATGTTTCGTTGTTCATAAAGAAAGAGCTACGCATATACAGCTACAAATACTTAAGTGTCTAAGTAACGCAGTCGCTCTAAGCAAAAAGTCGCTAGATTTCATGTGCTCTTTATTAACCGATACCAAAAATGAGAGGTTCTTTTTCAATTCGTCTGTCTCAAAACCCCAAGTTCACGTAAAACAATATTTTAATTTGAAAGCTCTAAAACATGTTTTTACTATTCTAATATTTACATCTTATGCAAAATATAATCCCAATATCTTCATGAACCTGTTGCTAAGAGGAGACCATTACGATTAAAATATTTCTTATGCGAAATACCTCTAATGCCTACCTAATATCTAGAAACTATATAAATCTGCAGTTTATTTAAAAAATAAAAAGATGTTTTAGCTATGATTCAAATTCTTAGTTTTTTTTTTAAATTATCAAGTCATTATCTATACAGAATAAGAAAAACTAAACAATTCATTCGATCGATAACACCTACAGAACGTCAATATTATGAAATCCGTAACGAAATTAAAACCGAGTCCCAGTCTCACAACAACAGCCAACTCTATATCCGGCTCATTACTTGCTCGGCAAGTTATGGACTTAGTTAACAAGAGCCTTGGCTGTGTGTGATTTGCGGTTCACACACTTACAGTAAGAATTACATAGATAATATTATTAATTTGTTATTTCAAGTTTATGGTTGGGGCCTCCATAAATCAGTGTTGCTGTTTTTCGTCCGTTTTACTACACAAATATTATTAACTGCTGCCTGTGTTTATGCTTGTTTGTCATAATAATAATACTTATATATGATTTATTTATTTTAAAGATTCGTATTTCAATATATTATATTGGTATTTAATTGGTATTAGGTGATTGTATCTACTTGTCTAGTTTGCAATCAGCTTTTGTTATGTACGTGTAACTCTGCAGTTAATGCGGCTGAAACACATGGACCCCAACAACTTAAATTTCAATAGAATATTTGTAACACTTGTATAAAGTTTTACCACTTGTTCATTCTAAGGCACGAAAAATCGGAACCCTTGGAATAAAAATTTGCATACAACGTTTTCGTTTCTCCTATCTATTTAAATGTACTTATTGATTTTCCTTCATCTTATTTTCAGGTTCAGCTCAGCATACATAATTAATTTTTCTATCAGGTAATAAATAAATAAGCAGCAGAAATAGATGAACGAGCGAGGTGTTAAAAATGGATACTCAATCTTATTACCTTAACAATAAGATTGGGTTTAGATCATTTTATATACCTCGTACGCGTAGCTACTTTTTGCTGACTGTAGGTATAAGATACGAGTTTTTTTTTTTTCAGAGTAGGGACAGTATAATTATTCCTTTAATATTAAGGATGAACCCAAGACTAAAACTAAGTTTGACGTAATTGCCTGTCACTTAGATATAGAGTGGGCGGAAGGGCACGTCGATGGCGTCCAAATGCCAAGACTGAATAAAACATGTAATAAATAAACGCAGGGCTGACATGTTTCTTAAACTCAGATTCAATTTAAATCAATAGTACAGATACAATTACCTATCTAAAGTTATGTTCCGGACCGGAAGACCGGCTAGCATGACATGCGTTCTCGCGCGCGACTATACATTTAGCGAGACTTCAAGTATAATGTCGCGAGAATGCAGCCAGCCTTATGGGAACCCTTCCACAGGGCTCTGACCTGGGTGATCTAGCTTAATATAAACATATTGGGCTAGGTCAGTCATGTTATGGTTTTTTTTTTTAGGTTTTAATTTTAGTTTTGTAGGTAGTTTTAATTTTAGGTTACATTTTATTCTATAAGTTTGTTATTATTTAAATATAGTCATACTAGACTGTCAGCTGAGCTGAGACGATTTGTAAATTATAGGTATATTATTTTCATTCTTTATTTTGTTTATATACCTATATACATCTAGAAACGTATGAAAACTAAACATATTTAAATCATCATTTGTTTCTAATCGGGTAGGAAAGGAACATACATATCAACATGTAAATGTTCACAGCAAGAACGCCGTATAAATGAATAAAGAAAGCCCCATAAATAAATCACAAGAACGGTCTCGCGTTTCGACACTCGCGAGCATAATGGAGTTATGACAAAAATGGCGAAGCCCGAGAAATATCACTTGGCGAACCCGAGACGCTTGTTAGCGTCTTTATTTATGGCCAGATTTATTTTATGGCCGGCGAGGATATCGCTGAATCAATGGGGGAAGAATTGCTCTAAAAAACAGGCAATCACATCGATTTTTCTGTTAAACTGTCTCTTTTGCCCGGCTAACGAGGAGGGTAATGTTCTCGGAGTTTATAAATAATATGGCTTAGTTATTTCTTACGGTAGACCGAATCAAATTGGATCACAGAGTGGATTGGATCATGATGATTTTTTTTATAAATATTGGAACACAGAATTGATATGAGAGCACTGAAATAGCGCTGTACATCTCTTCTGTCAGCCTGCGACGCCAGTCTCATAAGTCATTTTTTAGCTGTTGAAATTTTGATTTTATTTCAATAAATCAAATTTCAAAGACGTAATCGGTCGATAGTCGACGGCCTACCATTCCAAGGGATAAGCAATATGTTCAATATCAACAAATTTTTAAGTTTGATCCGATTCGCCTTGTGATCTGATACGCTTCGGTCTACTACATACATATATTTATTCACGCGTTGCTATCGTAGACGGAATGCATATGATAAAGGTGTTGTTAGACATGTGTCAGCCTGTAGAAACTAAAAAAGGTCAGTGACTGAAAAAATCGTTAGTTTTTTTAGTCCCATTAAATTCTGAAATATTTTAATAAAGCGCTTCAAAACAACTTCATTAGATATCTAAAAACTGAAACTGAAAGCAGACTGCAGCCTACACCGAACGTGCTTTTGGGAGATTCTATTTCAAATATTGTGTTTCCAGGGAGCGAGGCGAGCGACAAATATAATAAAAATGGAACGCAAACAGTGCGGGACGTATTTGCGATGATATTTGTTTCGTAGGTTCTTACTCTCTGCTCTAATCTGCCGGGGGAGGCAGAACTCACGCGCGGGATTTTGTTTCTTGATTTTTATTTCCAAATCAATTACGGTTTCCGCTATTTATTTGTTGCCAAGGGCATGTTGGACTTGGTTTAATGATGACACGTTATATGCCAGACATAGGGACACTTTTGTCAAAGTGAAAATTATAACATGACATAAAACTATCGTGTTTAAAGTATAGGTAAATATTTCATTGGGTTTTGTCAAGATATGACAGCCTTTTTTTATTTCAGTAACGTACGTACGTGTTTGAAGTTTTTTTCTTTACTAAATAATTGATTTATTACCATTTTTTTGCTCCATTTGCTAATATAATACTTATACCCCCATTATATTATTAAAAATATTTGCTGTTGACAATTCTTCTTACGACTCTGAATGGATTTACCTGATCTTTTGATTCTTTTAGAAGGATTACCTACTTTCAAAATTACCTTATTTGATTCATTCTTTTTCGTTCAAACAAATCCAAGACGTTCTACAACTTAAGCCTATCTCCAACCCGAAGTGTAAACGTTATTGCACGCAGTAAATAAATTGAAGACTCGAAAGGGGATCCCAACAAATCCCCGGTTAATCCAGGAAAGAGCTCCGAATGCAGGTTAGTTGTAAATATCAATTACGCAAATATCCTGGCTTAAGTGTAGACGGATGCTTCTCGAGGATAAAGTGAATTAGAGCGAAGGGGTGGCTCTAGCGTAACTCCCTGGAGCGTTTTAGGGAACACGCTGACCGTGGTGTGAAATAGCTGCGAAGCGCAGATTACATGATAGCACGGGAGATACTCCAGTCTCAAATACAAATGACAGCGATCTAAATCGTCATGACATATATAATTGAACTATACTTTGGCATTCGTGACAAACTTACAGAATAAAAAGAGTGGCTAAGCGCCACTTGCTCCAACCCACTGACCCGGGGTTAACAGGTTACACCGCTAACCCAGTGTCAAACTGTTCTGGTAACCATGGTAACTACAGGTTTAACCGATTAACTTCAGGTTTAACTGATTAACCCCGGGTTAGTGGGTCACTCTGTTTATTAGCATACACCAGCAGTCGTCAATGAAAATTTACACAATAAATTTCGAGGTATTTTGCCGATCCCGTCTGCTATTTTCTTGAAATAATCCATGAACTAAGGCGATAAAAATATAATAACATACCTCTTCTGATAAGTTCACTTTCATTAGGTAGATAAGTTAGCTCTAGTATCAGCACAGCTAAATATTGTACGTAGGTGTTGATACATTTTTAAATATAATTCCTTTGGCGTCCCAAAACCGATTTCCCGAATAACTCAAAGTAATCAAAGCTAGGCCGCGTAACTATAGAGAAATACGGCAGCAATCAATTGGAAAACGTCCCGGGGGCAATTTTTTCAAATCCAATAGAAATGGGAGTACACAATTTCAATATTCGTACCGCTGACTCGCAAGGTATCATTCCGGACTCTTGAAGAGTTCGGGTGGGTTGATAAATTAGGTATGTTCTCCTCTATACGTCGCAATTTACGTGAAACAACCGACTTTCGTGACAGGTTCAACAATCAAATTATATTTTTTGTCGATTCAGTTTTTGGAAATATTTAAAGCTATTCCCGCAAAGTCTACAACTCACAGAGCCACTAATAAAAGTATGGTCCTATGTACGGATGTGCAAGTTACGGATTTTTTTTCTTAAGTCAGAAAATTTCCTAGGTAATTCAGAAAAGTTTCATTTTGGAAATAGAGAATATAGATCCTCATACAAAAATACGAAAAGTTTTCGTAATTTTCATCGTGGAAATTCAATATGTGTACAAAAAAGCAATTATTTGTGTTATCAGAGCTCGGTAGCTAGACGGCAACAATAATCCAGCTATACCAGCAGCAGCAGCAAGCAGCAGGCAGGCAGCAGGGAGCAAAACCTGATGTTATGGGTTGGGATACAATGGTGCGGCACTTTCAATGCCTACAAATCCTAAAACAGTGAGCTTAATACCAGTACTTGATTTATTATTTTAATAGTTTTAAATTATATTCTTTTTTTGACAATCAGTGCGTATTCGTGCGCGCGGACTTCGACTGATCATATTTTCAAGTTCGTTCAGTTTATCAATTACTTTAAATATAAGGTCAATCAATGTGGAAAAGACCGTCTATGAGATAAGACCATCTACAAGCTCTTTTGTCGCTTCTAACTCACACATACTCGTACAGAAGTACACATACTCCACTTACAGTAGGTGAGAAGAGTAGAAGGAGCGAAGCTCTTCCATTTTGACCGTGTCTGAGCAAAGTACTTATACAAATACGAGAGTTCTTGTCTTAAATCGGTTTCTCTTATTAGGTTGCTACTTACTTTGAGTTCATTTTACACCGGCGTGTAAAAAGCTCATTAGCCTCGAGCTCGCTACCGACGGAAATGTCCGGACAGCTTAGCGACCTCTCGCTCTGTGGCCGGTATTGGGTCACGGTCTTTAATTAATTACGGAATTCTAAACATTGTACATTGATTGGATTGTTTGAATGAAACGATCAGACATAATTATGGATATTTTAAGTGTTTATTAATTTGAATATTTTAAAGAAAAAATGTTGGTTGGTTTTGAATAAAACGGGGCAGAGGCGTGTATACGGGGAGAGTCGGTTATATCGTACCAATGTTTACTTAGAAGTGGCTATTTTATTTATGAAGATAGTTACAAATGTCTGACTATTCATGTAAAATTAACAGATAAAAATGATTTTTTTGCGATATGCGAGAGGACTGTCATCGGTACGATTTAGCCGACGAGTTGGTTTACCCTCAAAATTTAAATTGTATCCATCAAGCATTTAGCAAGTTTATTGATTATTTTAGGTTTAAAGAACAAATATTTATTGACAAAAACCAAAATGATTACATTACCTGCAATAAAGTCTGTCCACCAATGAACCATCTGGATCTGTTTGATCAAAATGGTTGACTGGTAGAAAATACCATAAGGCTAAGTCCGCCATTTGTACAATTTTATATCGTACAATAGAGTTTAAATAAATAAATAAATAAAGTAAAAAAAAAACAAATAAATCGTTAACGTAGACATGTAAAAACCATCCATGTAAGCATGAACTAACAAAGAATGTTAGGCAAGACATCCCTTACCCTAGTCAGTAGTTCAATCATAAAAAGAAATTGGCATACCTGTGTCCCGTAATGCCGGCCCAGGGGACCGAGGGATGACATGTGAAGACATAAAACTTAACTATGACTAAATGTAGGGAACGAAAAATGGTACTTGTTAGAAAATGTTGTTTTGTTCTTACGACGAAATTTTTTTTTTCGAGAATACCGCGTAAATAAAGAGTGGGTTAAAATTCTTTTAGTTGTCAGCTTTTTGTATGAGAAAAAACAGTTTTTTTTTAATTTCTCTCATGTAAACTGTAATCTACAGCTACAAATACATGCACTAGTTTTCGACTTTTTTATTTATTTGATAGAATACACAAATACAAGCGTGACAGAGTGGTCAGAAACAAGACGACGAAGAGAATTTTGACCCGGGCATCTATTATAAATTTGATCGCTGTTTGTATGTGTGTTTGTGTGTCTGTGGCACCGTAGCTCTTAAACGGGTAATCCGATTTGCATGCGGTTTTTTATTATTTGAAAGCAGTCTTACTAGCGCTGGTTCTTAGATATATTTATCAAAATCGGTTAATCCGTTTAATTGCGTTGAGGTTTTTTAAAATTTAAGTTATGAGATTTCTTTGTTAATGAGGTTAGTAGCAGTTAATGTCAGATTTGACTTACTGCACTTCCGGTAATTAAATGAGAGTGTAGAAATACAATTATTAGGTAAACACAATGAAACCATACAACAAAACGGATTCAGTAGGATCCGTTTTCAACACACTACATTATAGTGTTCGAGTCAGTGTGCGTGCTACGCCGTGTCGTAGCATTATTTAGCGTAGCATTCGGTGCCATTTTCGATCAACAGTTACATACAGAGATGTTATTCCAAGCTTGGGAAGTGACACGCAGAGTGTATAATGGGATATATATACGGGTAATTTCAAAAAATTAAGAACCTTTACTCTAATATGACGGAGTTATGTGTGATTTTCGGAATTAGCGCACATTTTGAAGCAGTCGGAATTACCCGAACATACTTTACCCATTTTATTTGCGACACTCGCCTGTCGGCTTAGACCAATAATTTGCCTAAGATAAATTAATTGTATTATACTTTCGTGGAATAATCTACTATTATTTATCATTTTCCTTATTCCTGGACTTTTTTTATGATTACATCAAAATAAAAATACAATTTACATCTATACCGTGTACTTACATTATCCATCGCCAAAACATGGTCCCAGTGGATTTGTACCCGGGGAATCAACAGGTGATACCGCACAACACTAAGCAAACTTCAGACAAACTTACACCCTCTCCCTTCCCCTTAACGTTCAACTTTGAATCACAGGTTTATTATTTCTAAAGGCAACCTGTGGATTTTCACAAGATTACTTTCGCCAAAAATTGAGTACTGTTAAAGTGAAATACACTTTTAAGGAAATGCACTGTACGGTACACTTCTAAGTACTTGTATACAGTGAGGTGCAATAAAAGAGTAGTGGTAATGAATGTTAATCGCGGTATGGAGAAGATATCAAGGCGCGAGCGAGCAGTCGTGACGTCACGGGCGCTGGTATCAAACTAGCCAGATGCGTGCCACGCTCCCTCAGTCGTCCTTACTCAAAGAGCGATTCTGCAATCATTTGTCCAGTTAATATCTTTTTTTTTGTCTTTAGAGATACAAGAAATATTTATTTTATAAATGTATACTACGCTTGAGCTGCGGTATCTGTAAATTCTTGTCAAAAGGAACTACTTTTGCCAACATTGTTGGAATACTTAAGCTTATTACATTACATTATAGTAAGTATACGTTTATTGATTATGATAACATGATAACGGACAAAAAAAATATTTTAGGAGTATGTCCTTCGAGAGTTAGGTAGGTATTGGTAACGAAAAGTTGTAGAAATTGTTTAGGCACAGGATTATTCATTCCTCACTACAAGTTTATAAATTTACGTCCACATGTGTCTTTTTAGAACTATCTATGTATTTAAGAAATAAAAGCATGAACCTAAGGCACAATGTAATAGAATCGTAGCGTCAGAAACTCGTCATGAAATAAACACAGGATAGTTTGAAATTCAATAAAATTTCGTTAGTATTCGAATTGCCTCCATTTTCTTCGTACAAGACAATAAGTATTATTGTTGAAAGCGCGCCGAATCGCTCTGCCGATTGATCTCGTATTCGGGTGACAAGAAGGTGTAGTGGGAGAGAAAGAAACGAAAACTCGAACAGAGAGAGAAGAAAATAAATGGGATTCATTCAAGATCCGCCATTACAATCTTAAAGAATTTCTTTACAATTAAGAATAAAAGTAAAAATCGTTGTGTGATTTTTTAGATTTATTCGTAGTTGCAGAATGACGAAGACAGTCCCGCGAATGCTCCAGATTCGCAGACAATGCCCTAATTTATATCCAACTCACTTACTGAGGTGTTATTCTATTCGTATGCTTCTCGTGAACTTTCTTCCGGGCCAGTTCAAGCGCGCTCTCTGCTTACGCAGCTTAAAGGTCACTGGGGGGCAATTGCGTTGGTTTGTAATAGGTGTTGACTAGTTAAGGGTTAGGAATGTTTGGGCCGGAGTCAGGGTGGGAGCCGGCGTGGGGTAAAGTACGTCTATCTCATTACACACGACTGCGCCGCCATGTCCGCGGAGTTTTAGTGAGTGTTTGAAAGTTCACTAACTTCTGTTCTCGCCTTTAATGGGTATGTTAAGTGTCGGTCATTTTGAAGACAATGTTGCAAACTTCTAATTGGATTTATTAATCCGCGTCATAATTTTCCATTAATACAGTTATTGCACTGATACGTGGTAGAATCTATTCTAAATAGAAGTATAGAATTTTGTACCTAAAGCACATAAGTATATATTGTTAAGTGTTTAGTGACCTTTTTACACATTTGCATTAATAATTACAATAGATCATTGATCAAAAAACTGCGTTGTATATTTTTGAGTTAATCACACGAAATAAGAGTAATTGGCAGAGGTATTTTTTTACTTTTAAATTATAAATGCCGCTTTATTTAGGAAACTCATAAAACGAACTGCTTTAAAAAATGTAACAAAATTAAAATCGCCAAACAAAACATTCCCTCGTCACGCTCATCACAATGGTATCATTGTTACCAAAAACTACTAAGCCATATTAAACGGCAGCAAAACATGCGCCATGAAAACGTACACGTACAAGTCACAAAGCCAATTACATTAAAACATTCGGCACAAAGGGCGCGGAACAATGGAGCCTGCGAGGAGCCGCGATATGTCTTTCAATGCTTTTAACTTTGCTCTGATGGCGAGGGAAATGGTGACGCGGCGCGACAAATGCCCGTGACGTAGGGGTGAGACGTGTCGATGTAATTATTATATTTTTTGATGACATCGATGTCTTTAAAGATTTATCGTTTATAAAGTTAGATTTCTCAAAAAAGGTTTATAGTCCATTTTTTTGCATTAGAAAGAAGGTAAGCGATTTTAACGTGTCTATTTATTGAAAAACACTTTTGAAAAATAAGTCACGGCAAATATGTAACAATTGTAAATCATATACGGTCATTTACATTATTTTGCTTTCATAAGTAATAGTTACTGATTTTTAAAAAGCATCTATCAATAATAAGATATATTGAGATAGTTTACCTTTTTTCTAATGGTAAAAAAAAACTAACTATAGGTATACTATTTTGCGAAAACATATAGAAATAAAAATGAATGAATTCATTGTTCATTGTAAAATTGATAATTCTTATATAATACCTACAGTTTCCAGGTTGGATAAGAAACGTGCCAAACGCGACACAACAGTAAGTGATAGCACCGCACCGTAAGCTCATTTTAGTAGGTACTATTATCACATTTAATGAAAAATAAGTTTAATTACTTAAGCATCCGCATTGTAATTAGTTAAACGTCTAGTGCACGTTATAGGTAAACTCAGAGATCTCAGCTCTCTCATTGTTTTAATGAGGTTTCAAGTAAAAACACGATGTTATGTCGATACGTTAATAATATCAAGCAAAGTGGAGTAAACCGGTCTAATTGCACCAACTAACTCATTTCTGCCGTCCTCGCATTTAAGGCAAAAATAAATGGTAAGGACACAACCACAACGTAACGAACTATGCGCACTAGTATAAGAATCAAATCTTTACCGATTCCAGACAGATCACGTAAAAAAAATTAAAAATACACATATTATCCATACTTCATAACCAAGCAGTGTGCGCAAGTGTAAACAAGTCAGACGTAACCAATGGGGTTATATCACGGCGTGGTTATTCCGCCAACTTATTTTAATACCTTTTTAATACAAAATACTCGTAAAAATATGCCATTTATCGATATGAAGCAACCAAGTTGTATGCACTAGCATAAAAAGTGAGACGTAACCAATGGGTATCACAGCATGACTATTCAACTCATTTTAGTGTATTTTTTTAATAAATACTAGTAAAAATATGCCATTTACCGATATGAAGTAACCAGGCAGTGTGCACTAGCATCAAGAAATGAAAGTGACCAATCAGAGCGTGGTTATTTGGCTTCACATTTTGGTACTTTTTTATAAAATACTAGTAAGATATGTAAATATTAACCATTTTTATAGATATAGGAGGCAAACGAGCAGACAAATGATGGTAAGCAATTGCAGTAATTACCATCGCCCACTCTTATTGGTACATTTATGTATAAAATACTAGTAAAAATATCTCACTTATCGATACATAGTAACCAAGCAGTGTGCACTAGCGTAAAGAAGTGAGACGTAACCAATGGCGTATCACGGCGTGGTTGCACCGCAAACTCATTTTTATAAATCGTCCGCCCGCTGGCCCGGAACCGCGTTAGCCACCCTTCTACACTAATGCACTACCTTTATATACTGCGATATAAAATGTCCATCGAGGAGCATTTTAAAAAGCAGCTTCAACCATTTTTTACTGAATTGGTAAATGGGGAACAATGTTTGTGAGTGTAGGTTTATTCCTTTAGAATTTCTCACAAACCAGCTTTTCAGTCAAGATCTCGTTTTAGACAAAGGTCAATTCTATATTAGGAAGAGACTAAAATCGCTACTTGATTTACAAGTTAATTTCTGGTACTTTAAATTAGTATTTCTATCGAATATCCGCTAGTCTGAAACATTAACTGGCATTTTTTATTACCATGTAAATTATTGATACCACAAATCTGGTAGCCCATGGCCCAATTAACGGTGAAATAAGAAACTAGATTGTCTTAAATGTGCTTTCCAGCATTTTAAAGGACCTTTAATATACTGCCAACAGTCAACACGTGACATTACTCCCCATATAAACGACCGTCCTCGGCCACTCTCTTAATAGACAGTATCTACCCGAGATCTTAAGTAAATCAAATCGCCCCATGAATGGGAATGAGCCGGGGCTTTTCACGGACTTTTCTGAACCGTCACAATGGCGGGATCAAGGAAACTTATCTCGGGGACTCGCCAAAATGTTTCTTAATGCTTATTTAAGTAGCTGCTATTTGATGTTATCTATGGGAGTATATCTTCGTTTTCTTGTTTAAGTTGAATGGGTTTTATAGATAAGCGTAAGTCGCCTAGACTATAATCTACTTAGTTCTTCGTGAAGTGTTCAGTATTGGGGTTATTAAGTGGAATTTATGACTTTCACTTTAGTACTTATACTCGAATAATTTTGCGATCTATCCTCATTCCTCGCGTCTATTTTAAATTTATATTGTTGGTTTCATTTAGAGTAGTCTGCAGTTCAAAATCCTCTTAAGCAAAGCGACAGCATAATTGTTAATGTTAACTAAGCAAACAGTCAAATGTGACCGTAATAACAATATCGTTAAAATTCATATCTAAACTCTTATGTACCTACTTACTTAGTCATCATAGAAATAATTTAATTATAGTCTAATTTAGAATCCCCGCAATGCTCATTTCCAGCAAAGTTAACAAGTTTTTACGATGTCTTTAAATTTGCATTTTTATGGTGCCTAAACACTTAAACGGACGGTATAAAACCCCACCATGATCAAACCACAGAACGTACAAGATACACGTTTCATGAAACATCCCAAGTGGCTTAAAAATTCAAAAGTAGATAGTTCCTTTTAGAACAGCGTAAGTGAGATGTAAAGATTTGTGGACCCTTTCAGCTAGGAACGCTGTACCGCGAGCTTTGAAAAACAACAATAACCCTCCACATACGTAGATGAGAATACGCAATATACTTTGAAAGTACGCCTATTGTAGAGTTAAGAGGATAAAGAACTGTCTACGTTTATCAGGAAGAACTAGTATTGTATTTACAGTCACCATTAGATATATCAGAGCGGCCAAGGTGCTCAAAAATATCTAAACCTTGACAATAGAGGCGTGCTCAGATATTTGTGAGCGCCTTGGCTGCTCCAATATATCTGATGGCGACTGTACAATTTAGCCATTCATTTACATGGAAGTTTAAAGAACGCGGTATTAGGCAATTTCGTTTTAAATACTAATGTGTATTGCATCTATCCGTGATACAGTAGTATTTAGTAAATCATTTTATTGCACAAAACAAGTAGAACAAAGATGAACTTATCCCTTTCAGTAGTCTCTTGGTTAGCTAACCATTAAGCAACTAAGAGAGATAAATATGATATGACTTGTTTGATTAAACTTAATTTATTAGCGACTTTCTCATTCATTTATGCCATTAACAGTGATAAAACATCTAAAATGTTTGTTTTTGCACACAAAAAAGTGACAACGAGAGAGAACAAATTAGCGCTTCAATTTATGACCACCAGTTATTTAAATAAGATGTGTGATCAAAACAAATCTTGCACAACTCGTAGTGCACCCTTTTGTGCTACCGCTTCACATATTTTATTAACTCTACGCCGCCCCCTCTCAGTTTAAGAGCCACGCTATTTTCATGTTTCGCAGTACAAATGGGAATCCATTTAAATACGCCAGCCAACGTTTCAATACGCCATGTAAAGTGTTTTGGCGGGATTGGGACCCGCAAGTATCGAACTTGTAAGATTGAATTCCATCTACTCGTAGCTTATAAGGGGGTAACCAAATTGGTAGAATATCACTCATGAAAGGTACTTAGGTCCAAATATTATATTAGTATAGAATCATAGAAGTACAGTGAGCTGCCAAATTGCATAGTCACATTATGAATGAATTTATTATTTAATAATCCTAGTACAGTCACCTGCAATAATATGTAACTCTTCAAAGGCAGCCAAAAATATGTGACACGCTCAATATAGCTCTACATATAACATCCGTGTCAGATATTTTTGCGACCTTTCTCTAACATATTATTGCACAGTTGAATTCTTTTACACATATAGTTTTTAATTCGCATTAAAATGTAAGACTTATTTTCTCGGAAATCTTCTCTTGAGATGTGTTACTGGTGGTGGGGGGAATTTATATTTATGGGAGTACCTATAACTCTTCGCTTTCATCATACATGGACCTGATGTAATATGGACGAAGTTGTAAGCAGCTGGTTGTCATATAAAAGTACAAAACAGTATTCTGTAATTGAATGAATGCGTCCAACTTCTAGCTTCCAGTTACAGAATGCATATCAATGAAGGCTTCAACTTCCACCGACCTGGCTACATAATAGAGCTTTGGAATAGTTGGTCATCGACACAGGACTTTATGCTAAGTACGCCGTAGACTTCGCTGCAAAGCTTTGTCATAAGGTCAGTACGGGTAGTAAGGCTGCGGGGTAAGTGTGGCCGGCCTTCACATTATGGCCTAATTACGCATTAATTACGTACGATGTTCTATTTACGCAGTAAATGGAAGAAGCAAGTAGCAAATGTATGAACTAGTAACACTAATCTTTGTGTAAACAGCCACAATGTGAAAGCCAGTCACACTTATCCCGCAGCCACACTTATCTGTATTGACCATACTATGTTAGTACACGTGTACTATGGTCGCGCTTATCGTATATGACATGACATGATACAGTAGGTATACGTCACTTTCTAACACCGCGAGTTAGTAAAAGGCGTGCACTATGTAAACGACCGCAATAAGGTTACCATATTCTATTGAGATAAAATGTTCATTAATATACTTAAATTTATTTCACTCAGCCCTACGAAATTACCAAATCATCTAGGTAATTTTTAACAATGTATAAGTGTTTATGAATTAAAATTTATTATTATAAAAAAAAAAAACGTTGTGAAAGAATATTTAGTAGACGACCAGTTTGGCCTAGTGGGTAGTGACCCTGCCTACGAAGCCGATGGTCCCGGGTTCAAATCCTGGTAAGGGCATTTATTCGTGTGATGAGCATGGATATTTGTTCCTGAGTCATGGGTGTTTTCTATGTATTTAAGTATTTATAAATATTTATATATTATATATATCGTTGTCTAAGTACCCTCAACACAAGCCTTATTGAGCTTACTGTGGGACTCAGTCAATTTGTGTAATAATGTCCTATAATATTTATTTATTTATTTAGTCAGGGTATACAAGATTATTAAAAAATATGTCAACTTTACTTATCTATGAATCAAGTCACTTAGCAAAATTAATTTGAAAAATTCCTAATAGCATTATTGCGATTGCTTACAGGAACGACGCACTTGAGACAATGAGACAAAACAGTCTAGTACGACATTATCCAAATACGTATAAACCTATAGTATCGTAGAATATTCTTCCAAAGCATACATTATCCGTTACTAGTAATCCACGCGTTTGCCATTAATTTGTTAAACCTTTTTACTGTCCACGCTTTATGGTCCATATAAAAAGATACATTAAAACGTAACCAATCCCTTCACAGCAATATTTTTATTGCTCGTCCCCTAATGCCATTCCGTTTCACGCTCCAGCCCTCCGTAGTCGATCAGCAAACAAATAAGTTTGTTGCTTACAATCGAGTTCCATTCCACGCAGCTCAAAGAGAAGCCAGCGCGGTGCAAAGGCCTTTGCATCCAAGTTACAAAGGCGGTTCTAAGTATTCGATACACGTGCAGCGTAAGACGGAATGTAATCAAGTCTTGGCATCGTTAAAAAGTTCCTTACTGTCCTTAGAACAGAGTTGTTATGCACAAAGCTAACTACTATGAAACACTAGAGTAACTATCCGATATCTACTAGTTATAATGATTTCTACAAATATAATTAGACGTCGTAAAAGATAACGTTAGATAAATATAAGACGACATGTCACGACAATATGTGTATAATAAGTAAGCAGAAAAAAATGCAATCCAAAATGATTGAGACTTGCTGTGCCTGTCAGCATCATCAGAATGAATTAATAAGAAACGCAACTGCTTTAATTCATTTATTCGTCTCTCGTTACACAAACGCTTATCCCGAATTGTCAACACATCGTACGTTGATGTCGCCGCACATTCGCACCCGTTGCTCGCACTGGGTCACAGCCGCGACAAAGGGTTGCACTACCAGATTGCCTAATGGACAGTGAAGGCGAGATACCGTGTGATAAATCACCGTCGTGATTACTCCCATTATCTTAAATACGATCTCGGGGGCGAAGTAAAGTTGTTGATGTAATTGACGGAGACGGACGGCTCATTTTGTAATGGACGGATTTTAAAAGTTGCTTGTTTGTTTTGAAAGTCTTTTAAAACGTGAGGAAGCTCTCAGTGATATATTGTTGTTATCTTTAATCAATGTTGGGGGAGAAATCAGTATTATACACATCAATCTAGTCGCAGATTAAGCAAGATTTTTATAAACTATGCTACAGCCTATTAGCACGAAGGAAATCATAAATAATAATGTACTTTTATTTTATTTTATTATATAATAGCCTTTTTGTCATGACACCCAAATGCTGTTTATTTGTTTCTTCACTGATATGTTGTTAAATGTATAATAATGTACTTATATATATTTAAATGAAAACAATCCACCTCTAAACAGATATTTGAGTAAAGTAAACTGGCCATTTTGCATTACATCTCATTATGTAAAGAAATTTCAATACTGAAATTTGAATAAACACCGCCGAATAATTTATTTACTAAGTTCTAAGGTAAAAAGCATTTCTGAACAAACCTCGCTCTTTGCTTATAATATTTTTCAGAAAACTTGGGTACCAGCTGTGGCAGCTGTCTTCTCAGTATACAATTTTGCGTTTAAATTGTATGAAAAACGTGAAAAATATTAGTCACATCTGAGGGAAAAGCATCAAGCTTATTCTTGCAAAATATGACCGTCAGGAGCTAACAGCGTTAAGGGCACAACAATTGACATGCATTAACTGTATTTCCGGTGGCGCTTCTCCAACGTCGTTACGGACCGGAAATTCAATCGAGTTTGGGGACGCCTCGCGCGGGTACTTCCCACTTGGTTGCAGTATCACTTTCGTTTGTCTTATGAAGATGAGAATGTGATCAGTGATATCTTAAACAAGAACGCGCATAGAAAGCCTCTATTAGCTTCACTGCAGATACAGCACTGTTAAGAATTCCATAAAAAGAGGAGGGTAATCATTCTCGTGTACGCAGACACATTTCATCAACGAAAGAGCAAAGATATAACCTTTTACGATTTAAGCAGTTTAGAGCATGTAGCGTAGGTACACTAATTATAGTGATTATTTTATTAAAATAAATACTTCGTTTAAGATAAAAGCAATGTGAAAAAATACTATGTATGTAAATATTATGTCTTGCGCCACAAAGATAATTAATTCAAAAACAGATTTACAGTGTTTAAACAAAGGTAGCAAATGGCGCTCTTATCGCTGTAAATCAAACACTTTATTGCTACATTTTCAGTTCATTGAAAATTCATCCTAGTTTTTTATAGTGGTTCTTTGTAGTTTAAGTGATATGTAAGCAGTTTATTTGATACGAAATCCCCAAATCGTGCCTTCCACTACATTGCTCACGAGGTGCAAATAGCTGTGAAGACAGACAACAAACAGAGGGAGTGCGACACCGCATGCACGCGGACTTACGAGGAACTACTGGGGTTTTGATTCCAATCGCTTACAGATCACTGGCGAATCGAAGATTGAACCAGGGGCAGGGGGCCTAGCCAAGATGATAATCTATAGAAAACGAAAATAGTCATGTCATATGTCTTTTAGTCTTTTTGTTCTGTTATCCGGAAACATTTTTACCGTACATATGGCGCTATTTTACCGCACTAGTACAATAATTAGCACATTGCGTAACAACTGTACTTTAAAACGTTGTACAATACATATGCGAATAGGTTATGGTAAAGTAGGCAACCTAATTGTGTTTGGGGTTCGTGTCGGTTTAAAACACTCCCTTCGGTCGTGTTTTAATACTCGTTGCGAATTTCCTACTTTTCGCACTTGTATCGTAATGTACACATACATTACACATCAAAATTACAATCAGTGAAATAATAATTATGCAAATTTGATTAATAGCAATATACTTCACAAATATGTTCATTAAAATTACAAATTAATAACTATAATAGTTTACTATGTTCTACATCTTCAATATTTGAAAATAAATAATATTTGTTTTGAGGGTCAGGATCGTAGACACAAATAAAACAGGTTAAATTCCCCGATTACGTAACTATTGACTATTCTATGACGCTTGCACGACGTTTAAAAGTGCGAGATTGCTGGCTTACAGCTAAACAGGCCCTCGAGACCCGACAGCGAGTGATCTCGCTGATCAATAAGTCTTGCCAAGTCAAATATTTGCACACGACGCACATTAGTGGAGATGGCGACGCGCGCAATACCGCCGATGTGACGGATTTATTAAACGCAGAGTATGGCAGACTGTGGTGCGTCATGTTTTAATATTATAAGTAATTTTTTTAGTAATCATAACAGTTGTAGTGATAATTTCGTATAATTATTTACTGGACCCTGCTGCCTGCTGCTGGAGAAAGGGTAGGATTTATCAAAAAAATTAAACACTTAGGTCTGGTAGCAAGATATGGAAATCAAGACAGATATTTTTCATGTTTCCAACATTCATTAAGGAAACGAAATATCCAAACATTCATGGAGGAAACGAGTTCACTTACATTAACAAATTATGATTTTGAAGTAAATATTTTTTGCATATTTTTTTTATTTTGAATAACAGTTGTAGGTAATTGTCATGGACAATGAGGTCGATTCTAATTTAACAATTTGTAATATATATTAAATTGGTTTTGACATGACCTTGACGATTGTCTTGGTGATTGGCGCGCTTCTCACACACGACTTTCACTTAATTTCACGCACGACTTTCACTTAATTTCACACACGATTTTCACTTAATTTCACACACGATTTTCACTTAATTTCACGCACAACCTTCACTTAATTTCGCATTCACCAATCAGCGTGAGCGATCTTATAGGTCACATCAATTTTTATATAAGAATCGGGGTCAATGTCTAAACAGCCGGGCTAGCCAAGGTAACAATGGCTATCGCTACGAAAATGAAACACTTTGTGTCTCTATCTCTCTTCGATATTCATCACAGGCCTTTGCGTCTATTGCAGAAGATTTAAGCATTGCTGTTTAGACAACGGGTTTGGTGACTGTGGAGGCCGATGCGTGAGCGGCACGACCTCCCACATTTTTAGCAGAGAAAGCTCATGCCACCTGAGGTTCCAGTCCCGATTTGCTTTCTGCGACACCTTCTGCTATCTAACGTAGTAAACCAGGCTTGGTCGCATAGCTTTCTCCCCTCCACAACACGCTTGCGCCATCCATCACGGTCCTCAGCTAAAGTTTCCCAGGCATGGTGGTCGATTTCAAATGCTGACATGTCTCGATTATCACAGTCCATCCAAAGTAGAGTGACCACTCGCGCATCTGAAGTACAGTACTCTGCGTTTTATAACACGGTTCTTTATAAAAGCACACTAGGGAACGTTTGTGCTTTGTAAACACCTCCAAACTTGAATTCATAAGATAGGGCGTAAAGCCAGAAAATTAGAAAGGAACAAAAGATATGTCGCGCCGCCCGAAACTTGCGAAGGAAGATTTGGCGATCACGCGGATTTTAACGTTTTACCGCAATAAGGCTGAAAGTATAACTTCTCTTAATAATTTTTCCAGTCAAATCCCTCGGCTATATTTTTTTTTTATTGGAGAAAGGTAAGCATTTGACCGCAACCCACCTGATGATGGTACTAGCTACATATTTTAAAATGTTCAAATTATATTGCTGTGGTATGCATGGTATCGACATACAATTGAAATAAAATAGTAAAGACATGTTTGCATTAACCCCCTCTTAAGTAAAAGAAAAGCAGTGTAAGCAAAGTAGGTATCAATTTTTCACTACTTCGCATAAAACTCTTTTGCGAGGTAACTCCGTGAAAACCCTTGTCAATAACAACATGATGCAATACGCACTGTATACTGTGTATACTTAATACTCAATACTCAAATATCCTTGGAACCGAGCCATTAGGATAGGAGTATCCTTAACTCTGGGAAACGGAAATGTGACCCAACTAAATTAAACAGTCTAGTGCTCGACATTAGAATGCCAACACCCCGCTATCACTTCTATTAACAATGACTTAGGTTTAAAGATGGCATGTACTGGGAAGTGATGGTCACTCGGACGTCTTTTTACCCACTTCCATATTTTTGAACGCTATATTTTCAATGTATAATAATGTATAATTCGTGTCCATGATGACGCGCAGATTTGTCAAATCTAACATGATAATACGAGTCAAGAAACACGTCATCGTGAATGACACGGTTTAGTTATACATCTGCGCACAGAGCCTTTAGAACCAAGTACTCTGTATAATGTAACATAATGTTTCGTGAAAGCGCAGGACCGTAAGTGGGCGCCGCGTCGTCTCGTGAGCGCTTCGCGTGGGCGTCCTTGTGTTGGGAAACGGTGAACCATTTTGAAACAATGGGAAACATGTTTACGAGATATTTTAATGATTCTGAAATTATATAAGTAGCTTGTGTCGATCATCATTAAAACCCTAAAATTAGAGCAAATTATTAACTTTTCATAGGATCGGGAAAGTGGACTGATAGATAATTAGACGGATTGAGAAAAGCAATTAGGCAGATCGGGAAAGTAGACCGTTTGGTAAATTAGACAGATTGGGAAAGTGGACCGATGGTACTGGAGGGTACTGTGTTTATACTCAAGAGGAGTAAAAACGGATGAATTAGTATGAAAATTTCAACATTGAAATACGCATCATTCAAATAATGAATAGAATCAGTCGTTACTTTGCGGAAATCCACACTAATTAAAACAAAAAATATTTCTTTGCTAATCCGCGAAAAGATAACGTTACGAGAAGGTTGATACCAGTGCTAACCCTTGCGTATACGCAAGTAAGTATAGCACGTTATCTTATCGCGGATTAGCAAAGTAATAGTTTTTGTTTTAATTACGCATCATTCATGTTGAATCCTAGAGACGGTCGGCTAATAAGAAGTGATGATAAATACCTAATAATATTTCATAAATTATTGAGAAATTACTATATATATTTAAGTTTTTAAAAACCCTAATTAAGTTCTGCAAACCAACCTACGCGAGCCACGAATCCCACAGCTCTGCAAAAGGCAAAGCAAAAAATTCCATCAAAGCCTCACAAACGGCTTCCCGATCAAAATTCTACGTACTTAATTAAAGATGGCTTCCACTGTGACGTCAAAAATAATTAATTTCGCCATTGCTACGATTTGAATACAATGTTGGCTATATGTGACGTGTCCTTTGAAGTGGGATTACCCGCCCCGTTCCGCAAATTAAATCCGTGTCTCCGAGGATCCTCATCGACAATTTAGTGTACTTAATGAGGTGCCCGGCAAGGGTAGATTTTAATCTATGAAAAAGATTAAAGTCAGTGGTCGAATGCATGTTTAAAGGTCATAATGAGCAGTCTAATGGTGGCTACTGGTCAAGTTTTCATCAAAAATTTGAAATTTATGTATCGGGTCTCTATTAAACACGTGATTTTTTTAATAGAGGGTGCACGGTTTTTAACGGCTATCTTGAAACTAAGTTAGGTACTGTAGTATGTGCCGTCAGAATCTTTCCATGCAAAGTTACGAAACTTCCACGCGGTAAAATTTCGGATGCTTCTCATATTTTAATATGGGAATCAAAATTATCATTTCCAAAATGAAAGTTTCCTTTGATTCCTGTAAAAAAATCCTGAAATTGAAGAACTTTTCAACATTTTTAGAAAATACTTGCAGATATTGCAATTCAACGGCTAGCCTTATCCTGAGCTACTAAGGTAAATCTTACATATTTTAACTGACCAGAAACATATTAACGTGACGTTATGTTGTCCTGTTACCAAAACGTTAGTAAAGTCACGTTAAGAGTCGCCAGTAGAGAGCCACCATTATATTCTTTTATGTAAATCTCTTACTCGGTCTATTTTCTTTACATTACAATTTCTAGCAATTGAAACTAATTTCAGGCATAGATGTAGATATGTTACTTCGTTAAATCTTCAGGCCAAGTTTCATGTTATTTTCGTTATAAAATGAGAGCGTAACTTCAATTGTATGAAAAGGGGAATTCGGCGGCTCTATACTGGCGACTGTTGTTGAAAAAAACAGTGACATCTTTTCTGAGCATGAAACTGCTGCTTCAGATCGCTGTTTTCCTTAATATTATAACATGATGTTCTCGAGTCTATACAATCAATTATTAACTGATTGTAAAGATTCGAGAGCACCCCTGGCGTTGGAATGTATAGAATATGCGAAACGCTCAGTAAACCAATTCCTAGCTAAGCATGGAAAACGTTGCTTCTTGTTTTGACATATTTAAACATTGACTTAAGATACAGTCTTGCAAAGGAATTTCACGTATTACTCACCTAGTAGGTTTCCTTTACTCGACTGCGTAACCAAATGATCAAACGACCTTCTCTGGGATTCGAACCCGGAACCTCCTTCTTCGTTGGCAGGGTCACTAAGGACTGGGCTAGAATGTCGTTTGTTCGTTTGGTTTCGCAATGGAGTAAAGGAAACCTAAATTGCCTTTAATATGCTAGGTAAGTAATATGTGAAATTCTTTTGTAAGGGCATTTATTTATGTGTTCATCACCACCCTATACGAGTACATATTATGGATGATAGAAAACATCCATTTAAATTGCATGATTTCATCAGTTTAGATTATTACAAAGAGCCCTGTTGTAGCATTCCAAGTAATCCAACATTATCGCTTACAAACGCTTCTTTTTTTTGAGACTGCCAAAAAGCCGTGTTTTAGTTTGATTCTTTAAAAAAATTCTGCCAAGCCATGAAATATCATGAATCAATTTTTTTGACGCATTAAAGAGCAGTCGCAAGTTACACTCTGCATGCTCCTGCTCAAGATCGCGACCGCACAAAACTACTGCTAATAAAGATGACTGTTTGCACAGATTCGGAAGCCGGCCCCCTGGCGCCGCGCCGTACGGCGTCGCGCCGTCCCGCCGGCCGGTCGGCCAGACTCCGCGGCGACTATCGATCTCGGGGGATGACGGATCGTCCCACTAGCTTGCAAACAACAATGCTGCAATGGGCTTATTTTAGATATAAAACAAAATACAATAGTCAAGAAAAAAGTAAGAAACTATGCTGAAGAAATACGTCTTTCCGCTTTCAATTATTAAAAAAAAAAACACTTTATAAAGAAAGTGGATCGTTTGTGACGGCGCACTATAAGTTTTGATATAAATATTAGGTAACGTTTTTTAAGATTAAATACGAAAAGAGTAACTCACTGATTTGACTGGTCAGTAAACCGTTTCAATGAATTGGCTACGATGTACGCATGTATTGTTTACAATGATCTTATATTATATTGTACATTGTTCGAATTTTACAAGAACAACAAGACTATTTTAAATGTAATGTGACATTTATAATAAACATTTTCAGAAATAACAGTAAATAATTAGAAATTTAATTCTCCTTGGACTTGCTCGCGAATCTATTTCGCGTTTTATATTTACGTGATACTATCGATCTCAGGGGATGACGGATTGCGGTCACTCGCTGCTTTCCAACAACAATGCAATGAATTTCGATATTGTAGAATATTTGTTGACAATAGTCGCTGAGGATAACAATGACTATAAGAAAGATTGAGATTGACAAAAAATCTCTTGCTTTCGTTAGATAAACAAAAAGCAAGTTTTAATCAAAAATTAACTTTTCTGATAGCTTTTCTCGACGAAAGTACTTCGTTTCACAATCATCTGCTATCCTTGAATACTTTTTGAAATTTCGAAATAGAAATATGAATAAGCTTGCGTAGTCACTACCTATAGGCCTCAAGACAAGACCAGTTCAGCTTGATGGTGTTACCTACTTTATTCCGCTCACTCAGAAAAAAAGTGTGCCAAATTTCACTTGCATGGTTTAGTTACAAATAAAAAGACACCGGTACAGAACAATTAGGTAATACTAAATTCAGCTTGTGAAAATTAACCTACAAATAATTAGATTCCAGTAGAAATCAGTATGTATGAATTAGGTTTTTAAACATAATACAATTATTTTCCCGTAAAACACCTATCCGCTCCAATATTAGGCAACGCCGGTTAAAAAAAAATTGACTCCCTAAAAGGCGCTGTCGAGACATTACCCTAACTTAACAAATTATATTTCAAACTGTTTCAAAGCTATCAATATTAAATATTCAAAGCAAAACTCAAATCTGTATCCATTGATTCCCCTCATATGCCAAACGGCAGCATTAGGAGCCGTCGTCACATCACAACTAATTGGACGTCCAAGCCCACAATGAGACCACAGCTTAGCTTCATTAAAATTTCATCCCGCCGGCGGTAACTGGCCAATTTGCGCGTAACGCGACACCCCACGAACTGTGAATACGTATTGACAGACTCCTTTGTAACTTGTTTAAACAGCCGAGGGATATGGATAATTATAAATACGCTGTATAGAAGAAAAGTACCTGGGCGACCGAGCTTTGCTCGGTTATAACTATTTATTGTAATATGGTGGTCTATAGGTGATAATCTTAACTACATTTTTTTACTAAATTAAACTTGTCTAAAACAATAAAAATTAAAAAAATTATATATAAACTTGAACATATAAAAAAAAACAAAAGTTAGTCACCGGGCGAGATTCGAACCCGTAACACTCGTTTAGCAGTCCGCGTCTTAACCCGCTGGACCAGACGGACAGTGGCCGGCAACACGAAATTAGCGACCATATTCTGCGTCGAAAGAAAAACGCATGAAAACTGGAAAACACGCGTTTTCCCAAACATAAGACTAATCTAGATAGATTGTATACCCCCAAAAAACCCCATATACCAAATTTCAGCGAAATCGTTAGAGCCGTTTCCGAGATCACAGAAATATATATACATATATATATATATATACAAGAATTGCTCTTTTAAAGGTATAAGATGAAGACGGGCTTCAAGCGGAAAATCTGACGGTATTTAAAGCCCGACCAGAAATATATGATCATTGTCAAGAGGGCGCTCGCTGTTCCTCTCATATATAGGATGACAGTTCAGTTTAGAATGAACAATATAGCTCCAAGGAATATGGTGCGTGATCGATATATATGGTATGGTTTTATCGTGAATTTTCATTCTGGCAAACATATCAAAAATGACCGGCCAATTACCGCGTAACGCGACACCCCAAGCCGGGAATATGTATAGACAGGCGCCTTTAGGCGTCTCTGTCTATCCACACTGTGACACACCACACACAGAACGCCTTCATAACATGTTTAAGCAGGGGTTATGGATAATTAAATTCTACACCGTGAGCCCATATAACCTGACAAATTCAACCTTACATTCTCCAAGATCTCTCATTAGCGAATAAAGTACATTAACCTCATTTTGCAAACTATCCATCACAACAACAACAACAACAACAACAACAACAACAACAACAACAGTCTAAAAAAGTTCAAAGATGCATAAAATACATCTCATCTACACCACCCATCTCCACATCTTAACATTCATTACCATCACCTTTCATAACAACACAACATGATCCCAGTGTCACATACTTCATTAGAGATGTAAAACATACCACAGACCTTACGGATCCAGCCGCCCGTAAACTTCGCGGGGACTGGACCTAAAACTTTAAACGCATAAAAAAAAACCTAACTGATTTTGGTGTATTCTTGACCGCACTTAGACTATAATGTAATACAAAGTTTTCTGAAATCGGTCTCGTTTTAGAGATAATGACAATTCTTGTGAAAATTTGTTTCTGTAATAACTCAGTGTAATACGCGTTTTTGGCTACTACGCTGCAACTATGTGACTTGGTTTAGACACACCTACTGACAGACATTAAAGTTTTAAAGGAAAAATGCATTTTTTTTTTCTTTAAATAAAAAAAAACTGTACTTATTCGTTGCAATGCTTTTTTTTCGCTAAGATGTAAAAAGAAATATTGTGTCGTGTCCAGAAAACACACACACACACACAATTTTTTTTGCCGTATTTGATCAAAAGTCGTATAACAGTTTTTGCTTTATATGATCTCAGGAATGCGTGGTTAAAATCTGTCGGATTAAATGGGCCCACGGGGTATAGACGTGTCCAAAAATAGACATAGATATTTGAATTACCGTGATCAAATTTTATTGCAAGGTTTTCTTCACTTCTGGAAAATATATCGCGACTGAGATATCTATTGCTAACAAATAAGGGATATTCGTAGTGCCTTACAAGGAAAAGTGACGGATATTAAATATAATGTAAGTGTATTCATTCATCATATTTTCCCGGATGATACAATCAACATCTTTTATGACATATTTCTAGAGAGAATTCTTGATCAGGCAAATTGTATCAAGAATAAAAAAATGTGAATAAAACTAAATGAGCATCCTTCCCGGATATTCATCCAGTGATGAATTGCAAATAATCGCAATACTGTACAGTTACAGTCAGTATCAAATAATAGGGAGGGCAAAGTGGATAAATATATCGGAACACATCTTTATTTCTATTGTAAGAAAGGTGTGTTAGTAAATAACATGTATATTTGGCTGAATTCCAAATCAAAATGGTTTGAATAACATTGAAGTAGGTAATTAGTGCTATGAGCTAATCCGTGGGCCTTAGGAGCCTAGACGAAAATTACAATAAAGATAAAAATGAAACACTAACTTATTAATCTCTGTTGAACACTCCTATAATTCCACTCTAGATACATAAATAGGTACTTTAAACAAACAATTAAACAGGAAAATTACAAGCTCTCAAATCTCCGTATTAAATTCTAATCCGTCCTCAGCTAATGCCGATGTTTTATTTCAATATCCGCTTTGTTGAAGTGGAATAAAACAAAATGCCTGAGCAATTAATTCAGGGTTCCGCCGCGGGCCGGACCCATCGGCAAATTGTCGCTGGCAATATTCAAATGGCGGAAACAATTAGTGTGAGTGCTGTGTGCTATTTAGCACTATCGGGATGTATATGCATGGTAAAAACAAAAGGGCAAATTAATAAGGGACCAGTGTGGAGATACGGCGTTTTGAATGGTAGCGTAGGTGGCGGGAGAAGAATGGCCCGTGTGGGGTGCAGGCGGTTTTTAGCACTTTTTGTTTATCATCTCATCCATTTCGCTTAGGTACGTACAGTATTCAATTTTCATAAAACATATTTCAAGCACTTTTTTATAGAGTAACGGGTATAACTAACGATATAATCTCTCGCGTCGAATGACTGTGGTCCCTATGACAGATCATTTTTAAGTATATGGAGTAGCTGTTACACAAAATGTTTGTACTCGTAGTAATTTTTTGGAAGTTTAGCAAATTAATTAAGTTAAAAATAAGGTACACATATATTTCGCCGATTATTTTTTCGATTAAGTCCAACCAAAATACACTTGGTGGAACTATCATTCGATGCAAAAGAACACCTTATCATGAATATTGTGTTGTACGAGTATTGTATGAACGGAAATTCACTGCAAATTATGTATTGTGTCGACAAATCACCCTACAACAATTTTAATAGGTACGTTAATAACCATCAAATGCGCAACGACGGTAGACAGCAAAATATGAGTAATAATTGTCGGGCCCTCCCCCACGTAGCAAATCTCTTTTGTGTTCGCTGATAACGGCACAAAGCCCGCTAATGTCTTTTAAGGACTTAGTGATTTAAACGGACTAAATAATGAGAGCTACCCTTCCTCGCCTGCCAATTTATGAGCTTAAGACCGTAGGGACAACATTGATGGACTGTAGTGCTGACAATTTGAACCAAACTAACTACATTTTTTTTTAAATATAATTATAAACATTTTCTTTTATAATAATTAGAATAACCTTACCTTACTTTTTTTTAAATACTTCTTTTTCAAAATTATTCAAATTACACAGATGTTTCCAGTATTCTTTTTCTCAAAATGTAGGCAATTGGCTACTTGACTGTTTTTTATAAATAATGTCAAACGATCTTGATTTTCCTGAGAATCAAATGTCTATAAAGGACTCATGGTATTTAAGCAACACAAAGATCAGAAATGAGAGTTAAAGTCTGACGCTCGCACTCGACGATTGAAACGCCTCTAAAAAAATGATAAGGTGATGTGACGTCACATCATATAAGTCTGTCCTAAATGTATGGAAGATCAAGGAAATTGCCATTTTGACCCTGAAATATTGAGTTTATGTGTATAGTTGTCATACAATTTATTTTTCAATAAAATGTATGGAATTGAATGGTACCATTTTCTTTTCTATTTTTGAAAGACAAAAAAAATTTTTTTTTTTGAGATTTGCCGAGCCTCGTATTTTTTATAACCTCAATATAATTTTCGAAATTCCACTTTTTTTATAATGGATGGCTCATTTTCTATCCATTTAACTAAATTTTGTTATAATATTCAACATGTGTCAAGTACCCAATTGTTTTATCAGTTAACTTTTTGATTGTTATTAATATATGAATAAACCAAACCAAGGACGACAATGGCTACAGTATCGTACCAATAACACTTTCTCGCTATTATCGTTATGTTATCTTATCCATTTCACTAGATCCTTTGTCAGAAAATGTTTCTGGATTATTGAATCAAAATCCACATTGTGTTGGCTTACTCGTGTCAGATGAGGGCAGTCAAGCGAATCAGGAAAATATAGTTTATCTTGTTCTGCAGTAAATGTGCACCAAAATAATTCTCATATTGTGTTTCAGATTTTTAGGGGTTTCGTAATGTTGTTAATAAAAGCAAGTACAATTGGAGACACCGCATTTTTTATTAAGACTATATTAAAATCAAATTATTCATGTGGCGTTTCAAATTTTCATGGAAGCGGATAAATTGCACGAGGCTATGACTTCACTCTAATAATTACATTGCACTTAGAAAACATACTGGTTAGAGAATAGTATATATAGTATCCCAACAAAAACGTAACACGTCAAAAATGCGAGTGTTGCAGACCAACTCAGATGGTCAGGCGGTTTAAAAATTTAAACTTTATTTTTTAATAATTATAATAACTTGTTCATCGTACGGCAACATTTACAGATACAAAAAAAACGTAAAAGTGCAATCATCAAAACCACCAAAATATCTCAATCCGCCCACGCACGATAACCGCAGTCGTTCAGGCGATTTGCCGACAAATCTCTGGCAGTCGCAAGTCGGCGCGGTGCGCATGGCGACGCAAAGCCGGATGATGTCTGTTTGTTATCAGCGCGGAGCACTCGACTGTGCCGGGGGTTGCCGTTCGTTACGGAATAATCGCCTTATTTATCGATTGCGAACTAGACTGGTGTCATTAAGATTATTATTTTTATCGAGGAGTATTTAGAGTTAGACTAGAAATGAGTAGACTAGTTAGTTAATATTACCAGGTTGATGACAAGGGTTTAGAAAGCTGTGTCTTATCTGTTGCCTTTCGTTACAGACTGAGACCATTTGGTGAGTCATTAAGATTATATTTTTCACCTCAGCAGCTCGGACAAGGTTACTTTGCTGCTTAAAAAGAGTAGCAAAATTCGATTTTGCTTTTGATTTTCAAACATCTTCTTGCTTCTCAATAAAGTTAAGTTTCCAATCTAAATAGATATTGATCACTGATTAGATTGAGTATATTACAGACCGACAAGAAATTTATTGAGGGCGCCACTGAGCCACAAGAGGAAATACATTATGCAAACATCCATAGGCACATACATCTCCATCTGCCGCTTAAATGAGTCCGTTTATACTTACTTACTCAGCATTTTAGCTGATTATTCATAAACATCTTTAAATCAGATCACAATTCAAAAATAATGTTTACAAAATTCTCCCAAAAATGTGATTGTTGTGACAAGTTAACTGATTTTTACCACAATGTTTCGCCCTTAGTTCCATTTCATTAAATTTCAATTTCATAAAAAATGGTTGGGAAGAAAAACCAATACAAATCAAGGTACCTAACTAGACCTACTGGAAGCTGATAGTTGCCAGAAAAATAATTGGTTCAAGGGTCGAACTATAACAGTACCAGTATTACAGTCCAACTAACATTGAAAGTTAAAGTAAGAAAAAAGTAAAATTAATGTCTTAATATATCAGCTAAGTTTGCAATATTTATCACAAGTTGTGGAAAAATATTGCGAAATATCGTAAATCAGCCCCCACGTTTTATTTCCAGTGCAGCGCATTATCCGCTGTCAATATTATCGGCGATGGCCGCTCCCGTCAGATTGCTTCTCCCGATCGCGCACAAACAAAACATTCTGCTTCGAAATGTTATTGCCTTTGTTTCAAGCGGAAAAACTCCATTATTTTGAGCGATTACTTATTTGAAATTAAAAAACGAAACGACGACTTTTGTATTGTTTTTGCAGCGATGAATTGAGGATAAATAAGTTTTAATTTAATTACCTAATGTATTTTTTGTAATTGTTTGGATGTTGTTTTTTCAACCTGACCAATCTTATATGTTTCAGATAAGAAAGCTCGGCAATATTTTCCAGGTAATACATGTAATAGCCGAAACCTTACCATTAACATAAAACGACTAAGTCGGCATTACCAAGGTTCATATGAGGAGCCTAGTTAATTTTATCATCAACATTGTAGACGATGAAAATAAAGTCAAAGGTTGCTTTTTATGTAAGTACGTTATTATGGTTATTATTACTATTTAAAGGATGACCTTTGTATTATTGTAGAGATGAATACAAACTATTTAATCGTTTAATTTAAACTTCATCCTTTTTTCATGAGAGTAGGATAAAACGGCCTGGTTGAAAGATTGATATAGCGCGAGACTAACAGCGTGTGTGTACTAATGGTTTAAAGGGTTTGAACACAGGACCACTAGGTCACTGGGACTAGTATCCTACTATTGATACCATTACTGGTCAACGACTATAGTTACTAGGCTAATTGGTTATCAAATTCATTCCGGTATTTCAACTCTAAAAAGCGCTGGTGGCCTAGCGGTAAGAACGTGCGACTTTCAATCCGGAGGTCTTTCGGTTCAAACCCCAACTCGTGACAGTGAGTTTTTCGGAACTTATGTTTTAAATATCATTTTGACATTTACCAGTTGCTTTTCGGTGAAGGAAAACATCGTGAGGAAACCAGATTTATCCCAATAAGGCCTAGTTTACCCTCTGGGATCAAAGGTCGAAGTTTCGTAAAAACTAGAGCCCACGCCATATCTAGGGATTGGTTGCTAAGCGGACCTCAGACTCCCGTGAACCGTAGCATAAATGCCGAGACAACGCGAGGAATAATAAGAACTCTAAACATAGTTAAATTTGATGATATCCATCGCAATGTGTAAGTTAGGTCAAGTAATATTGATTAAAAACTTCAGTGTGGTCCATCGTAAGCACAATCATTTTTTTCATATAGTCATTTTGCTCTCAGATCGACGTCACAAGCAATCTATAGATAATTTTTAACAACCCAGAGAAAAAAATCTAAGATATAAAGGCATATACATTGAAGACATAGACTATCATACTTAAGTAAAGAGAATCAGCTTAATATTACAAATCTGAGCAAGGAATACAATGTAAAGAAAACACTACCGATTCAAACATCAGATTTGGGTATCGTCTCTCTACAGCTGGTAGTGATATATGAAAGATAATGATGTAAGAAAGCCGATTATTTTGGACCGTTTTAACAATCGTTTTAATAGAACGTTTTCCCAGCATATACCATGTACTATCGTTGACAAAATTTATTGACCATATGTGAACCTTCTTGCAACAAGATAAGGTCTTCAATAGTTACGTGTGTTGCTATTAAGTAGTAAGGGATGGTCTGACACTGTAAAGCAGTCGGTTGGTGAACAGCTGCACCGAGCAGTGTCGGTGCTTATGGCTTAAGAACGCACTCAGTAGAGACAGAAAACAGTATTAAATATGTATACATTTCTTAACCTTAATCCATTGGAATTGGAACAAGATATTTTTTGAAGTGAAAACTTCTTTAGCGGCGCTGTGCATTTTTTGTGATGGGGAAAAAATGCTAAACTCGCGTCAGGGCGTCAGGTGTCACGTGACCGTCAGATTGAAAATTCGTAAGACGGACATGTGATATCATGGTGACGTGCAAATTGAATGTCATCGAAGCCTGGTTACTTTTGAAAAATCGTATCTCATTCAAGTGTGACATTTTATTTTTTTCATAATCAAAGTGCTTTCATAACGATTAAAGAGGTTTAATCTTTGTTAATTGTGTTGTATTGTACCTATCTTTGTGTTGTTGGGTTTCCATGATTGTAGATACTCAAATTTTTCCTTACCAAAAAGTTAAATAACAGAAAAGAAGCGTGATTGTTTTACTTAATATGATGGTGAACGATTCATTAACATTTACTGATTGTGTAGGCCGTAGTCCTGCTCACTTCTCATGAATTACTCTGTATACGTTATATATTACTTAACACTAAAATTCGCATTTCAAAATATCTTCCACACTCAAATTTATTTACGTAGGTATAATAGAGCTTTATCTCTTATTATAAAACTGCTACTCAATTTCTCCAAAATATCAAAAATTCACAACGTTAATATTCACGTTTTCACTTCTGCCGGCACTCCCGGAGTGCAACCCGTTTTTTTTTTTAAATATATTTATGAACTCAACTGTACAATAAAACGTCAAGTGTAACTGAGGGCATCGCTGAGCGTTAAGCAGGCAATTACGAGTATACATAATATTATGTTACGTTCACACGATTGTTGCAAAAACCAACCATCCATCGCACTCTGCCTCCTGCCATCCTGTACGTAAGCTGTTTGCCACCATGTAAATGCAAAGTTGACACATACTTGATAAGAAATTGTGCAGAAAAGTGTTGCGAGGTATAAAAAGAATTACTTCCTCTGTTGCCAAACCATAATGCAGTAGCCACCGATCTCGGCTAGTATTCGGGGGCTTTTTCTAAAGCACCAACACCGATGGCAATTAGCAGTACCTACTCAATCAATTGTTAATTTTCTTTTGTTTGTATCTTTTTATTGAGGTTTGCCAATAAAGAGTATTCTATCTATGTATCTATAATATAATATATGTAATAATATACTCTCCCGGCCGGTTTCGACCATGGCGACTGTTTCAGCTCCGTTGAACACGTTCGTGTGCTCGCAAGTGGCTCGCGTAGCCGATTTTATTTGCGAAGACCCGTGCACACGACGGGCAAGAAAGCACATCATTCACGTAATTGTACGTAATAGCCGCTGGTGGGCGGGCCTTCAGCTCATCCCGTCTGATATCGAGTTCCACAAGTCGACGGGATTCGGGACATGTTTGCTTAACTACGAAAGATCTCCAATCTATGTATCTACTCAAGTCTCAAAAACGTTAGCACATACTTTTAATAAATCACGCTTTTTTTAACCTCCACACTATCAACTGTATTCTGCACTTCACAATTTTAGCAATTACTCTTTGTTTTATTTTGTATTTTTTAGTAGTGATCCTCAGCGATGAATGGGCGAGAAAGATAAAGCACTTACTTGAACAGAAGGGGTTTGTTGGCGAAGAGGCCTGAGGCCTTCTCTTTCGCGGCCTGCAGCCCCTGCATGGTGGACGCCCGATGTCCCACATCAAAGTGCACCTAACACCTGAGGACAGAAACACCATTGTCACAATCACACAAAAAAAATACAATATCTTATGTTTCGATATAAATGACATATGAATTAATGTAAAATTTTATATGTAATGAATTATTATTTTGATCAATAAAGGCTTGTGCATGAAATACAATCACGCTCGTTGTACGTAAATATTTGTAAAATTTGAGGTTATGATAATTAAGTACATGTTTTGGTTCTATGTACATTGCTGCTTTTCTTAGCGCAATACCAACGCAATAGTGCTTTTTGAGTGTTGACCTACTTCACTTTGCTGTACATTGCTACTGACATACTTTGCTTGACAGACTATATGTATAAATTTTTTCACTTTAATCCATTACAATTAGGTGAAAAAATGTATACATATTTATAAACTCGACTATATGCTAATACAGGTGTTTTCCAAGTAATGGTCTGATTGACCAATTAAGATTTTTCAGTAGCAATAATGGCTAATTATAATAATTAATTAATATAATTAGCTTTTCCTGCTTCTAAAAATGCTGGTGCAGGAAAAACTAATTATAACCTAAATAAGTGTTCGACCTATATAATCGAAACATATAGTTACACATAGTTAATAGAACTAGCATTAAACTAGATATAGGTACGCCAAGTGTAAAAATATGGGTGTACACATCTTACTCAATAATATGTCCCATAGCATCTTATTCCAGTGTAATAAGAGCGTAGTACGATATTTATGAGACGATTCTCTCGATACATATTTTTGCAGCTGACTACCCGCATTATCTCAAATAAGTTTTGCCTTTTTCTAAGTAACACAAAGTCAAAGTCAAAATATTCTTTATTCAAATAGGCCTAGCAACAAGCACTTTTAAATCGTCAAATTTTACAAATATCATCTTAATCTAAATATCAGAGCAATTTATTGATGCAGTTATTATTGTTCTAAAAAAAACATTGAATTATTATAGATATGGTAAACTTAATAATAAGAATTTCACAAAATGATCGTCAAACATCAAAATTGTATAAAAATAAGTACTAGTCTAGAAACTTTCTAGAATAAAATCTAAATGTCAAAAAATACGGTATATATATATACATTGAATTATCAATTTCATCATTATTAACATAACAATAAATAATTCATTCTTTACAATCACACTTAATCCCACGGTGTTTCATCATCATCATTCAAATGTCAAAGTAACAGCTAAAGGAATTTAACCCTTTTAATTTTGAATGCAAAGAATCCTTAAAAGTAGCTTTTAGAGCAACTTTGAGACCGTTATCTATCATCTCTTATTCCGAGGTGTAACCCTTAATTTGACTGAGCGTGCGCTGTCAAAGTATGTCAAACGTGCACATGACAATGTTATATCATAGATTTCTTGATTACTTGGTAGAAATCATGTTGGTTTGTCGTGACAGATATCACAACTTTGGTAAGTGATATGATGACATGACTTTTTATAATATGATTTATGAAGCAAATACAACTTTAGGACTTTCACTATTGGGTTCACCAAGATACTATTAGAGTATATTTGAAATAACTGAGCATACCTTAACCTACTGAGTACCAATTATGACTTGATGTCTCACTTAACTAGCTACAAAGCAGAAAACACTTGTTATATAAATAGCATAATTTTATGACGACCGGTTTGGCCTAGTGGGTAGTGACCCTGCCTACGAAGCTGATGGTTCCGGGTTCAAATCCTGGTAAGGGCATTTATTTGTGTGATGAACATGGATATTTGTTCCTGAGTCATGGGTGTTTTCTATGTATTTAAGTATTTATAAATATTTATATATTATATATATCGTTGTCTAAGAACCCTCAACACAAGCCTTATTGAGCTTACTGGGACTTAGTCAATTTGTGTAGTAATGTCCTATAATATTTATTTATTATTATTTATTATTATAAATACTTAAATTTTACATTCAATTATTGCTCTGAACCTTTAAATGATTGCATAGATTATTTAAAGAACTTCAGGCTTTAGATTAATCTTGTTAAGAGATATAAAATGAATCAGTGCTTGACAGTGTTACATAACTTTGAGATATACATAGATATAGCTATATGTATAACCCCACCCCTGGCCCGAAAATCAATATTTAATATATTCTCGTGCATCATTTAAAGCCCTCTGCATAAACAACAATGAGAATAGCACAAAAAAAATATTTAAATATTAAAAAAAACTTACATAGCTTCCAGTTCCCGGTATTCGCAGCTACGCAGCGTCTGTCGATGGCGTAGCGCCCCGCGCGCCTCTACGCCGTAGCAGGACGGCTGCGCGTAGCCCCCGCCGCCATTGGCCTAGCGCCTACGTACGTAGACAGTGACCCACCAATCACAGATGGAGCTGGAAAAGAGGCGTGGTTTTGAAATTTTCAGAAATTTTCAGGAGGACCATGCAACCTCCGAAAGGCACCCCCGACAATGTTTCCACATGAGTGCAGTGCGGGGGGACGAAATGCTTTATGCAGTTCTTGGAAACCATTTGAATTGTTTTTGATTTTAAACTGTCGGTTTGACAAATTATTCTTACAGTCAAAATGTCACTAACCTACCTAAATAAAACACAAACATGCATAATTCAGTAACAAGTATTCTTATTAATAATTACACAATTAAATGCCTTTGAGGAGATCTGAATCCAGAACCACTGCTTTACAAGCAGCTACTGATAATATACTGCCTAAGCTATTGTCTAAAGAAAGCTCTAGAGGAGCGAAACCTTCATAATAAAAAAAAAGTTCCAAAATGAGGCAAACAAGTTAACTTAAAAAGCTGAATAAAACCTACGAGTCCAAAGCGGCCTACCCGTGTGTGACTAGCCTAAAAAATACAATTAACATTATATTTTTTTAAGTCCCATATCTTGTACTGCAGCAAGAGTCTCAAAGTTGAAAACACATTTTCCTCGCTACTGGTCGCAATTATACAGAAAACAATAAAAAATATCACACTTATTTAAAATAATGTTATCTTTCTAACACATACCGTTAAAACCGGAATAATCCATAAACTTTAATTTTTTTTTAATTGAAATAAAGAGACATTAACTTAACTTCGTTTAAAAGGGTCCAAATATTGTCTCTCTCTATTTCAATTTTTAAAGAAAAATTAAAAGTTTATGGATTATTCCGGTTTTAACGATATGTGTTAGAAAAATAACATTATTTTAAATAAGTGTGATATTAATTCTCTATGATATTAACTTAACTTCGTTTAAAAGGGTCCAAATATTAAGTAAGCATAGAGTGCTCAGTCCATTTTTTTTATATACCACGACGGAGGTAAACAAGCATACGGCCTGCCTGATGGTAAGCAGTCAGATACCAGAGGTATTACATGCGCGTTGCCGACCCTTTAAAAACCTGTACACTCCTTTTTTTCCATACATCAGTTTTCTTACCAAAATGCTTATTATTTTCGTAGTCGACATCTAGCGTCAAGTAGCGGATTTATCAGTACTACTACTTGACAATAGATGTCGCGACGAACGAAAAGTCTAATGCTCAACTATTTTCAGCTAATACTGTAACCGGATAAACTGGAACTCTATTTTCATCTCCTTCTGCTTGTAATATTAGTTGTAAATAGATGAGCAAGACCCTTTTCGTCAGTCGCGACAGTCTAGACATCTGGCGTCAAGAAATGGTATTGATAAATCTACTATTTGAATGAATGTCATCTCGCTTTGTGTGGTAGGGCACAGCCAGTGGATGTCATTCCAGATCTAGAGCAAAGCCCAACTGGAGAAGTACCTCCACCTTACAGAAAACAGCAGCCAAATAACACTAGACCCTACTCATAGTGTTGTGTTCCTGCCGGTGAGTAAGGTTACCGGAGCTCAACGAGGGGGGGCGGGTTTAGGGTCGGCAACGCGCATGTAACTCCTCTGGAGTTGCAGGCGTACATAGGCTACGGAGGCTGCTTACCATCAGGCGGGCCGTATGCTTGTTTGGCACCGACGTAGTATAAAAAAAAAAAGCATTTTGATAAGAAAACTGATGAACGGAGTGAGAACTCTATGCTTTCTTATTTCTCACTCACTCACTCAGCAAGCTTCGTTGCTTAAAAACGGTACTCGACTGAAAAGCTCTGTATTATATCACGATTGAATAAAAAGGTTTTTTTTTTAACAGTTAACTAATACTCATCGATACGATTCAGACAAAACAATGAAGTTGCGTTGTTTTATTAGAGAGTTCCTATGGCCACCGGTCTCCATTATCAGATCAGCTTGATGGTGTCATAATAAGTATTGTATTGTCGCTTAACTTACATAAGTATGTGAAGTTTTAGCTTAATCGAGTAATAATGGGCAGTGAGTCTTTAGCTCGCAAAGTTAGGTGACATACAGACAATAAAACCTTGTAAAATTGGCAAAACGTAAACCAGTCAGCCGTGTCAAAAGTTCGTATCAAGGATTACAAACAAAACGACCCTAATTATATAAAACTCTCACAATTACTATTGTTTTGTAATAGAACCATTATATGTAACGATCAACTGGAAAATAAGATGCAAAAGTAGAAAAAAAGGGGGACTACAAACCACTTGACAAATTGTTTCTACTTCTATGCTTTTTCTTACCTACTTAAGGTACATGCATGCCAAGATTCATGCTTTCTTTCAGATGGGACTATACATTTGAAGTTTTTTTAGGGAAAACGCCTGTACTATATCGTTTTTTAGTTTAAGAGGCTCCCTAGCGCCAATGAACTTCGATCTGAATCCCTTAGTTTTCTAATGTTTTTTTTTAGCTTATCATACTAACAGCAACGGCTTTAAACAATAGCACAATCGGAATAGAACATTTTTAGTTTACATACATACCTAATTACAGGCCTGTCCCAGAGATTTAGAGGTTTGTTCTATTCCGATCGTGGTACAATATATTATCTCATATTTACTTATGTCTTCGAGATATTTGGCATCAAAGTTGAACAATTTTAGGCCCAAAAACTGGTTTTGTGACCATAACTTTTGTTTTAATTAGTTTAATATTAAAATCACTGACCAGTTTTTAGAGACGTCAGAGACTAGAGTTATTTCGAAAGAGTATTTCGTACATGTAAATTCCTTCACAGCAACCGGGAACGAAATAGCGTTTTTTTTTTTTGACAATATTTAAATAAATCATAAATAATAAGTGTTCATTTCTTTCATATTCCGGCAGACCAGAATAAAGATAAAAGATTAAAGAACCGATAGTCATTTGTCACATAACTCTATTTATAGTGCAAATGTAGGAGTAACGACTCAAAACTTATCAAATAACGATGAAAATCGCGGGAGCCCCTTACATCCAAAACATTTTTTATTGCTCACGAATACATATTTAATAAAATATAAGTTGTAAACTAAATAAAAAATACATTAAATACCGTTCTGTTACAAATCTCAATATCAAAACACTAGGCACGGGCTCACGGGCTTAAAGACAAATGCAACCCCGTTGTACGAATAGACAGGCGTATCGATATAGCGGAGCAGTTCATTTCACGGGCACTGGAGCCCGCAAATGAAGTTTCCGCGGTCCAGCGGCCACCGCCGATATTATTCGATATTCAGCGGTTTATGAAGGAAGACCCATCGCTCGTTATGAGCGCGATGGAAGCCAGTGGAAAAATCGCGCTTAAATAAAATGAATCGGCTTATCTGAGGAAACGTTTTAGGAGGGGCGAAAAGTGTCTATTAAGTAAGAGAAGATAAACAACTGGATTTAAATATTCCATTTGCGTATGACTATTATTTTGGCAATAGTGTCTTAGTATTGTTCCGTTCTAGTGTTTGACAGCGCCCCCACAGTTGATATTTTCAGACTGTCCAACTGGAACAAGCGTCCCAGTGTTGAACAGCCTGTTTGTTTCATTTGAAGAAATCCAATAAAATAAATTATGTTGTTTAAAATGTTTACTTCACATAAAATCGTGTCTACTTATTAAATCATATTTGGTTTAAACTAGAAACTAATACTTTTGATTAATCTTGACGGGAAAATATAAAAATCTTGACCGACTAGATGGTTAAGTAGACTACGATTTTACAAACTCGTTCTTGGAACACACTTTATTCTTGTTTCTCCTGATTTCAATAGTTTCAACAAATCCAGCATTAAAATCCAAATAGTAATCCTAAAACATATCCCATAAAATCCACGATTTGCTTGACAAACTGCATCCAACCCTCAGCTTGATTAATGCATTCTTTTATAATCTAAAACGTCAGACAGGGGCGGCCCCAATCCAGTTAAATAGATCCGAAACCGCTGACGGCGCCGCTCATGCACGTCATAATGAATGGAGTTAACATTTAGCTGCATTTGCGTATTCGTAGGACGCGGCGGGCGTAGGGAACTTAGTGGTACTGAATTTATGACTTGGAAGGGACTTTTGACTATGCAAAATAATGTTGTCACTTGGAAAGGCTGCCTTTGTCGTTTGAAACCTGCGCGCAAAAATGTACTTTATTTAACTCATACCGAGGAAGAGTATTCCATCGCATATTTAAATTTTGTACTACGCTAGAGCGTAAAGTAAATTTTTCACGCGGACATGAAATAACGAACTGTTAAAAGCGTTACTTTAAAATCTAGTTTATTTTTAAGGTTAGTTGGACAGTTGTGAACATGCTCAGTACCAGCAATATTTAGTTAATTAGATCGAAAAACGCTGACGGCTCCGCTCATGCACATCATAATAAATGGAGTTAACATTAAACTACATTTGCGTATTCGTATGAAGCGGTGGGCGTAGGGAACTTAGTGGTACTGAATTTATTACATTATAGGGACTTTCGACTATGTTATATGAAAAATAATGCAATTTGAAAGC
This sequence comes from Cydia pomonella, assembly GCF_033807575.1. Classification (NCBI taxonomy): domain Eukaryota; kingdom Metazoa; phylum Arthropoda; class Insecta; order Lepidoptera; family Tortricidae; genus Cydia; species Cydia pomonella. The sequence continues at coordinate 32,019,249 of NC_084704.1, forward strand.
CCGCTCGCAAAGATCTTATTTATTGTGCTCATACCGTGAAAGAATAATCCATCACATACGTATTACTTCAATTTATTCTCTACGCTAGCGCGTAAAGTGAAATTTTTGCGCAGATATGAAATGACGAATTATTAAAAGCGATGAATGAATATGCATTGAAAAATTTTGCTTATAATAGTGTCTAATATATTTCTTAAGGGAAATAAGCTATTGAAAAATAAATACTTATGGCTCTGACAGCTGTAGACCTTGTGAACTACCATGGCGCCGCCATTTTGGAAAATATCCAAATACGGAATCGACAAAAAACAATTTAGTTAAAAATATAGTTAGTTATGGAATGGGGAGTTCGGGGAGTTAAATCCATTTAAAACTAATTTCATTGCTTATCGTAATACTAAATTAATGTGATACTAAATTAATTTACTTTTGACATCTGTATGCAATTACCATGTTTAAGCAAATAAATATTTCTATTTCTATTTCTATATTTCTAAAAAAGAAAAAAAAACGTACTTACAATAAATAGAAAGTACAGTGTTCTAGAGCATAAACATATCATTTTCTGCACACTTTTTAGAACAACAACTACTCGCTTTCAGAGCATGAGAAATAAAATAGTTATTTACGATACAATTGCAAAAAATAGGAAATTCGTAACGAGTGGCGATAAATCAAAACACGACTGAAGGGAGTATTTTAAATTGACACGAGTTGCGAATTACCTATTCGCTCATGTATCGTATAACGATTTACAGTACATATGACCCTTTAAATCTTCGACATAGTTACATAATGTGCTAATTTACGCACTAGTACGAAAAATAGCACCATATAATAAATAAAAATAAATAAATAATAAAATTGTTTATTCCTTATAAGTGTCACTTTTCATTATACAGGGTTGGTACCTCTTTTTAAGTAACAGATACTTGTATTAAGAGGCACCGCTCTTCCTTAGTTGCTAAATGAACAACAATAAATTATTACAGAATTTGAATAAAATTAAAACAAAAAAATATTAACATTATCAGTTAATAGCAAATGTAGTTATTTTAAATTTAAACTTAAAGAGAGAATAAATTGTTGTGTGTTTGTGTATGTGTGTATTTATATATCAAAAACATTATGGATTAAGTTCTCAATATCAAGGTAACTTTTACATTTTAGCCATTTTGTTATTATGCTTTTACTTTCGTAATGTGATAGTGGATATATATTTAAATGTTTATTAATAGAATTATATAGTTTAACGGATTTACAAACAAATTGTCTACTCGCATATGTTGTGTTTATTTGAACTGTTGGAATTATATTGTTTCTTCTCCTTCTGTTTTGTGTGGTAGGTGTGTATGGTACAGATTTGTGTAGTTTTAAGGTCGTAAATAATATATACAGTTTCCTTACAGATAATACGTCAGAAAGTTTATATAGGTCCATGGTAGGAAATCTAAACGGCTTGAAGAACATAACTTTTAGCAGTGATCTCTGGGCTCTTTCGAGTTCCAGAAATTTTGTTTTGGTAGCACCCCCCCAGACCGGTATACAATAACTTATGACTGACTGAACAAGGGTTACATATATTTGTTGAAGAAGATGTGAAGTACAAATGTGCCTTAGGTTTTTAAAGACCCATATAAGCTTCCTGACCCGGCTCATGAGGAGCTCTATGTGCAAATGCCACGTTAGACGTTGGTCGACTAGTATCCCTAGATACTTAGCATTTTCAACTTTATTTATAGTAGTGCATGTACAGTTTTGCGTGTTGTTGCTGCATGTGTGGATTTTTATATTAAAATGGTGATCTGGTTGTGTACTATTGTAGTTTGTAAAGCAAATATAGTTTGTTTTAGATGTATTTAACGTAAGAAGACGGGAGCGCAGCCAGCAGGCAACTTCTGACAAACCTTGTTCTGCAGAATGCTTCACGTCTTCCCAAGTGTCTCCAGTGAATACAATGGCAGTGTCATCAGCATAAGAAAAGATGTGTCCGTTATTAATATGCATATTACATAACTGGTTTATATAGATTAAAAATAGGGTTGGTCCAAGGACACTCCCCTGGGGTACACCAAAAGTTATATCAGTTTCTTCACTAATGTGGGTTCCAATTTTGACTTTTTGTGTACGATTTTGCAGGTAGTCTTTAAGGAGTTGTAGTGGAATGTCTCTAATTCCTATGTTTTCTGTACTGTAAAATAGATTTCCGTAAGAATTCCATACAGTAATGTCGGGGGTATCGGACGGAGAGTGGTTACTTGCTAAGGACCGGTAAGGACGGCTGAAGGGCCGATAAGCGCTGAGTGAGCGCGAGTGTCGATCACTGTTAAGTGCCGATCGATATCGTGCTAGCATCATAAAACGTAATATAATAGATGTTTACTTGTACGTCATAAATGACTAGCTTCTTCCCGCGACTTTATTGATAAAAACTACCCTATACATGTACTCTCCCGGGCCTAAGACTATCTCCATACCAGATTCTATCCGAATCGGTTCAACGGTTTAAACGTGAAGAGGTAAGTAACAGACAGAGTGACTATTTCCAAAATAGCATACATCGCATTTACGAATATATAGTTAATATTATAGCAGAGATTATTCTCCGAGTTACATAGGTCATGAATTTTTCTTTTTTGCTGAATAAAATTACTGATAAAATTGTTTTTCAAATGATGTTTAAAAGTATTTTTTTAATACAGTTGCTCAAAAAGTGCTATTTTACGTAGCTGTTTAGTGTGCGGAAAGTTGGATTTCGCGAACTAGTGCTTTTTACTTTTCCACGTGTTCCAGTTCATGACTATTTATAGATGAGTGTTAATGTTAGTTTCCTTTAAAAGTCGTAATCAACATAAAAACCTACTGTTCATGTAAAAATAATACATTTAAGCATATTTCATATATTAATACTTACCTCTTCATCATTATAACACGTTTATTTTTTAATATTGAATATTGAAAAACCGTTCTTAATAAGTTGCCTGAATGGAACGGAATACCTACCGAAACGCCTGTCAAAGAAGAGGCGTTTTTCTTACTGCAAGAATGTTTTAAGTTTCCAAAGGCAACATTCGATATTCTCTTCATATAATTTAAATATACGATACACAAATAATCTTAAGTAACGATACTTAGGTCAATAATAGTATAATATTTTATATTTACCATTGTTTCTGTCTTATAGAACATGCATAAAAAAGTACTTGTTGTTTTTTTATTTTTTCGCAACTCTATTAAAAAACGTCGTTCGATACACGTGCGGAAATGTCATTCTTTCATTATAAATTCATACTAGCATCGAAATGTACTATTATTTCATGATAACCACTATATTCAAAATATTTGTATAGTACTGTAAATAGGAAACATAATATTTCTTAAATATAAAACTTTTTGAACAAAAAGGTATTTTCGCTTCTTTTCGCTCTCCTGTAAACCGAAGTAAGTGGCGCATGGCACAAACATATTCTCGCCCGAGGATAATATATATTACTGCACAAAGATAATGTTGTTATGCATTTTTTTTATATGCTCATTAGCTCTCTAAAAGTATTATCTAGATCAGACGAAATTCGGTTATCATATGTTTAAATAGTTATTCATAAAAGTGGCCTTTAGCTGTGTGGCTACATGGCAAATACAGCGGGAGGGTGTCCTGAGCCACACTTACCGCTCAAGAGCGCCGAGGGCTGATAAAAGCTGAGCACGCGATCGAAAGTGCCCGATCACCTCTTTAATTGCATTTTATGGCATCTAATATCGTTTAGACTTTATAAAAAAGAGAAAGCTTTGAATTTGACTGCATCGTTTATTTTTATTCTGATCTTTTAAAACTACTACTTTTTTAAAGTGTTAAAACGACCTACTCTTAAAGGACTTTTCAAATTATTTATATGCATCTTTGACACTTCTTTTATCACAGCTTATAAGAATATGAGTTTTGGATGACCATATGTTATTTTTTATTTTTCAAACAGCTTATGTACGGTGACAGGTGTCATTTCCATACAATTTATAACCTTAAAACGCAAGATCTCGCAAAATCGTATTGAGATGACATCTGTCACCGTATCAAAGGTGATTAATATTTAATTATGTAAAATAGACGAATTTTCCATAAAAGCATAGATTAAAGTACCAAATCCACCGTTCAACCTTGTTAGCCATTCAATATTTGGGTAGTTTAACATCGATGCTATCCGTGCGTTTTGTCCCGTTGAGTTGCACTTCTCTCAAGAGCGGGTGAGCCGAGTGCTGAGCGCGCCTTATTCAGTGCTGGATCAAGGCTTCCTTTGTATTTTACACAATGTTTCATTGATAGGTACACATAAAATATATAAATTAGTTTAAAAGGTACATTAGTTTAAAAAAAGGTGTGATAAATTACATACGGACATAAACATAATCACGCCTATTTCCCGGAGGGTTAAGCAAAGACCACGGATTTCCACTTGCAACGATCCTGTCATACCACTTTCGCTTCCTTCGCTTTCATAACATTCCTCAAACACGCTCGCCGGTTTAGGATGCTGACCTGGTCTAAAATAATTAAAAAAAAATGGATTATATAATAGTGATAAAATGCACAATCTAATCCAACATAAAAGTAAATCTAATAAAGATTCCTTAATATGTTTTGTCCTAAAGCGTCGTACTTTTTGCTCTCAATAGCGGAGATAGCACCCGATGAGTGTTTAACGCGCTGAGAGTCTTCCGTTGCATTTTACACAATGTTTAATTAACATATAGATAAATACATGTATATTGCTATAATGCGTAAACGTAACATAGATGCTATTGCGTGTTTTGCCCTGAAGAGGTCCACTTACTCTTCAGAGCGGGGAGGGCCGATAAGTGCTGAGCACGCCGCATCCAGTGCTCGATCAAGACTTCAGCTGCACTTTACAAAATGTATCATTAACACACGGAAAATATGGTAAAGCGTCTAATTTTGAAACGGTCGGTGGCAAACAAGCATACGGACCGCCTGGAGGTAAGCAGTCTCCGTAGCCCATGGACGCCTGCAGCTCCAGAGGTGTTACATGCGTGTTGCCGACCCTATCACTCCGCACCCTCTTTGAGCTCTGGACCTTACTCATCGGAAGGAACACAACACTATGAGTACGAGTAGGGTCTAGTGTTTTTTGGCTGCGGTTTTCTGTAAAGTGGTTCCTGGTCACCCTCTAAAAACTAGCCAACGTATACTCAAAAAGATTCTGTTTAATATTCACACAATTCAAGTAAATTTTCAGGACTAATGTTATTTGGTTTAATAACAAAGCTTTCATGAAACACAGACATATATTAAATATATTATGAACGGGCCACTCACGTATTTTAAGACGAAAAACGCTCGACACCTTTCACTCCGTGCCAAGGAGTGACATCAGGAGCTCGCGATGGCGAACCTGCGCAGATTCTGAGTGACCCGTTTTAAATATATTTATTTGGTTTAATTGTGTGAATATATAGATATAAGTAGAATTCTTAATTTAACCATTTTAGTATAACGTGGCCAATTATTGGAAGGTGGCCAGTAATAGACGGTTTGCCCTATATGACTGAGAATTTTTATAGCCAATGTAACCGAGATGACATCATAGTTTTTTTGTCTTAGTGTTGCATTTATTCTCAATCTCATGTGAGGGGAGTGCCGATATTTATCATTAAGGATGACTCACGCTAGACCGGGCCCGGGCCGGGCCGGAGCTTCCGACGCTTCGTTTTCTATGGAAGCACCACGTGATCATCGATCAGCCGTCATAGAAAATTACGTGTCGGACGCCTTGACCCGGGCCCGCCCCGGTCTAGCGTGAGTCATCCTTTATACGATCAAATTTTCGGTAGCATTTAACAAAATCCTTCATAAACTAGTAATCTCCACTCTCAATTTCTTCATACTTCACGGGTAATAGGGAATGTTTTATGCAGATATAGAAAAACTGCCAAATAACGACTTTGTTAGTAAACTACTCTGTTATAATGTGGAATCGATAATAGAGTCATTTGTGTCAAAAATCGCATCAGCAGAGACACCTCATCACCTCCAAACGAACCTTTTTCCACACGATTGCGTGTCACCGCGCCACCTGGGGTGCATCCCTCTCCCTCCCACCCCAGCCAAGCACCTCTCCCCGTCCCCCTCACTCAGGCTATTCATGACTTATTAACTTCTCTGAGGTATCATGGCAACCTCCGCTTCGACGATTTAATATAGAAAATTGGGAAGTCGGTCGGAAATAAGATCTATACAGTTTATTAAATTCTTTAGGCTCGTGTCGATTAAATTTTAAGTGGTTTTGATTTGATTTTGTTCCTATTGAAGAGCCAGGGTAATAAGGTAGGAAGGAGTAATTAACTTATTTGATTAAGTTACTTAAATTTATACTTAATCAAGCAGCATACGTTTCGCGCACAGTATATTATAAGTAATCATCAAAAATAACTCTAGGATCACCTTTAGGATATTTTTTCGGATATTCTTTGACACTTGGAGAGCCTTTACACCTCCATCTTATTAATGTCATTATGATTGTGTATTATTATCTTTCTTAGACCGTGGGGACCTTATACATCTCCAAACTTAATGTATTAACCGTGGAGACTATACGTCTCTGTAATATTGTATAATTTATGAGACTGCTAGCTTAACAGTCCAGACGCGATTTATTTATTTAGTATAAATTTTATTTTAACACTTGGAGAGACTTTACACCTCCAGACTTTATTAGTATTAGTATTCTGACATTGGGGACCTTTTACATCTCCAGATTTAATGTATTTTTAACCATAGAGACTATACATCTCTATTGTATTGCAGTAATTGTTTATTTGAAGATTATTATAATGTAATGTTTACCCAGGTATTGGCTGTTGCTGTATTTTTATATCACTATATGATGTTACTATAAATGTTGTACCGACTTGTAAAAGAGCCCTTGAGGCCTACTTGCAGAATAAATTTTTGATTTTAAATTTTGTTTTTTTTTTAGAAAGGGCCTTTCCATAAAAAAAAAAATTTTATTGTCTGTTCGTTTTAGGAATGTTTTGTTTACATTTATTTAAAAGAGTGATGTTGGTTTTGGTACCAAATGAAATATTTATATTTTCAATTTGCATATTCATGATCCGGTTTTGTGGTCATCGGTGCAAAATGTACCTATTTAGAAAGTCTCAAAATAATTACATAATAAAGTTCGTTATTTTATGTTTATCATGAACTATACGATTATATATACATGCAACTATTAATCTTCAAGTTCAGGTATTTATTTTCTGATCCCAAACGTTCATACACCCCGGAAATGTTCGTTCGACTATCCCAAAACTGCAGGAGGTCGCTTCCCGCTGTGTCACGGTAACACAAATAAAATAATTGTAATTGTACCGCCACAGAGATATAACACATTTTTCATTTCTCATGCTCTGAAAGAGGGTCATTGTTGTTCTAAAAAGTGTGCAGAAAGTGATATGTGTGCTGTGATACTGCACTAGAGCATTTCACTTTCTAAATACGATTTTTTTATTTTTTTACGATAAGCAATTGAAATTTGGTTTTAAATGGAGTTATTGTACAATATCCATTCTGATACTTAACTGTCTATTCCAAAAGTAACTATACTTCTACCTTAAAGGCCGATTTAGACGGCACGCGAACTCGCATGCGATTTTAGTTACATTGCGGACTATTGAGGTTACAACCAATTCGGCGACCGATCAAATACCGCAATGTAATGAAACTCGCGTGCGAGTTCTCGCACCGTGTAAATGAGCCCTTACGGTTAATTGAAAGTACTCTCAAGAAATGCTACAAAAAAATATACTTAATGTTTTAAAAAGGATACATGTATTTTATACTTTCCTCGTATTCGAAAAAGAAGAGTGTTTCCTCGTATTCGGAAAAGTAGAGTGTTAAACTCGGGTGAAAGTCATCATTTCAGCCTCGTACTAAACTACCTCGGCAGAAATGAGTGCCTTTCATCCCTTGGTTAACAATCTACCATTAATATTAATCTTTTACAAGCTTTTATTTAACTTGCAACGTATGTTCGGGTCAAATCTTGCACGCTAAATTAGACCGACACCCCATGATTCGATTAAGCTTCAACTTCAAATACATAGGTAAATTGGGTGACGATTACCATCTGCTGATGCTGATCTGATCTGATGATGGACACAAGAGCCGGCCATAGAAACTCTGGAAATAATTTGATTACACAACGCAACCTAACGTGCCTGGGTTCGTTGTCATTGTCTTGTTGAATATTAGTTGGCTGTTCAAAGAAAAGTACACTCATTTGCGGAAATCACGAAGCATCTGGTTGGCATAGCTGGTAACCGAAGAGCTGGCGGCTTCTTCGCGCAACGTATCACCATTGCGATACAACGAAGTAACGCCGCCGTTAGCATCCTTGGTGCAATGCCTCGAGGGCCTATTGTAGATTTAAGCTATGATGATGATGACCTATTATGTATATCGATTACATATACATATATCGATTATGTAAAATAAAGATTTCTTAATAGAAAAATCTTTTTTTTTAATACTACGTCGTTGGCAAACAAGCATACGGCCCGCCTGATGGTAAGCAGTCTCCGTAGCCTATGTACGCCTGCAACTCCAGAGGAGTTACATGCGCGTTGCCGACCCTATCACTCCGCACCCTCGTTGAGCTCTGGCAACCTTACTCACCGGCAGGAACACAACACTATGTCATATATATGAGTAGGGTCTAGTGTTATTTGGCTGCGGTTTTCTGTAAGGTGGAGGTACTTCCCCAGTTGGGCTTTGCTCTAGATCTTGAATGACATTCACTGCGCTGTGCCCTACCACACAAAGCAAGATGATATTCACATTGCCCATACCGTGTATCATAAATGAAATTATTGACTAAAAACTTATTTGAAGCTATAAACAACTATAAGTAGTTATAAGAATTTGAAATGAACTAAATAAATCAAAATTTTTTATATTGTCTTTGAAAAGAAGCTCAATTTCAAAATAAATTTTATAAATCGGCATCGTTATTTGTTCTAAAACATCGCCAACAACGAAACGCTTGAATTCGAATCCCGGTGAATGTTTGCCGACCGATCGCTCCCCGAGGAGCAAAGCAATAAAGTGCTCTAAACCCCGCGTATTTATCGGAAATATATCGGAGCGATTTTCTCGGATACCTGGAGTGGTTGGAAATTGGGAATTCAGTTGATAGAAAATATTGAAACAAATGAGGCATTGATTTCTACTTGTAAGCATTACTACATACTAGTATCCATAGATACCTACGCATAGATATTACCTATTAGCAAATAATCGTTTTTTTTGTGACTTGGAAATATTTATTTTACAATAAAATATACTTATCTGTATATCTGGAGTTGCAGGCGTCAATAAACTACGGAGACTGCTTACAATTAGGCTGGCCGTGTGCTTGTTTGCCATCTACGTAGTATAAAAAAATATAAAAAAGACTCGGACTTAAGATTGAATTATTTTTAATATTTATTAATACAAAAAAGAAATACGTTTAGTCCCATGTTGTACTGGTACACATAAGATATTTTCTGCTTAAGTATTATTTTTTTGCGATAAATCTGATTAAAACAAAAACTAATACATTAGCTTTTGAATTTTATCACTTATCAAGTCATGCGTCACTTTCGCACTTACATACTTGTTAGAAAGTGACAGGCATGATGACAGATGATAAAAAACCGACCATCATCTGATCGTTTAAAAGAAATATCTGTAATACAAACATACCGTACGAAACGTAAATTTTTAGATGATTAATGGTTCACTGTTATATTAAGAAGCATTTTACTCTTTTAAGAATCCAAGGGTTGGTTATATAAAGTATTCCAAGAAAAATCTAATTAAAGGAGACGGCATTCTCTAATACTCGTAGCATTTTAAAGCCCGCCATCATCGGTTTTTACATGGAAACCGTTTCAGTAACGATCGTGATTTCAGCCCAGGTGAGGGCGGGGCTAGGCGGGCGCCGCCCACCAGCCATTGTTCCTGCACCGAAATTGAATAAATTAACTTGAAATTTAATAGATAACTCTATTAATGCCCCAAACAAGCTCTGACTCGCCGACGTCAAGTACGAGTTAGCGAAAATTGTTTGCCGCGTGATTGAATTTGGCCGGAGCGAGGGGTAAAAGCTTCTAGCATCCGATATAGCATTAGCCAAATCGGCGGGGCGGTGGAGTCTACATTAAAGCTTGCTAAGTACTTGTATATTGTATTTTTTTTTAAGAATTCACAAATGCTCCAAAATTTGCCGCAGATATTTACAGACGGCTAAAATTAATTAAGTATTGAGCAGAAACGTCAGCAAACGATGACATAGAGCTTAGAAATAAATTAAAAGTGGAAAAAAAAATTGTTTCCTAAATGACTTGGAACTACGGTAACCGAAGTTTTCACATAGATGTCGCTGGACGCCTCCCTGATGCACTAATGGTGGAAATATTCGCTGTCCTTAAGTGAAATCTTGGTAGCTCAGTTGGCAGAGCGAAGTTCGAACTCGCAACTCTGGATACCTAAGCAGTGAAAAACGTTAATTTCGTATCTTAAAGTCTATCTAAAAATCACGCACCTATTCTTAGATATTTGACGTTTATGGTACGGCACTTTCACACTTGTTCACTTACGAAATCTATGCAAAGCTAGCTTGATCGAACAATAACACTATAAACTACCTACTCGTTGATAATTAATCAATATTTGTGCCAACGGCAAACAAAATTTCACACATTTATAAAGAGTTTAGAGTCAAGCCATTTTAAGATAGGTTGTCATTGTCAGCGATTCTGATAGCCCAGACGATGCACGGCTTATTTTTAACGTCAAACTTCTATGAATGACACTTGCACTGTCCAGGCTATCAAAATCGTTGCCAACTTATCTTGGTCTGACTCTAATTAGTTGATCATCATTCATTAGATAGTTGTTTGACACAGACTCAAATTTAGTTAGGTAATTGTCATTGCATTTCGACTAATTTAACGCAAGTACACTTTTTCTTAATGCCTCTCTTTGTTTTTACCAGATATCGCCCAAAATCACCTAGAATGGAGAAAACGGCCAAGAAGAACCGACCCCAGATGATGGGAAATGGCAGATGATGATATTAATTATGCCTGTCTTTATTTTTCGATACTGAGAAATCTCTTTATATGTAACCAATGAACTAGAACTAAGTTCATCAACAACAACGACTCACAATGCCTTTAAATACATTACTGGTTGATACTAGTGCGCCGTCGGATAATTTCCAACATTGCGAAATTTCCACTTGGCAAAAAAATCGGAAATACCTCATATTTTTGTACAGTCATCGAAATCCAAAATGACAGTTGTCTTTATTTTCTGTGAAATTTTCTTGACATTTTTAAGATTTTTTTTTTAAGTTTTTGGCATCCTACTGTACTGGCTGATAATATTTTACGAGCCAACAATCTGTACTGGCTGACAATATTTTACGAACCAACAATCCACAATTTTTTTCCAGTACGGCTACCACCAGTTCTTACATTGATCTTTCCATGCATTGCGCTCATACTCGCATATTAGTGCAAGCGAGATGTACAGAAAGTAAGTTACGTAGACGTGAGCGAATATGTCGATGTCAAATCTCATGGTCGCCGTACAGCCCGCGTAGCCAAGATGCCAATCCTTAACGCTCCGTAGCGAACTGTGTCTGTCGCACCCATATGGAAGAGAGCAAGAGAGAGATAACTACGCTACGCTACGGAACGTTAACGATTGGCATGTTGGCTACGCGGGCAGGTCTATTAATTAATCTGCATTTTTTCTAATTCAAGGGTCTGGCTAGTCATGTTTAAAACAGCCCGACTGAAAAAATACGTTTCTTATGTGTAATTATAAAATATTTGTCTAATTATATACTGTAATTTTACCAAATTTTGAGTTTATAATATAATGCTGTTAGTTGGGAAGGAACTAAGTAACTTTTTTTAACCAAAGTAACCATAAACTATTGAAACATGAAAAATCAAAAATAATGCTATAAAACTCCTTTAGCAAGAAAGTAATAAGTTTTTGGCAAAAAAAATCATTTTTGGTATAAGCTTTTATCGCTGACTGTAGGTACTTTTCATCCACAGGCAACTAATACTCATCGAGACAACTCTAAAAACCCTATACCACAATAGTTTGCGTTATTTTATCACAAAATTCCCATTCCCACCTTCTGTCTCCATCATTAGATCAGCTCCATATCATCATAACATTGCATTGTCATCCGAATATGTATGCAAATTTTCAGCTCTATCGGAAACCGGGACATGGGTCAAATTTAGCTTCCAAGATGTGTTCGACACTACGTAACTATTAACATTTATATATTCTAACAGGAGTAGTTAAATAAAATCTTTGTAAAAATAGACCTATTATTTTTCAGATCCAGACAACCTCAAATTTATGATATTTATTGTTTGAGCATAACAATACCTATCAAAAAATTCTTCAAATGTGGCATTATCTATGAAAAGGGACCTTATTGTCGATGGCGCTTATTGTTTATAATATGAGAGCATCGTTGATAATGGCGTAAGCGCCACCGAAAATAAGGTCCCTTTTCATAGATAATGTCACAAATGTGGTTTTATCTAGTAGATTCCTGAAAACCCTAACCTAAAGAGTTGGTACCTATCATAAAGACGTATTATTGTTAATAAAAAAAAAGATAAGCAAAAAAAATGTATGTTACAACAATGTGTTATTATAAGGCTTAATAGGTTACATCGCTTGTCATTAAAATGTTTCTGATGAATGGTAACATTATTAAAAAAAAAAATTGAGTCCTTCTAGCGGTGTAGTTTGCAGTCTGCAAACATGTTTACTTGACAATAAACAACTCTCTGTTCTTATTCTTAGTGACATTAATGTTCATTGTAATAATTTTATAAACTTCTTAGCACGGTCGCATTTTCATCACTTGTCACTATGCCTGTCACGTTCTGACAAGTATATAAGTGCGAAAGTGACAGGCATAGTGACAAGTGATAAAAATGCAACCGTGCTACAGCCGCAGGTAAAGTATAAGTGAATATGATAGTTTGGCGGCAAACTACTCGTATATGTACATCAATGAAACTTTGTTTATAACTTTATCTTGGCACAAGAAATGAGGATTTGCAGAACCTACCCAAATTTAGGGGTCCTACCCCCTTTCCGGGGAGTATTGGCAGGGGGTTAATTTAACATCGTGCTTTAATTTTTTTTATACTACGCCGGTGGCAAACAAGCATGCGGCCCGCCTGATGATAAGCAGTCTCCGTAGCCTATGTACGCCTGCAATTCCAGAGGAGTTAAATGCGCGTTGCCGACCCTAACCCCTCCCCCTCTCGTTGAGCTCTGGCAACCTTACTGACCGGCAGGAACACAACACTACAAAAACAAAGAATGTACTTTTAATTACACAACTCATTCAATTATGTCATGAGCGCGAATATTTGTTCTCGAGTCATAGGTATTTTCTACGTAAAGAAGTATGTATATATTATATATCTATATCCTTGTCTAAGTAAGTAAGTACCCATAATACAAGCCTTATTGAGCTTACTGTAGGACTTATAATTAGTCAATTTGTGTAATACTCGTAATGTCCTATAAAGTCCTATGTTATTTATACAACTAAAACATATGCATATATATAATAGGCCTTTTCATCTGTGTGAGATGTTTTAAGCAGCATCCTGGTAACGACACTTGCGTTCGTGGCTGTATAGCCCTATGCGAGAGAGGATCCCACGTCCACACACGCGGCAGGTGTATGCTTGCCCAGGTGGGCGAGGGTTGGAGGCCTGCTCGTGGCGCCTCATACGTTTCTCTCTTAAAGAGGTAAACCAGGCATCGTCGTGTTTGGCTTGACCATCGTGAATAGCACGACGCCATACGCATATGCATAATACATACATATATAGGTATATATTATAAAAATCGTATCATCATGATCGGTCGTATGCATCTAAATTACTTTTCTAGCATTATGCTTAAATTATTTATAATGTGTTTTTAGGTATTTATTACTGATGTTTTGATATATTTAAATTAATTTACATAAATCAAACCAAATGGGCTGTATCCCAATTTACAAATATGTTTAGTGATACAATCTTACAATTTAAAATATATATGTATATACCAAGTAATAAAGTTTAATTTTATTCAGTAACAAGAATCATCTACCCCACAAATGATAATAAGGCAATGACTAAAGTGGATAAATAAAAAAATAGAAATAATGACCTAAGTATTTGTTTATTGAACAACTTACCAGTGCCAATTGTTCTTCAAAAATGTACACCTTACACTTAAATATCATAGACACCGATATTACTGAAGATATGTTAATGTTTAGTTACCTAATTTTACAACATTAACTAACAATACTTATGAATAGATATGTGATTTGTTGATATGTTTTGTATTGATATTCTTTAGAGTGGTTGTTGTATTATATACAATTACTCTAATTCAATACGTGAACATTTAATCTAATGATATATTTTATGAAATGTATTTTCTATAGCTATATCATTCACTAAGCCATCCGGGAGGCATCACTCTTAAGGAATTTTTATTCACTATTAGTTTTTTTTTTTTTTTATAGCAGGTACTTGTTTATACTACGTTTGTTATGAACTTCTATTAGATTAGTTATCTTTGTATTTTTTCGAACTTTATAAGCTTTCAAACATTTTTTATATTCTCAGTTACTTCACTTTACATGTTTCAATGCTTTGTTGGCGTTTTAAATATATATTTTTAATTTAAATAAGACTTGAAATATTTATCTGTTTCTAAAATATTTTGCCAGTAATACTTTTATAATTGTAAAACAAAGCGTTCGGGTTGAAAGCTATAGTGTTATTTGTTGTTTACCGCGTGTTAGTCCGGTTGGTTACAACCCTTAAGAGTGATGCGCCCCCGGCGCGCACCACGTGACTGCCGCGCTCAACTTTTCTGTTTACATCCTCTTCCCCCTCCCCCCACCATCGCCACAGCACCCCCGCGCGCCGGGAAACTCACTATGCTAATATTTTACAATAGTTCTAAGCGGACACGGGTTTTAGAGCACGGATTATGTTTTAAAGTGAGGATGAAGTTTAAATCCGTCTAGCGACCGGTTTGAAATAAAATTTATGTTAATGACGTTATAGCGAGAAGGGATTAATAGACAAATGATAAGTATACAGACACTTAAAATCACATTTAACGTTTTCAGTAACGACGGTTTTGTGATAAGTATTTTTTTAAATCATTGTTTTAAAAACAGTTAAAATGTCACGAAATCAAAACATTTCATTTTTGTCACTTATTAAAATAACTATTTTAGTTATTAGTTACACATAAATGAAATGAATAAAACTTACTAAAATAATAATAAAACGAAAAGTGAGATTTTAATTTTTATAATTACTTTATAATAAAGCTACACTTAAAATGAAACGCTTTTAAACATCGTTGTCTTCTAACTCTAAGGGCGAGAGCGTTAGCCAGGACTCGAATCCACAACTTCAGCTTTGAAAGTCGCACGCCTAATCCACTTAGCTACAAGACCTTTTTGTTTATTTCACTTCAACAGAACCTTAACAATAACTACAAAAAGTGGATAAACAAGCCTCCTTACGCCTGCCGCGTTGCCACGGCAACGCTGTAGTTGGACTGGAAACCACGATAAGCAGCTTTGCTCTGAGAATACGTCTGGGGGCGCAGATTTATATGATAAAAGAACAAAATAATGATGCAATATTACGGCGTTTACTATTATATAAATAAGTCGGTCATAGATGAAGACAGTTGTTTGAAATAAACCAAAAAATAAACGTGTAATATTTTGCCATATGATTTTTTTTATTAACTTTGTAAAGTGTAAAATTTAGTAAGGTGAATATAGGGAAGACCGTCTATCAGGTAATATTGCCATCTGTGTCCGCCCCACGTGACCACCGCCATACAAGAGGCGGGCACAGATGAGAATTATTTGTATGTAGCGCCTATTCCTATCTGTGCCCGGCGGGGACAGATGGGAATACACCGTTTGTATACATAAAGTGGAGAACAATAGAAATTGCAAATAATGTCAACAAATATGACCGATTTGTTAGTATTTGACATACACAGTGGTTTTGTTTTATTTCCGTTAATTTCAAGGGTGCATCCCTGAGCTTAAATTAAGTAACTTTCTCAAAGACACCGGTTTCTAATTAAGTCCATTTCGGAGATAATCAATAATTATTTTTTATTTTATAAGGCGTGTACACTTGCCTTGCGAGTTAATACATTTGCTACTAAACGTAAGTATTATCTCGAACAATCGATGTTCGAAATGACATTAATAGGTATGTCACAGTTTTCAATTGTTTGGTTGAGTTAAATGTAAGCCCCGAGTTACAACAACACTAAGTATATATATGCAAAATTGAGGTAATTACTTTTAATAAAAACAAAAATAACGAATAAATAATTTTTTTATTTTATTAAGTATGTCATTTAGTTTCTTTAAACGTACTTACCGATACCCCAAAGTTAACGGAATTCAATAATAACACGGTGTATAACCTAAAATTCATACGAAGGTTAATTTTTTTCACTGAAATATTATATAACTAATAAATGCTGTTAATAAAATATTAAAGTATAATTATAAACTGTTGATAAGGTTATGATTATCCTTAAAAAGTGCGAGATTACAAAGTAATGAAGGTGAGTTTTTTTACATTTATATTTGCAATTTCTATTGAACTTCACTTTAATTTAAGTAGGTTGGTAAAGCAGGAGCGAAGCTCTTCCTTTATGATATGAGTGACGTATGTACGTATCCAAATACGAAAGATCTTGCCTTATGACGGTGATCCCAACCAAAACATTCATAATTATGCCGATATCCCCATAGCCATCTAAGTTATCTTCCTCGCGTTGTCCCGGCATTTTGCCACAGCTCATGGGAACGTGGGGTGCGCTTGGCAACTAATCCCAAGAATTGGCGTAGGCACTAGTTTTTACGAAAGCGGCTGCCATCTGACCTTCCAACCCATACAAGTTCGGTTTCCTCACGATGTTTTCCTTCACCGAAAAGCGACTGGTATCAAATGATTTTTTTTACATAAGTTCTGAAAAACTAATTGGTAGGTACGGGCCGGGGTTTGAACCCGCGACCTCCGGATTGCATATGAAGTGCTCTTACCGCTAGGCCACCAGCGCTTATCCGATATGCCCACACTTATTACTTATGCACAATACATTAAATAAAGTGTTTACTTACCCGTTATTCATGTACACTTTGCACACGAACTTAGGGGATTTGCTCCGACTCCGACGTATGAAATCGCACAAAAATAAGTCACTATATCACAGGCACCAAAACGTGAAAAACTAACCATAATTAATTATTGAACCTACTCGAACAGCTCACGGAAAACTACGAGTATCTTATTTTAGATAAGTGAACACATTGAGACCAATATAGATATTGTTTATACACATAACGAAGATATACTGACTGTGGGTCCATCGTTAAGGGCACAAACATTATGTACAGGGTTAATACAATTTATTTCCAAGGAGATTATTGAACATATTGTTGAATTATTTAGTAAAAAAAATACAAATTCTCTTAGTTTCTTGATGTAAACTTCAAGAAATTACAGCATCATAATTTGACAGTATTTGTCAATATAAGAATAAATTAGATGACAAATAGGTTGTCGTTGAGATTCAAGATGGCGAAGACGTCTCGAGAATATTTTTTTTTTGTGTTTCGCTCATTAATGTTAATGATAGCTTATTATGCAGTGAGCTAACGTGGAAGTATGCAGCTAATGAAAAACTACTTAATCTTGAAACGCGTTTAACCATGTTTTAATCAACACCCGGCAATCCATCGTGGCTTTTAGTAAAGTCCAGCTATCTTTTTACTAAAAGCAACTACCGAACAACGTCATGCTCTACGAGCACTTTCAATGTTACTACTGAATAACGAACTTGACATTGGCAAAATCATCATAGATTTGATGGAGGCCATATTTTAAAAGAAGATGATGATGACTAATAATTGACATACGTTAAAAATCATGATATATCGTCTTATAATCCATTGAGTTATTATTGCTACAGAGAAACCATACGAAACAATGAAATTGTCGCAATCGCAACCTGTACCACGCGACCAAAACGTCGTAACCGCCGTAAAATTCTTGGCGCTTACGCGTTTAGGTCGCGAGATTCATGCTCCGCTTCTATAGTTTGTTTTTTTTTTTTTATGGTAGAGGAGGCAAACGAGCAGACGGATCACCTGATGGTAAACGATTACCGCCGCCCATGGACACCTGCAACACCAGAGGGGTTGTAAGTGCGTTGCCGGCCTTTAAGATGGGAGTACGCTCTTTTCTTGAAGGTTTGAAGGTCGTATCGGTCCGGAAATACCGCAGGCAACAGTTCATTCCACAGTTTAGCTGTGCGAGGCAGGAAGTTCCTGGAAAAACGCACAGTTGAGGACTGCCAACCATCTAAGTGGTGAGGATGGAAATGTTGTCGCGTAGGGCGATGGCGAAATGAAGCGGCAGGGATTAATCCGAACAATTCCTCGGAGCACTCCCCGTTGTACATGCGATAGAAAATGCAGAGCGAGGCCACATCTCTACGCAGCGCCAAGGAGTCAAGCCGATCCGAAATGCACTGGCAGTCGACAATTCGAGTCGCTCTTCGTTGGATGCGGTCCAGAGGGAGAAGCTGGTACTGGGGTGCCCCTGCCCATAGATGAGAACAGTATTCCATGTGCGGGCATTGTTGTCAAAACAACACAACTCATGGCGCAAAATACTTATTCTCTGTGCCAGTTCTATACGTACTAATAATCGTATAATGTTATAATCATTACCACTCATGATATATGGGCCTCTACAAACGTCACCGATAATCGCTGCGATTTGCTATTCATTGCGGCATTTGATCGATAGATAGAAGTCATTGATCCTACATAGTCGGCATTTATCTAAAATCGCATGCCATTTGTTGCAAGGTCTGTAGAAGTCTTATAGTTCGTGTCATCCACGATGACGCTCAGATTTGTCAAATCTAACCTTTAATAAAATGACATTACGAGTCAAGGCACGCGTCTTCCTGAATGACACGATCTATACAGTGTGTATTTTTGATATCCTCAAACTTAAACTAGACGTAGGTTTTAATGCTATAAAACAATTCTGAAAGATTTTTTTAGTTTAGTCTTCACTACCAGAGCATAATTAATTTTTGTTTTTTTTCGAGCGGCAATGTATTTCGTACATCATGATCACTTGTGACAGTTGTGACGTCGCGTCATTAATGAGACGTTTTGAGTTAAAACAAACATTGCTTGCTGAATTATTTTGTATGAAAAAATAAAAGTCGTCCATATTTCATAAAACCTATGAAAGTGTGTTAATTACAGCCTAAACTAACTGCCCTTTGATTATGTGTTCGTATCAAAAATACACGGTGTACGCTGTATACGACGACCGGTCTGGCCTAGTGGGTATATTACATACTTATATACATAGGAAACACCCATGACTCAGGAACAAATATCTGTATTCATCACACAATTAAATACCCTTAACGGGATTAGAACACGGGTCATCCTGCTTCGTTGGATGCAGCAGGCTGCTGCGTAACTAACTGCCCTTTGATTATGTGTTCGTATCAAAAATACACGGTGTATACGACGACCGGTCTGGCCTAGTGGGTATATTACATACTTATATACATAGGAAACACCCATGACTCAGGAACAAATATCTGTATTCATCACACAATTAAATACCCTTAACGGGATTAGAAGACGGGTCATCCTGCTTCGTAGGATGCAGCAGGCTCGTGCGTAGCTAGCCAGCTAGGAGGTGGTTAATAGTATAAAACATTAAAGGAAGTCAATAATAATTATGGTTTATGTTGACCGAGTTGATCTTACCCTTAAGATATGAATATGACGCATGATAAAACGCATTGCGAATGTCATATTATGTCATATAAACATTATCTATCTCTGTCATTGCCTCTGACTGTGAACTCACGATAACACACGTGAATAAGCATGTATGATTTACAATTATAGATAATAATTAAGTATTTTAGCTAATACTTACTGTCGCCTGCGGTATTTTCGGACCAATACGCCCTTCAAACATTTAAGAAAAGAGCGTACTCCCATCTTTATGGCTGGCAACGCACTTATAGCCCCTCTGGTGTTGCGGGTGTCCATGGGCGGCGGTAATCGCTTACCATTAATTTGCTCGTTTGCCTCCTATATCATAAAAATTAAAAAACCGCTGATTGTCTACAGGGCGTTTTTGTCAGGTTAGGCATCGAAGAATGTAAATAATTTTTCCACATAATGGCATGTAAAATTATTTAAATCTACATGAGTTGCGAAAACTTTTCGCATGTGTATTGTACAACGTTATACAGTACATATGGCCCTTTAAATTTTCGATATACGCACGTATAGTGCTAGTTACCGCTCTAGTAGAACGTAGTGATTATATGCTCTTTGCGCTCTAGGGCGGTAAATTATCATCATATGTACTGTAAAAATAACAGTAAAAATAAGGCTTAGCAACGAAACATTGTTGACTTTCATGTCACTGTCAGAGTAAAACCAACTGTTTTAAATTTTAATCAATGGTTTTACTGAGTGATTATACATGTGTTATACATATAATACTTTATTTTATTGTGACACATCCTATTAGACTCCATATCCTAATACGCTGCGAGTTGGGTACTGACTTACGTAAAGTCTTTTATGAAATCCATTTAAACAGGTTAAAAAATATTCTTACTTTACAAGTTATTTTGTTCTATGAAGGTTAAATAACGTATTGGCGTACTGCATATCTGCCTGGGGTGGTTCCGCTAAGAGTCGATTTATTGATCTTGAACGTGCACAGAGGGCGCTAGTGAAGGTCATGTATTTCAAAAAATTAAGATACTCGACGGAGAAACTATACCAGATTAGCGACCTCTTATCAGTCAGAAAACTCTATATTGTGCAGACTATACTAAAGAAACACAAGACCCTTACCTACAATCCTAACTACAACACAAAACGAACTATAACGAATGTAGCGAGATCTTCTCATAATAGAACCACCTTTGCGAATTCACAACTCAATGCAAAATCCGCTCACATATATAATAAAATCAATAAAATCCTAAACATTTAACCTAAACAGTCCCAGGAATGTAAGTCCACCGTAATCAAATGGCTCACAAATAAAACATATGAGGAAACAGAATGGCTATTACGATGAGTACCATTACACACACACACACACACACACACACACACAACACACACACACACACACACACATACACACACACACACACACACACACACACACACACACACACACACACACACACACACACACACACACACACACACGCAGTCAAGCTTACTGGAAATTAAATTAAATTAAATTAAATTAAATTTATTTATTTTAATATACTTTATGTCGTTCTTGTATCGTTCATAATTAATGTATAGCTTGTTAGTAGTATATTTTGTTTGTAAATTGTAAATAGTATTTATAGGTAGTAAATTTTGTAAATAGTACAGATCTTAGTATTAGTTATTAATTAATCACGGAAGAGCGGTGCCTCCCAACACAGGCAATATTGCTTACCGGGAGACACCATCCCCTAAATTATATAAACTGTATTTAATGAAATAAAGAATTTTGTATTTTGTATTTGTAATAACTCATAATAATTTCCTAAAGGGAAATCCGTTTGTATAGCCATAAACGCAGCGATTACTAAGCGCAATATTTGAATGTCGTAAAGATGAATAAAGATAGCAGGGAACGTGTCACCTAATGGACTATACCGACGTCAGCCCTGTAATTATTACTCGCACACCACGTAACTAGTGAGCTGAGCTCTGTGAGCTGTATGTAGCCCTCGCGGATCCCCATGGCACCGCCATATTGAAAAAATCCAAAAAATTAATCATCATCTTCTTCGCGTTGTCCCGGCATTTTGCCACGGCTCATGGGCGCCTGGGGTCCGCTTGGCAACTAATCCCAAGAATTTGCGTAGGCCTAGCTTTTACGAAAGCGACTACCACCCGACCTTCCAACCCAGAGGGTAAACTAGGCCTTATTGGGATTTATCCGGTTTCCTCACGATATTTTATTTCTCCAAAAAACAACTTGTAAATATCAAAATAATATTTCGTACATAAGTTCCGAAAAGCTCATTGGTGCGAATAGGAGGAGGAGTAGGATTGCAAGTCACACGCTTTTACCGATAGGCTACCAGCGCTTCCAAAAAAATCCAAAAATTGAATGCCATTTTGCCCAAGCTGAAAGAGAGAACTTCGCTTTCGCTCGATTAAATATCGGAATGTTTTGTTATTATATGTTGATATTACCAAAATGTTAGATCTTCAACGCTATAACACAGAATAAGTAATAGTATTATCGCTATAGTCATAGCCTGGTTTCAGTTTGGGCTGGAAAATTCCACGTGGACAACTGTCAGTTTTGTTCCTCTGATATCGTTAATTTGTCAGATCTGCAGCTGTCACTCCCGACAGTGTCTGTAAACCTTCAACCGAGTTACCCTTTCAGGTGCCATTGGTTCCCTGAGTCCCCTGAGAAGTCGATGTATCTTTTCTAAAAAGACCTAACCGTTTTAAAATATAAATTTAATTCAAAGGATACCTACCTACCTAGTGAGCCACCGAGTATCAACTTAAAACCAAACAGTATGGATATGATTGTCACCAATATCGACTTGCCAGAGTTATAAGCTTATAAGGGTCAAAAACTTCCCAGGAAATATTTCCTGTGCACATTACAAAAGTTTTTGAATTGAGTATGTTTTACCAACATTTTAAGAGCAGAATATCTCTCACAAAGCGTTCGTCAAAGGACAGCGTCGCCAACAAGAAAATTAGGTGTAACCTATGCTTATACAAAAAAAAATACTATGATAAGTTTTTGGCAATAAAATCATTTTTGGTACAAGCTTTTATCGCTGCCTGTACTTTTCTTTCCACGGGCAACTAATACTCATCGAGCCAATTCTAAAAACCCCAAACACAATTAGGTTGCGTTGTTTTATCACAGAGTTGCTATGTCCACCTCTTGTCTCCATCATCAGATCGATGGTACCATAATATTGCATTGTCACCCGACTTACATACGTATGCAAATTTTCAGCTCAATCGGAAACCGGGAAGTGGATCAAATATAACTTGCAAGATTTGATTACAGCCAACGGGACAGGTGAAACTAAATAAAAGCTTCTAAAAACAAAAACTTCACTTTTAATACTGACATATCTAATCTATATCGTATCTTTAGGAAATTTTTAGCGTACCTTAAAATTCGAATCAGGCTGTGAGTCTCTTTCAATCGCGCGATGTTAAGCCTGATGCTCTGTCAAGTAGATAACAGCATCATACATCCACAGGTTTGTACGGCCCGGCGCTCACTATCGGCATAGCACGGCAAGGGATCCTTCGACATATTACCGAGGCATCCTCAAGCATACCAAGGAGTCCTCAGGTATGGCAAGGTGTCTTAAACATGCCGAGGCGTTCAGCATTTCTGGATACCTTGGTATTCCTGAGAACGCCCTAGAATGCCTCGGCATTCCCAAGCAAACCACAGCATGCCTGAGGACGCCTCGACAATATACCGAAGGATCCCTTGCCGTGCGATGCCGATAGTAGGCGCCGGGCCTGCTGCAAACTAAATGCAAGGCATTAATGACATAAAGATGGATCGGGACGCACCGGGACCGTGTAGCGTAATGGACGACCACCATTAACTGCTGTCAACTGTAGCTATTAGTTACACGCCACCAAAATGCGGCAATGTTCGCTTGTAATTCACGCGATCACTGTAATAATATCGTTAAGATATCCATATTATAAATACACGTCACTACAGTCAGTTTTATTTTAAAATAGCGACAAACATTCTATTGATAGGCGAAAACCGCATTAAGACGTGTTTAGTAGTTTTTGAGTATATCACGAAATTACAGACATACATACAGACAGACAGACGCAGCGGGGACTTTGATTTATAAGATCTAGTGAAGATAGTGCATAAATGCATAATTTACACACAAGTATTTATAAGTAACAGACAGAATATATTAGGTAGATAATTGGAACGTGAGGGAAAATCAAAATCAATACACCTTATAAAACAATTTCCCGCCGCGTCTGTCTGTACCTATGTGCGAAAAACTCAATAAATGAACAGATTTTCACCTATCAATAGAGTGGTTTTTAAATATACCACGTGATCATGCATACAAAAAGAGAAAACGTTTTTCAACTTCTAAGTATTTTCCATTTTCCAAGATGGTTTAGTATGTTATTGACTCAATGAAAAATTTGGTTTATAGGCTTTCCTTTTGTTTCCAAATTTTTGCCAAGCACACTTTTTTTTTCAAAAAGCGAAATATATTATGCTGAAGCGATCGTCATCAAAATCAAAGTGATTAGTTAAGATTTAGTTGGTGGAAACCGTTTTCTCACAAAATGGAATTTCATAGAAAATTTTCCGTTATTTCGTTAGATTCGAAGTGGGTCGCTAGTCTATAATAAATAGTAGCTGGATTCTTTCACGACTAGGCTACAAGGCCGTTAAAATTTTAATTCGTGTTTTAAATCAAAACGTAACAACCACCACAGGCTTCCAAGCCTGATTCGATTAAAGCCGCAACCCTTTTTTGTATCATGCTGCGTTGTGAAATATTTGCTCAAACTTATCACAGTATAATTTTACAGAAAGGCTTTGAGTTTTTTACGTTAACTCGTTTTCTACTCTGCGGGTTGCAAAAATAAATAGATTATGTTTCAAAGTTTGTTTCGAAACTTTGAAACATAATCTTTTTATTTTTGACGTATCTATAAATATAATTTTCTGTTTTTAGCGCATTCATACTTGAGACGTGTAACGAAAAAACCCTTTTTAATTTTCCGGTTTTTTTTCCGGGGTCCAGAAAAAAAAACATATACAGAGTACAACGTCGCATTCCAAGGCAGACTTCATTCAAATAAATCATTTGGCGTTTTCTCCGTGTGGCGAGGAATATAGTTGTAAGACAATTGTTATGTATTTTAAGATAAATAAATAATTAAAACCTGTGAAATGCCCCTACTGCTAAGTTCAGAAAATACGCTTATATTGTATTGTAACTAAATACATGACATTGTTTTTCTTGGCGAGGGTGGCGCTCCGGTTAGCCAGTTTTTTTTTATATGAGTTCTTTATTTAACATAATTTAGGACAATGTAATTACTTAATCTAGTGTACATTTCCATCCTAGACAGTAATAACAATAAATTAATACAGTTTAGTGAGCTATAGGCGCTCATTATAAACTTTTTAACAACTTAGTGTTTATAACATTGCCATGGGTAAAATCATACTTACACTAAAGCTTAGAACAGCAGCATAACTATTATTACGTTCGCTCAGATATAGCTTACGTTTGTTGCATACATAATAACCACCTATAATTAAAACATTTAAAGATTAGCCAGTGTGTCGGTTCACTCTGGCCCACCCCGGCCCGGCCCTGGCCCGGTGTAGCGTGACTCATCCTTAAAAAAAATACCCTATATAACAATTTGGCAATGTTACTTAAAGCTACGCGCGCGTAGCGTTAAACAGGTTAAAGTTTCATTAGATATATTATAATTAGATATTCGTATAAATACCACTTATTTCACATTGGTAAAGAAGATGCAAGGTTATTTTCTGGGTTCTACGCGGTAATTAAGTTTAAGGACTAAAACTACTTTAATATCATATTATAATATTGTTAGTTATACACGGCACGATTCAAACTTTACGATACGTCAAACATTTGCTAAAGATACGAAATGGATTAGATATGTCATTGTTAAAAGTGACGTTTCTTCAAACAAAAATGTCACTTATGACACTGACATATCCAATCCATCTATCGAATCTATCTTAGGAACTTTTCGACGTATCTTATAGTTCGAATCGGACCGACAGTGTTTACAGTTTTACGTTGAAGTTTATAGTGCAATTTTTATCTACTTACAAGATTTTACATAGGTATACTTTGTCGCAAAGTAATTGATATTAAGTTGCGACAAAGTCTCTATAAGCACAGATAAGCACAGTCAAGATCAGCATCTCTACTTAACATAATACAAATCACCTTCTTGCAGCCAAGCCTTCAACCAGTCCATAGCTGACCACAACTTCTTACCAACTGCCTCAGTTTATCGGTAGACATATAGCTTACATTCCGGCTAACGTGCCAATCGTTAACGCTCCGTAGCGTAGCGTAGTCATCTTTCTCTATCAATCACTCTTCAATATGAGCGCTACAATGACAGTTGCGTTTGTTTGCTACGCGGGCATGACAATCGTTTGCGGAACCATAACGAAACGCTTTCTATGTTTCTAACGTCTCTGTCACTCTTCCATATTAGTGTGATAGAAAGACAGATAGCGTTTCGTTATCGTAGCGCAAACGATTCTCATCTTAGCTAGCCCCCAGCTCAGTGACGCAGCTCAGTGGCGCCAATTTAGAATTAAATCCATAGACAAAAGAAACATTGGTCTGGTTTCCTTCAAAGCGTTTCAGTTTCCAGCCCACATCAGCCTCGGATTCAAATTAAAGCCTCTTGGGTACAGTCAGCGACAGAAGTCGTAAAGTGGTGGCCTAAAATACGTTGAAAAAACATTTTTAGGAATATTTTTCTTACTTTCACATCATTTACAAAATGTCATCAAAAGTAAAAACTACAATAATTTACTCGTACTTAAGGTTCGGTTATTTAAGGCTCCTCTCGCAAAATACCGAAAAACTAAGTTACTTTGACACTTTTTGAGCCGAAAAAAATATGATATGAGCGATGATATGGTTTTTCTGTAAATCTATTTTAACCCTACCCTATTTTTACCCTATTTCTTTCAGTTGTATCCGATCGAAAATATATGAAACTATACAATCTTTTTTACAAAACACTATGAGATGATTTGATTTTCTTGCTTTGTGCAAAAACATAAAACTATTCTTCAATTTCTAAAAACGTAAGCCTAAATTCCGCCTAGGATCCTACCGTCCCAGCTCTCGTCCGTATAGTCAGTGCGGGGCAAGTCGTGTTGCTAGACGGACCTGGCCGCGTAGCCAACTTTACAATCGTTAAAGCTCCGTAGCGTAGCGTAGTCATCTCCCTCTATCACTCATCCATATTAGTGCGACTGTGACAGATGCGTTTCGTTCGCCACGGAGCGTGAACGATAGGCACGTTGGCTACGCGGGCTGTGCTGCGTTGCGCGCGCAAGCAAGCGAATAATTCTATTTCGAACGCATAGCTCTGCGCGCTCGGTCTTTTGCAGCAGGTGGTGCGGTTCTCTATGCTTTAGCCGACGATATGTAACTCGACGGACTTTTGCCACTAACTGTACATTTTAAGCTTCTCTAATTGCTGCCTTTGAGTAGACTGAATCGCTAGTGATTGCATCGTTAATGTACAACGTCTATGTTGCACAAAAAATGCATCTCGCTAGTACTTGCGAGCGAGATGTAAAGAAAGTAATTTACGTAGACATGAGCAAATATGTCAATGTCCAAATTGGTGGTAGCGGTAGGTACTTACTGACTAAGATACATTATATTGAGGGCCTGTTTCACAATGTCCTAATAAAGTCCTAAGCTACTTGGCACTTATCTGAGGAATAAAATCATCGTTGGCGTTTCACAATCTTCAGATAAGCTATAATGTGTAGGGCATTATGTTTGTAAGTGTGTAATAAATAGGTAATGTAAGAATTTTAGTAATTGTTGGTAAAATAATACGTTATTGACAAGTTAATAAAAAAAATATATAAGTAATACAATTAACTAAACTAAAACTACTATATAAAACAAAAATCTAAATCTAAAATGGGCCCCCGTGGCAAGGTACCGAGGATGCTGGCAGCATTTCCTCGCTGGATCGCTATGCTCAAGCGTTGGGCGAGGAAGCTGCCAGCTCTCTTATCCCCGGTCCCATCCACCAGCCGTTTCGCCAATTGAAAGCTTAACTGGTAGAGCAGTAAGATGCGTAAAATCTAAGACAATTTCGTGCTTCAAATTCAACAGGTAAAGGAGATGGCGCTTTTAGCTCCATACATTTTGCGTTAACTCTGATTGTCAAAAGTTAACGTGCACTTTACTCTTTAAATACAGCGCCATATATTTTAAATGGGCACTAAGGGGCACGTTTTTTCTTAGACTTTACCTCTCTATTACAATCCATTAATATTAATAAATACTTGACATTCTAGCCTATTCAACCTAAGTCAGATGGCTATGATAGAAAAAGAGTAAGTATTACCCGTAATATGAATCCGATCGTTAGTATTTCACATAATAGACATCTTTTGAAACCTACTCCTTATTAAGACTTGTTACCTCCATCCCAAGTTGCCCGTCGGCAAATTATTCGTCGTATTCATCGCCATGGCATCGACGGTTGAATGAGGATATAATCTCCATGGGGTTGGGAACAGTGTTGCAATTTATACTGATTTATCTGTACTTATACATATTTACGAGCCAATTACAGATTGCAGATTTTATACCTACCAGTTTCATACAGCTTTTTAGCTTTCGTCTTACTTTGATACATATATAATAATATGTCTACTGGGACTAAAATGGAGATTTCGGAAGAATTAACACCGTACCGAGTACCGTACATCCGAAATGTAGTCCTGAGGACCGTTGTTATTTGACCGGTATTTTCGTATAATGTTATCTTTTCTAGCATTAGATTCACGACCCACATTATAAAGGAACGTTATTGATGCATTATTTTAATATTATATAACCGGGTTTTCATACCGTTACCTGCAACGCATTTTTCGCTGTTATTTCATAACCTCGAGCGCGACCGTCGAGTCGAGATGCTACTAAAGCAGAAGATTACCTTACGACTTACGTTTTGGTTATAAGAAGCCGCAGCAGCGTGGTCATTTCAAACGATATATACTTATAATAAATAACCAACGTTATGATGAAATAGCGTTAAGTTTTGAACACAATTTCAGACACAAACGAAAATTGACGTTATAATATCTTTGTTTTTTTTCATAACTTTAGATATAAAGGTTCAGGCTAAAAACATAAGTATCGCGAATAAATTAAAGGCTTTTAACTAACACCGTTTCCACTTACCTACACACTTTGAACCTTTGAATTAACACAGATTTCTTACTTGACCACCTGGCAACCCTAGTTCAGAAGGGGTGGAGGGAGAGGGGCGGAACAACGGCCTCGTTACGACGCATCCGCCGGATGTCCTCGCGATGCATTGTTGGGGGGCATGGATGTTTTTATTTTCAAGCAAACATTAATGATAAAATCGCTCGGACTTATTGATGGATGGAGATTTGGCTGTTCTAAAAAACCCTATTCCCACTTTGTATTTCTATTGAGGGTGTGCTTTTACAGTATCAAACATCCCAAGTAGCACACGGGGTGGGAAATAGCTCGTATATCATATCTATTTAGATACTTAAGTGAAATATATAGCCATGACTAAGTTCTATATAGGTGGAAAGAACCCATATAGACCCAATATAGACCAAAAAGGAGAAAAATTGCAGCCTATTTTTGGTTCTAAATTGAATCCATAAGAGATCTCTCGATTACCTTAAATGGCAATTAGAACTATGGGTGACAGTTATGCGCAGTGAACGATTTATATTGAACGAATGAATGTGTTACAATTTCAGTTCGGTCAAGGAGTGATAAATGAGACGCCCAATTTCCTTTGAGTGGCGTGGCAACAATTAAGACAATAAGTTGTGTTTTTTAAAAGTGAATGTGATCTGCCATTTTAATTTTGGATGTACATATCTGTTTGGTAAAATGATGAAAACTTCACGTTATACAGGAATTGAAATAAGCACAAAATCCTTGGGAATGATTTTTTACTGTGAAACTATAATATGGTTTCTTTGTAAATTTCGATGGGCCTTTGATTTGATCCAGGAATATTTAAAAGGAGAGTGCTAAATCAAATGAGGAATTGATACTGATAAGAAATAAAA
Organism: Cydia pomonella; assembly: GCF_033807575.1. Taxonomy (NCBI): domain Eukaryota; kingdom Metazoa; phylum Arthropoda; class Insecta; order Lepidoptera; family Tortricidae; genus Cydia; species Cydia pomonella. The sequence continues at coordinate 32,049,381 of NC_084704.1, forward strand.
CTGTTAAAAACCTGACCTAATGATTGTAGGTTACGTACAATGTTAAAGTAACATCGTCACAACTATCAAAGGTCTGTGATTATGCGTCAGTGTGATAAAATTCTGTTTAAAATAATTCATTTTCAAGGACTCCATTTGTAAACATGGCGGAACAAAAAATATTTTACAGTGTTTATTTTCACTTATTTGTTCTCTATTTAGAACTATCAGGTCTGAAAATCACTTATTTGTATCTTGCGAGTGGCAAAGCAGTGAATGCTATTGACAGAGGAGGCGCCGCAATAGGAAAAATAAATCTAGGGGCAGGGTAGTGCCCCCGCCAAGTCGAGCAAAGCGAAGCCCATGGCCTACCTTTTCTAAAAGCGCTTCGTCGTTTTTTTGAACCCTCATAACTTGGGTTTGGATTATACCAGATAAACAAAATTCTCGGGATATAATGTCTAGTGGACTTAATAAGCATAAAAAAATTCAGATGCATAGCTCTCATACTTTAGATTTTGTTCGTATCGGAAAAACCCCGTTTTCGTCACTGACTCACTTCACTCACTCACTGATGATCACCAAAACCCTTGGGGTACTTCCTGAAGTCCTAGGAAGCAAAAATTTGGTATGTAGCATAGTATTAGTATACAAACAACAAAAGAAATATAAAAAATTGGAAAGATATAGCCCTTAAGGGGGTGAAAAGGGGGGTGGAATTTTGTATGGGGAATCAATAACCGCTGAACCGATTTAGATGAAATTTAGTGTGTAGATAGTTTTTCCTATAGGGAAGGATATAGAATAGTTATCAACCCCAAAATAACCCGTAAAGGTGAAAAGGGAAGGAAAAGGGCATTAGGGGGAATAGAGGAAAGTTTGTAGGGGGGATCAGTAAAAAAAGAAGATTGTATAAAAGATGCCCCCAGATACGTATTTCGGGATTTTTAATAGTAAATTTCCCCCAACCATTATATATGTATCTGATAAATATTTGACTATTTGGTTGTACCCATTGGTATGTATTTCATTGTAATGTGTAATCTTCTTATTCCTGTAATGTATTCCTGCACTACCTGTCACTAAAGCTTTTTGTTCTTTATATCCTGCTACCCTAAGGTTGTCTGGAAGAGATCGCTCACAGCGATAAGAACGCCTGTTGCTACCTTTATTTACATTGTAAATCTGTTACTGAATTTTTCTTCTGTGGTCCAATAAAGTGTATTTACTCTACTTACTTTACCATTTATATTAGGGGATGGAAGATTGTCATGCTTATGACAATACACAAAGAAGACACTTACAAAAAGAAGTGAAATCCTATCAAAAACATTTTCATGGAAAATGTTGCCTAGACGAAACCATAAGGGCACTGTCAAAAAGTTATCAGATTTCTTGTAGAGCCAAGCTTCTAACTCTACAAGCGCTTACTTCACAAACTCTACACCTTAGTCAAAATATGTGGCTTGGCCGTTTCGTTACTACAAGTATACTTAGTGAATAAATTTTGCACCTTACGCCCATGTGACAGTAGCGAAACGGCCATGCCACATATTTTGACTCTTGTTGTAGAGTTTCTGAAGTTAGGGCTTGTAGAGTTAGAAGCTTGTCTCTACGAGAAATCTGATAACATTTTGACAGTGCGAGCCATATGGTTTCGTCTTGGCAACATTTTCATGAAAATATTTTTGATAGGATATTATGTATATGACCTAATTTTGGAACTGTTAGATCGTTAGTGGTTTGAAATAAGTGAAAATAACTGCTTTTGGTTTTCAAGAACCTCCTATTGAGACTTAATTATGCGTTGGAGTGGCAATAAGAGTATTTCTAGCCCTTAAAGTTGCAATCACTTTAGGTTCCAAAAGGGCCGTAAAATTATCTCTTTAGCCACTATTGGTGATATACTACTCTATTATACTAGTCATTTGGAATTAAAAGTTCCAAATAAGGGTATGTTCCCACTTATATGTAGAAGTTGCTTATAAGTGACTTTAGGGCCTTATATAGCACTATTGCTTCTTATTCAGTGACAATTAAAACCTGCATGCAACTTTAAGTAGCAAAATTGACTTTACCCAACCATAAGTAATAAAGTAGAAACAATAAGCGTTCCTAAGCAACTACAAGTGACAGGATGAACTCATATACAATTTTGAGTTGTGTTTAAAGGTATAAGTTTTATCAAACACTGTTAAACCACTCATTTAGAACATAAAGCTATAAGATAAGCTGCAAAATTCACTAATGTGCTGCTTGGGATATCTTTCGAAATTAAACCGATTTTACAAGCTTTTATTTAGTTTCACCTGTCCCGTTGTCTGTCTGTAGGTCTGTAATCAAATCTTGCAAGTTAAATTTGACCCACTTCCCGGTTTCCAATGAAGCTGAAAATTTGCATACATATGTAAGTCGGGTGACAATGCAATATTACGGTACCATCGAGCTGATCTGATGATGAAGACAGGAAGTAGCCACAGGAACTCTGTGATAAAACAACGCAACCTAATTGTGTTTGGGGTTTTTAGAATTGTCTCGATCAGTATTAGTTGCCTGTGAAAAGGAAGGTACAGTCAGCGATAAAAGCTTGTATCAAAACTGAATTTTTTGCCAAAAACTTATGAAATATTTAATTAATTGCACGCAACTATTTTTATACTTTAATATGTAATTTTTATTATTTTATATCCAATTGTTGAAATTTATGTATGGGTCTAAATCCTTTTCGTTGTCATGTTTCTGACGGTGTGTTCCCATCTGTCCTCGCCGGGCACAGATGGGAATACGCGCTTCATACAAATAACTGTGCCTCTAAAATAAAAATAAAAATCTAACAATCGAGTATGTCTTTCTAGCTGAAGATTATATTTTACATGAGAAAAATTAAAAACAAATTTCATCTCATACAAAAAGCTCCACTCCGTTACATTTTTTGGGGGACAAGAAACAAGACAACGAAATTTCACCCAGTTATTCGTTTTTGCGGAGTCGCAGTTCCAACCTAACTAACTCATTTATATCATGCAATGCAACTAATTATGCGACACAAATAATTGTGTGATGTCACTTGTTAGAACAAATATTATGCTTTGGAATATGTAATAATTATGGCAACATATATTAGACGAAGTGTAAATATACCTTATGACCTTTATAATAATAATATTATTAATAATATTATGTTTGCCGTTGATTAGGTATTACGGTAGTATGCCATTTATTACGTTATTTAAGATAACGATATATCAAACTATAATATATGAAAAGTAATTATAAAAAATTTAGTGCACCCCAACATACATACGTACATCATTTACATACACACATACATACGCGGCGGGGTACTTAGTTTTATGGGGTGTAGTGAACTAGTGATAGTGATATGATATATGATAGCGCCCTCTAAAAACACTATTTTTTAAAGTTTCTTATTTCGTTCCATTGTCTTTTACATTCACCTGCAATATTATATTACACAACGAAGACCGCAAAAATATCTGACACGATTTTGTCACATATTTTTGCGGCCTTCGAAGAGTAAGTATTTTTGCAGGTGACTGCACACATCGAATGGCGGTACGAAAAACATGAAACATAAAAAACGTGGTAAACTTTTTTCTTTCATTTGGATTGAAAAACTGTCCAATCCCCTTAAATAACGACGCTTTTCTTTACTAGTAGTAAGTACCAAATTTTATTTAATACATAAGTTAGAAAAGTATCTCTCTCTACCTGTCTATACGAATTACATCTGTAATATCGTAAGTCAAACATCACTCATAATAATCAGTTACACGCGAAAATAATTACGATATCCCGAAATGATTAGCGCTTCCCTAAATAACTAACTTTTGTTTGCAGAAAGCATCGCTTTTATTTCCTAGCCGGTAAGGTTTAATTTTTATTAAGCTGGCGTTTGTGGATGTTATGCCGTTCCGGCCGGTGAAAAGCGATAGTAAGGTAACCAGGATGTCTCGTATTTTCCGGATCGTCTCATTTATATTGAACCATTACCATTCGTATAACGATACATAAACAATAGTACTGTTTTTACAAGCTTTTTTTTAACTTGCCCTGTACAAGTAGGTATGTAATGTGTCATGAAATGTTAGTGTCAAATCTTGGAAGCTAAATTTGACCCACTTTCCGATTTTAGATTGAGCTGAAAATTTGCATACATATGTAAGTCGGGTGACAAATATTATGGTACCGTCGCGAGCTGATTTATTTTAGTGATGGAGGAGGTGGCCATAGGAACTCTTAGATGGAACAACGCAACTAATTGTGATTAGGATTTTTAAAATTGTCTCGAAGAGTATTAGTCGCCAGTGGTAAAAGTGCAGTCAGCGACAAAAGCTTGTACCAAAAACTTATTTAATATGGATAGCAATATATATTAGGGTGGAGCGTTTTTTTTTTTTGTGGATTTTCAAAAAGGCGGGGTGCGGGAAAGTTGCATATTGGTATTAGGATTAAAATGTATTATGGGAGTAAACTCGTAAAATGGATGGAAGTATTGCCACCACGGCATTGAAATTCTGATAATTAGGAAAAACAATGGTTTATTAAAAAAAATTAAAAGTGCACTTCTAAGTATTTTTTCATGAAATTATAAAAACATAGTAATTAAATACAAGTGAAATAATTAAAATTAATCAATGTAACAGCGATATTCTGGTTTTTTAAAATGTAAATTAACATTGTAAAATCGACAATTTACTCAATTTTGTACTCTTTTTTCGTGTTGAATGAGGGCATTACTTGGAACGATTTTATTTTGTTTCTAATCCAGCCCTCTCTTCGATTTTGTCCACAAACAGCTGCACAAGATTCCGTTACTAATTTAATGCATCTTTCTGTTCCTTGAGTGTGACAAGGGATATCCTGAAAGACCTGCAATATTTCTGAGGTGTTTTTTTCGGGATCCATCAAGGCCGCAAGAATGACGTCGGTAGGGTAAATTTTGGTGAGAGGTGGTTCAGATGGCTTATCCCAGGCCACGAGTTCTGTAAAATCCTGTGCTTCGAAATTAAACTTTGGTACTTTAAAGACTCGCATAGGAGTACGACCAGTAGAACTATCGCGTATTTTTAAAATCCTTCTCAGTGCAAGTTCTCTATTGTGCTTCCGGTCATCTGCTAACATCGCAATCAGGATATTTTCTGTATGGCCAAAATAGCCATTTCTCTGTATTACCGGATCTATCACCTTCTTAAGTTTGTCCGGAAGGTATCGTGAGAGTTGAATTGTATCAAATAGATGTTTGGCGCCATGAATGCAGCTCGGGTGAGTTTTAATGCGAAACCACATGGGGGCATAAACCTTAATTACGAACTCTGTCAGTATTTTCAGATTTTTAGCTGGGTTTTCAGTCGCAATGTAGAGTCGGAGGATACTGTTTGCCGTAGTAAGCCATCTTGAATGACATATTTTTCCAGGCCTGCGTTTTGCCAATCTCTCGTCGCACTCGCCTTTACTGATCGCTTGACACATTTCCAGCAGATACAATTGGTCTGTCTGTACTCAGATCATCGCGGCTCTTCGTTATATCTGGTAAGCAACACGTTATAGCGTTGAAGGATTTAACAGGAAGTAACTCACAATTGTTTAGTGACTTGCCAATCGGCCCACTAAAGCTTTTTGGACCCGTGGTAGAGCCGTCCAAGTTATCAAATAGATGTCGTAAAGCCAATTCGTTTGCGTGCAGTTGACATATTAGCCATTGAAGTGGCTGTTGTAGTTGGCTTTCAATCAGTTTTATAATTCCTGCCTTGTTGCCCGTGTTAACGACAGTCCCATCACAACCGATAGCCAGAATATTAGTCAGACTAATTGAATTTTCCGCAAAAAAGGAACATAAACTTGTAGCAATTTCTTTAGCTTTCCCGGACTTCAAAGATATATGGCCCAAGTATTTTGACCCCGGTTCCATCAACACAGTTATATGCTCTTCTACTATAACTCTTCTTCTACTGTCTTCTTGAACTAACGTCTTGTCCTTCCGGCCATCAAATGAAATGCAAATGTACTCTGGAATATCAGTGAAGCCTTGTTTCATAACTGTTTCTCTTGCTTTAGATCGCATTCTGCGAATTTTGGACCGATCAACAATGTTATCTGAGCTTTCCCTTGTTATTAAACCAATGTCTTGGAGGGTGGCAGAAACTAACGCAGCACCGGCTCTATCAGAAATCCCATAACGATCCAATGTTCTTGCAACTGTCGCATACGATACTGGTGGCACACTTGTGTTACGAGGAGCCTCACTCACAGATAGCAAGGGTTTCAAGCTGCTTTCATTATTTATCTCCCTAGAAAAACTCGATCCATCTCTAGGTTTTGCGATATCAATCGCCCCAGTCTCGGTCAATAATTCTTGTTTTTCACATGGGTTTTTCTTAGCTTCTCTTTCAAGTTTTCTCTCAAATCGTTTCGTAGTTACCAAATCTATGGACCCAATCATCATTTTTCTCTCATTCCTCTGATCAATCATAAAATCTCTTTCTTGTATCGGTATTTTTCGACGTTTTTCGCACAAACATGAAATGAAGCACGAACATTTGCAAGAAGCTATGTCGAATAACTTTTTGCTGTCTGTTTTGAACTGCTGTAGCTTTTGCAAATAATTATCATTACTTTTCCTTTTTTGGTAAGGTTTTAATATAAAGCGGTACTTATCGTGGTATGCTTTTATACGAGCTACAATGGTGCGATGTTCTATAAAGGGAATGGAAGCCCTCGTCCAAATCTTTTCGATTTCAGTAGCAACGGTTTCCGCCGTTATTTTGACGCGATCTTGACGTTGTTGTATATTTTGTGTAACAAGTAAGTAGTACCTGATAACATCCTCGTAAGTAGGTAGTACGTTTTGAGGTAATTCCTGTCCATTAACAAATATTGGACACTTCTTTCCACTGCGTAAACTCATTATATGCGCGCGCTCCCGCCGTGATTTATGTTCGCTAAACTCTTCACAAATTAAAGCAAAACAGGCGTGCGATCAATTAGAATTGACAAATCACACTAAATTACACTTGCTAGTTTAAGGTCAAACCACCCCGCCCCTCGCCCCTGACCTGCGCGGGGGCGAAGTGCATCTCCCGAATTCCCGCCATCGCGCGATTTGCAGACGAAAATGGCAAGTGTTTTAAAATTATTTTGCAATAAAATATGTCATTTTTCAATTTTTTTTATTGTATTTATGTTATTAATAACTCGAATAATAGAAATCTTTTAAGTAAACTTTATTAGTTAAGTATATTATAGCCTATCAGAAATATCGAGAAATTTGATATTTTCTGAAAGTTTGGGAGCCTGGTGGCAATACTTCCCGGGGATTAATTTAAATAAGATTTTGTATACATTATATTAAGGCTAATTGACCACTTTCAAGAACCCCGCAAAATCGAATTTCCCATAAAAAAAAGTTTTCATACAATGAGCGCTCCACGCTAATATATATCATCATAACGTGTGAAAACAAATATGTTCTAAATAAACACTAAAGAGTGTGTCTACCATGAATTTACATGACTATCGACCCTGCACTTCTAGTTTAATGTCATGCAAGACTTTAAGCTTAATTCGCGGTTTTTGTAATCCGTTTATTACTGCCAGGTTTATTACGACTGACCCGGATATTCTCTAATACGAGTTATACGAGTATTATTAATGCAAAAGTAACTCTGTATGCCGTCCTGTTATCTCTTCACGCTTAAACCGCTGAACCGATTTAGATGAAATTTGGCATGAAAATACATAGTTCGAGGCCCGAGTCAAAAATTTTTTCGTTGTCTTGTTTTTTATCCCCAAAAAATGTGACTGAGTGGAGCTTTTAATATCAATGAAATTAATTTTAAACGTCTCTCATGTAAAACATAATCTACAGCTAGAAAGACATGCGATAGAACGCGACTTTCTTTTATTTATTTGATAGAGAACAGAAATACAAGCGTGACCGAGTGGTCAGAGTCAAGACAACGAAAAAAATTTATTCTGCCCGAGGAAGGACATGGGATAGTTTTTATCAATCATCATTATCCCACGCAGACGAAGTTGCGGCCTTGAGCTAGTATGTATATAACATTATTACTAATGTACGGTCTACTCGTATTCTGACCCACGAAAGAAAAATGTTGGTAAGTACCTTTTTTTTTTTCTGATGGCTGAGGCATAAACTATGCCGTCTCGCAGTCTGTGTGGTAACCCTATATGTATGGGAAAGTAATAACGTGGATGCAGTGAGGTGTCTTTTCGGTCCGGCCCTCCCGGGAAATCACCGTAAGCCGCGCGTCGACAGCCGTCGGCTAAATCTCTACCAGCTAGTGCTGGGACACGACATATCGATATTTTTTCACGTTTTTGAAATTTACTGGAGCTTAGCTATAGTGGCGGGTTAGATTAGCCAGAGCTATTGTCCAATTGTCTGTGCGACCTTAACCGCCATGTTGCCTTGCAAAGATGTTTCTGTACTTAATTCGACTGTACCTACGACTTAGTAGCTAAGTGATAGTCTAACAGGTGAACTGCCCACGTCCAGGCGATAAAGCACGACCATATGTCTAAACAATGTTCTTTATCTATTGCCTGAACATGGGTTTCCTGGAGATTCTCCACCACCATAACAACCGTAACATTAAACCAATTTTACGGTTTTACTCGCGTTTTAAGTCATTCCGACATACTTGACAACGCGTGACATAGGTACAGTCAAGTGTAAAAGTATTGGTCCACGCAACTTCAAAAATATGTCCTATAGCTCTGAATTCGCCGACATGGGACTATTTTTGAGCAACTCGTGTGCACCCATATTTTAACATTTGACTGTACATAGGTAAATACCTGAGTAAACCGTGAAATTAATTTAATGTTCACTTTCCCTTATCGTTATCGTTGAAATTAAGAATGTATCACCACCCTACTTAAACCGCGTCTCAATCCAGAGATCGCCGTGAATGGGCCCTGATGAATCGCGCCACCCGTACGCACATTACGCTCAAAGGGGCTTTAAACCGCTAAGGAGTTTACCTTGCCGTCTACTTAGTCTGGTCTGGAATATGGTTATTTACAGATGCTGAGAAAAATCTGTCATCTACCCGATGGTAATTTTGCTAAGCAATATTTATCAATACAATATATAGATCGTGTCATTCATGAAGACGCGTGCCTTCACTCGTAATGTTATGTTATTAAAGGTTAGATTTGAAAAATCTGCGCGTCATCGTCGATGACACGAACTATATGAGTACAATACTCTTTATTGCACACCTAACATAATTTACAATTAAAAAATATACAGAGACAGTTGCATAGAGGAAATAACAGTTACGATATCTTACCCTTACCCTTACCCTCGGAGTTACACACAATTTTTTTCATCACACTTGCGAAGAAAAAACAAAATTTTAAGCGAAAGAATGAATTATATTACGGTGAAATTTCAAACATTCGTCCGCCATATTTCCATTTTTTGACAGGTTAGGCATCAAAGGCACAGGCGTATCCGACGTTCAGCCACAATTGAAAATTTTGTAAAAATTTATATACGTTAATATTTTAAAAATATAACTCTTTTATACCTAGTTAATTCGAATGAATTAGTAACAAAATTTAAAAAAGCTATAACTCCCTAATCTTTTTTTTTTCACACTCCATGACTCCCCGGGAACAATATAGGCATTTGTCCTTCAGAACACCTGCATGAAATAAGATCTTTTTCGAGCAAGTGTGATGAAAATACACGAAATCCTACTCTTGATTTTTCGTTCGATCAAGACAAGCCGACAAAGATTTTGAGAACACACACAGTCATTTTACACGTCAAACTTCTATGAAATGATGACGTATAAATAACACTTTCACTGCGTGTGCTATCAAAATTGCAGACTTATCTTGGTTAAACTCTAACGAAATAAACTCCCAAATCGTTAACGGCATATCTGCTGAGCGGGCATCAATTAAAATTACACCACTGTCATCAAAGCCCCTGCAATAAGACAAGATGACAGTCGAGACAGCGCCATAACTCTTCATTACCGCGTCGCCGAGAAAGTTACCGGCTTAGGGATGATCGCTTTAGAACGATGTCCACCGCCTCGAGTTGCCGATCCAACTTTTTATAAAAATGGAGTTTTAAGCGGGTAATGTATGCGGTGTGCATGGTATTGGCGGCGATTATTGACTGCGGGATAACTCATTTGACAGCGTTTGTATGTGAAATAGTCTAAAAACTTTACATTTTTTTACCATAAGCAGCCCACTAAGGGCCAGTTGCACTAATCACATTTTGCGTATGTGGACCCGGATATGTTAACGGCACCAATCATGGGATATTTAAGAGAAAACATTGAGTATTTTTGATATTTCACCGACATTTCCCCTATGTTTTCTATGCATTTAATGAAAACTATATACTGCAATTGGTTTCAATATTGGTTTCGTTAAATAATATTAACCAATTAAAACTATGGTTTTTTGCTCCAGCCATGGGATGTATGGCGTCATTAATTTTCAATGAAAAATTAAAAATTAAACTTAAGTAGCTCTTTGGCTCTTGTTTATGGTTAAATATTGTCAGCGTTTAAAAACTGAGGGTAAATACTTATTTTACAGGATTGGTCTATACCATCCCATTACTGGTGCCTGTTCCATTATAGGGGTGTTTACTATATGTCCTTAAACTACATCCAAAAGAGAGGTGAATACGCACTGAGAGGTGAATAGCATCTTGCTTTGGGCACAGCACAGCGGATGTCATTTTAGATCTAGAGCAAAGCCCAACTGGGGAAGTACCTCCACCTTATAGAAAACTGCAGCCAAATAACACTAGACCCTACTCATAGTATTGTGTTCCTGCCGGTAAGTAAAGATGCCAGGGTTCAACGAGGGTGCGGAATGTTAGGGTCGCCAACGCGCATGTAACTCCTTCGGAGTTGCAGTTGTGCATAGGCGACGGAGACTGCTTACCATCAGGCGGGCCGTATGCTTAATTGTCACTGTGGTAGTAGCAGTGAACTATGAAACGTCCTGAACAATACAATTAAGTGAACGCTTTAACGGTGGCATATGGTTTGGAGCAACTGCCCCTTAACTAACTCCACAAGCCGTAACTCTATGAATCCTGCTAGTTGATAAAATTTGAATGGCTACCTTCATGTAACCAAGTGTTGGTTAAGATTCAAGTCCTTTAAGTCCTCTACTTTAAGACTCGACTCAGTGTTTGAGAGTCTAATCATTAAGTCGAAACTTGAGTCCTTATCGAGACCTAAGTTCTTTGTAAAGACTTACAAAGAAATTACCCATGTAAAAAAGTTTTCTAAAAGGTTTTGTCTCCACATGAATATTCACGAGTTATGCACAAACCATTAAAAAAATATTCCTTTGTGTTACTTGTAGATAAAACCTATTATTCTGACAAGTCGTTATTGAAGACTCGAGTCGTTTTAAGTTGCCATTTAAAAAACTGAATAAAGGACTCGACTAGGGACTTAAAAGACTCGGTAGTTTTTTAAGCGCAGAGTCTTGTAATAACTGGTTTGGTCCATGATGTCTAATTCCCAAAATGTCTGTTTCCACGAATGTATATTTCCTTGATTGTCTATTTCCACGTATGTTTATTTTCTACTGGAGATTTTCAAATTTTTAAAAGACTCGAGTTTTTATCTTACCAACTCTACTGTAACTGTGACGTGCCAATAGAACTTCAACCTTAAAATTCCGATTTAAAAATTCAAATCAAATTGTTCTTTCGTAAAATGTGACACATCGTTAAATGAATCACCAAATCATAACTATGCACGGACGTACATTAACTATGTCACACTATGTACTCGTAATTGGAATATTTGCCATTATTTTGAGAAAATATTCTCAATTGGAGCCAGGGACTGAAAAGGTACCCTTAAAAACGGTTTTGTAGCCGGGCGGGCAGCGGCAGTAGCCGTCGTTGGGGCGGCAGGCGGCGGCGGCGGCGCAGCGGCACGGCTGCGTGCAGTTGGCGCCCCACCAGCCCGCCGGGCACGTAAGGTAGGGTAGACTCACACTGCGTGCAGTAGGCGCCGTTTTGACCGGTCTTTTTAAAGGGTACCCGACCGTTAAACTAGCATTTCGGTACCGATATTAACGCTTTGGGTATCCAAATAAGCTTCCGTCCAAACGGTACCCTTAAATAAAAGTACCTTTAAAACAATTTTGAAACGGTACCCGACCGTTGAAATAGCATTACGGAAGCGGTATCAATACTTTAGGTATCCAAACAAGCTTCCATCCAAACGGTACCCTTAGACTTTAAAACAATTTTGAAAGGGTACCCGACCGTTAAAATAGCATTCCGGAAGCGATATCAATACTTTGGGTATCCAAACAAGCTTCCGTCCAAACGGTACCCTTAAGTAAAAGTATCTTGCCACGCGATCGGATACCCGAATACAAACCGGTCACTCAATTTGAATGATCGCCCGCCATCTTGGATTTGGGCATTTAAGCTCAGATTAAGATGAAAATCGATATCTGAGGATCCCAGAGGATCTTTATTATAATTCTGAGGTCAAATTTTTAGAAAACGCACGCCATTTTTGATTTCGGCATTTAAGCTCAGATTCAGATGTAAATCGATATCTGAGGATCCCAGAGGACCTTTATTATGATTCTGAGGTCAAATTTTTAGAAAACGCACGCCATTATAAATTTCGGCATTTAAGCTCAGATTGAGATGAAAATCGATATCTGAGGATCCCAGAGGACCTTTATTATGATTCCGAGGTCAAATTTTTAGAAAACGCACGCCATTTTTGATTTCGGCATTTAAGCTCAGATTCAGATGAAAATCGATATCTGAGGATCCCAGAGGATCTTTATTATGATTCTGAGGTCAAATTTTTAGAAAACGCACGCCATTTTTGATTTCGGCATTTAAGCTCAGATTCAGATGAAAATCGATATCTGAGGATCCCAGAGGACCTTTATTATGATTCCGAGGTCAAATTTTTAGAAAACGCACGCCATTTTAAATTTCGGCATTTAAGCTCAGATTAAGATGAAAATCGATATCTGAGGATCCCAGAGGATCTTTATTATGATTCTGAGGTCAAATTTTTAGAAAACGCACGCCATTTTTGATTTCGGCATTTAAGCTCAGATTCAGATGTAAATCGATATCTGAGGATCCCAGAGGATCTTTATTATGATTCTGAGGTCAAATTTTTAGAAAACGCACGCCATTTTAAATTTCGGCATTTAAGGTCCGATTAAGATGAAAATCGATATCTGAGGATCCCAGAGGATCTTTATTATGATTCTGAGGTCAAATTTTTAGAAAACGCACGCCATTTTTGATTTCGGCATTTAAGCTCAGATTGAGATGAAAATCGATATCTGAGGATCCCAGAGGACCTTTATTATGATTCCGAGGTAAAATTTTTAGAAAACGCACGCCATTTTAAATTTCGGCATTTAAGCTCAGATTAAGATGAAAATCGATATCTGAGGATCCCAGAGGACCTTTATTATGATTCCGAGGTCAAATTTTTAGAAAACGCACGCCATTTTTGATTTCGGCATTTATGCTCAGATTCAGATGAAAATCGATATCTGAGGATCCGAGTGGACCTTTATTGTGAATCTGAGGTCAAATTTGTAGAAAACGCACGCCATTTTAAATTTCGGCATTTAAGGTCCGATTAAGATGAAAAACGATATCTGAGGATCCCAGAGGACCTTTATTATGATTCCGAGGTCAAATTTGTAGAAAACGCACGCCATTTTTGATTTCGGTATTTAAGCTCAGATTGAGATGAAAATCGATATCTGAGGATTCCAGAGGACCTTTATTATGATTCTGAGGTCAAATTTGTAGAAAACGCACGCCATTTTTAATTTCGGCATTTAAGGTCAGATTAAGATGAAAATCGATATCTGAGGATCCCAGAGGACCTTTATTATGATTCCGAGGTCAAATTTTTAGAAAACGCACGCCATTTTTTGTTTCGGCATTTATGCTCAGATTAAGATGAAAATCGATATCTGAGTATCCCAGAGAATCTTTATTATGATTCTGAGGTCAAATTTTTAGAAAACGCACGCCATTTTTTATTTCGGCATTTATGCTCAGATTCAGATGAAAATCGATATCTGAGTATCCCAGAGAATCTTTATTATGATTCTGAGGTCAAATTTTTAGAAAACGCACGCCATTTTTTATTTCGGCATTTATGCTCAGATTCAGATGAAAATCGATATCTGAGGATCCGAGTGGACCTTTATTGTGAATCTGAGGTCAAATTTGTAGAAAACGCACGCCATTTTAAATTTCGGCATTTAAGGTCCGATTAAGATGAAAAACGATATCTGAGGATCCCAGAGGACCTTTATTATGATTCCGAGGTCAAATTTGTAGAAAACGCACGCCATTTTTGATTTCGGCATTTAAGCTCAGATTCAGATGTAAATCGATATCTGAGGATCCCAGAGGACCTTTATTATGATTCTGAGGTCAAATTTGTAGAAAACGCACGCCATTTTTAATTTCGGCATTTAAGGTCAGATTAAGATGAAAATCGATATCTGAGGATCCCTAGGACCTTTATTATGATTCCGAGGTCAAATTTTTAGAAAACGCACGCCATTTTTTGTTTCGGCATTTATGCTCAGATTAAGATGAAAATCGATATCTGAGTATCCCAGGGAATCTTTATTATGATTCTGAGGTCAAATTTTTAGAAATCGCACGCCATTTTTTATTTCGGCATTTATGCTCAGATTCAGATGAAAATCGATATCTGAGGATCCGAGTGGACCTTTATTGTGAATCTGAGGTCAAATTTGTAGAAAACGCACGCCATTTTTTATTTCGGCATTTATGCTCAGATTCAGATGAAAATCGATATCTGAGGATCCCAGTGGACCTTTATTGTGAATCTGAGGTCAAATTTGTAGAAAACGCACGCCATTTTAAATTTCGGCATTTAAGGTCCGATTAAGATGAAAAACGATATCTGAGGATCCCAGAGGACCTTTATTATGATTCCGAGGTCGAATTTGTAGAAAACGCACGCCATTTTTGATTTCGGTATTTAAGCTCAGATTAAGATGAAAATCGATATCTGAGGATCCCAGAGGACCTTTATTATGATTCCGAGGTAAAATTTTTAGAAAACGCACGCCATTTTTTTTTTCGGCATTTATGCTCAGATTAAGATGAAAATCGATATCTGAGTATCCCAGAGGATCTTTATTATGATTCTGAGGTCAAATTTTTAGAAAACGCACGCCATTTTTGATTTCGGCATTTAAGCTCAGATTGAGATGAAAATCGATATCTGAGGATCCCAGAGGACCTTTATTATGATTCCGAGGTCAAATTTTTAGAAAACGCACGCCATTTTTGATTTCGGCATTTAAGCTCAGATTGAGATGAAAATCGATATCTGAGGATCCCAGAGGACCTATATTATGAATATAACACTTACTTTTACTTTTCACTTTATCTAAATCCACGAATTCCATGTTGAATGTCTTGCACTCGCGTTTCGACTCTGGCCTTGTCGGTGTCAGTCTTACTCATGGGGCGACACTTAGAAATGTAGTTATCATTAGTTAAGATGGAGGCGATTTATATTAATTGAATCGAGACATCTCTAACTTTAGCTTAAAGTCGACACCAGATGTCACTATAAAATTGATACAATTTAAATATTTAAGTCGGACGTAAGGAATACAATCTCCATGTACCTACCAAAAAATGACCGTCCGTCCGTCACTAGTTAGGTAACGGCGCACGGTAGGCTGAAAATCGGCCTTCATAGAAATAGAAACTGAAGTCTTAAATTTGAACTTTTTTTTATTGGTATAGCTGTTGGGTTTTATTATGTCCCAAAATTAATCTATCGTAAGTAGCGGCTAAGAATATAATATTGAAAAATAAAAAATAAAAACTACATTAAAATATACCTTAAACAAAACTACATAAAGCTAAAAAGGAAAAAGATTCAAAACTAAAACTACAACTAAAGTTATAAGTAAAAAATTGGCTCCAGCTGGGTGCCTTGTGGCAAGGTGCCTAGAAGGCTGGCGGCATTGCCGCGCTGGACAGCAATGCCAATGCGTTGTGCGAGGTAAGAGCCAGCCCTCTTGTCACCCGTTGCCTACACGAGGCGCTTCGAAAGCTCTTTAAAAATGTTGTGAGCGCCAGGTCCCCACGGCCCAAGGGTTTCCACCCCAAAAGGCTCAAACATATAGCTCAAATCTTAGCTAATTTGGTTGGAAAAATAATTAGTTATATTTTTTTTTTCAAAATCTTTGTATGGCGCGTATCAGAAAAATCGAGTTTTGTCCGAAAATAAAATTTAACCGTAATATCCTGACAGATGATTATAAAACCAATTATTCTTGATTTTCCACATAATTAAAATTTTCCTACGGGGTGCACTTTTTTTAAATCGATATATTTTATTTTAATACGGTTATACTCGTTATTTTGACTACAAAAAATGAATTTGAGTTTGATCGAACCAATAACTTACGCGTAGTGAATTATGGATGTAATGGTTTTATTTTCAATTTTCTACTTGTAACTCTTGTATGTTTATTATTTATCTACTTAATTAAAGCAATGAGCAAAAGTTATTTCAGCATGAAAAAATAAGTTTTTTGTTTTTTATTAAATAAGTGCATACGGTAGAAAAGTTCGCGTTATGTCAAAATATTAGACATGTGTAAGTAATGCGCGTAACATCACAAATGATATCACTCAAACGCGTAATATTGCATTACGCATCACTCCGAGAAACCAAGCATTACTCGAGCACATGACTGGCCGAAGCGCGCGTAAACTCATAAAGCATCAATATAGATTGACCCGGTAGTCGGTACGAAAGGTCCGTTCAAGTCTATATACAATCCGCGTAATGTATAATGAGCAATGAGACGTGATGGTGTGATGTGTGATGTTTGTTTGCCATGTTATCATTACTTTGCTATTCCGCTCGCACCCCCCGCACTCACTGCTCGCTCGCTCTCATTCCGCAATGCTTTCGGAACACTTCGGATCGGTCCGCTCGGCCGGTCGGTAGCAGTCGCATTTGAGTTATTGCAAATTTCATTAAATTGATACGATAACGGATTTTTGCACCTGCAATCGATTTAAAACTGTAATGCGTTACCATAGAGCTTACAATGTTTTTAGTATTTTACCTATAATGATGCGGCTAAATGATAATTCGCTTGCGAGTTTGAATTTGACGAACAAAAACGTATTTACTGTTTATTATTGTTGTGAAATGTTTGGTTTGGTTGACTTTTGCGGCAAACTAAATTAAGCACGAGTGAAGTTACTTATTTATCTTTAGTTTAATAGTGAGCTAGTGTTTACAGTACATTCTCATATCAGTATCATATCATAATTTTATTGATATACCCAAATAAAAATACTACCATGTGACTCTCGATGGCGTTATCTCATTAATTAACAGATATATACTTTTATTTTTTTTATCTATGATGCATATTTTACGACTATAAAAATAAAAACATTAACAAAAACGATCTATCACATGGCGGTGAAAAAACGCAATTCGTAATAGATCGACGCGCCGATATGATACGCCCTAGAGTCCTAACACTCGCTGCGTAATGTAGTTAGTACTGTGATGAGTGTGACGTTGCCATCACGCGCGCGCCCGCGCGCTGTATTCGTTCGGGTAAATGTTTCGTTTCGAGTGATAAGTGATGTGATATCTCAGTGTAACATTACGTTTTCGGAAAAGTGATGTGATATAGCATTACTTTTTGAAGTACTGTTTCGCGCATGTCTACAAATTATCCTTAATAATTGGTACTTAAATCATCTGTAAGGATATTACGGTATACCTTTAATTTTTGAAAAAAAAAATCCATTTTACTCGTACGCTCCATACATTTGATTAAAACAAAAATTCACTACTCGTAGATTATTGGTTCGATCAAACCCAAATTAATTTTTTGTAGTCAAAGTAACAAGTATAACCGTATTACAATAAAAAATTACTAAAAAAATACATCGATTTAAAAAAAGTGCACCCCGTAGGAAAATTCTAATTGTGGAAAAATCAAGAATAATTGGTTTTAAAATCATCTGTCAGGATATTACGGTTAAATTTTATTTTCGGGGAAAACTCGATTTTTCTGATACGCGCCATACAAAGATTTTGAAAAAAAAATATATAATTAATTATTTTTCCAACCAAATTAGCTAAGATTAATTTTTGGACATAATAAAACCCAACAAAAGCTATTCCAATAAAAAAGGTCAAAATTAATACTTCGGTTTCTATTTCTATGAAGGCCGATTTTCAGCCCACCGTGCGGCCGCCATCTTGGATTCCAAAATGGTCATCATTTTCGAAATCTGCACTCCCTAAAACCTTTAAAACGATATCCATGACGACTTTTATGACAGAATGCACGGCCGCCATCTTGGATTCCAAAATGGTCATCATTTTCGAAATCTGCACTCCCTAAAACCTATGAAACGATATCCATGACGACTTTTATGACAGAGTGCACGGCCGCCATCTTGGATTCCAAAATGGTCATCATTTTCGAAATCTGCACTCCCTAAAACCTATAAAACGATATCTATGACGACTTTTATGACAGAATGCACGGCCGCCATCTTGGATTCCTAAATGGTCATCAATATCGAAATCTGCACTCCCTAAAACCTATAAAACGATATCCATGACGACTTTTATGACAGAGTGCACGGCCGCCATCTTGGATTCCAAAATGGTCATCATTTTCGAAATCTGCACTCCCTAAAACCTATAAAACGATATCCATGACGACTTTTATGACAGAGTGCACGGCCGCCATCTTGGATTCCAAAATGGTCATCATTTTTGAAATCTGCACTCCCTAAAACTTATAAAACGATATCCATGACGACTTTTATGACAGAATGCACGGCCGCCATCTTGGATTCCAAAATGGTCATCATTTTCGAAATCTGCACTCCCTAAAACCTATAAAACGATATCCATGACGACTTTTATGACAGAGTGCACGGCCGCCATCTTGGATTCCAAAATGGTCATCATTTTCGAAATCTGCACTCCCTAAAACCTATAAAACGATATCCATGACGACTTTTATGACAGAGTGCACGGCCGCCATCTTGGATTCCAAAATGGTCATCATTTTCGAAATCTGCACTCCCTAAAACCTATAAAACGATATCCATGACGACTTTTATGACGAGTGCACAGCCGCCATCTTGGATTCCAAAGTAGAAGTCTACTTGAAACGATACCGTACGGTACCCTTTCAACTGTAGCGGTACCGTTTGAAAAATGTACCTATTACATTTAATTTATTCGGGTACCGTTATAGTTATATAGTTTTTCAATTGATACCCTTAGTTTAGGTATCGGTCTTGTGCGATTTTATTCGGGTACCGTTAGCTTTGGATACCTATTCAATGGATACCCTTTGTGTAGGTATCGGTCGTTTGCGATTTTATTCGGGTACCGTTACAGTTGTATAGCTTTTCAATTGATACCCTTAGTTTAGATATCGGTCTTGTGCGCTTTTATTCGGGTACCGTTAGCTTTGGATACCTATTCAATTGATACCCTTATCTTAGGTATCGGTCTTTTGCGATTTTATTCGGGTACCCTTAGCTTTGGATACCTATTCAATTGATACCTTTATTTTAGGTTACCGGTCTTTTGCGGTTTTTCAGTCCCTGATTGGAGCAAGCGTGGAAAAAGGAAAAAAGAAGATTAGATTAAAATGTACTAAAAAGAGAAGACTCACTTTACATCTGTTTTTTATCTTGCCATTTCCTCTAACGAATAGAAAACCGAAGTGTGTACTTAACCGAAAGCAATATCATAATTCGCCTCGTCACTCGCGCGAACATAAATGATAAAAAATTTGCTAATATAATACGAACTGTGCAAGCATTACTACAAGGAATCATTACAATATAACTCAACGACAAAATTAATGAGAATAATTTGTTTGCTTACACTCGTCTCCGATACCCAAACCAGGATAAAAGCAAAGTTAAAATTTGATCAGAATTAGGGGAGTCATTAAAAGTGACGCGCGAGGGGCGACAATGAGATTGCATTACGGAGTAATTAGTGCGCGCTCAGCTGAGACCGGTGGTATGACAGTGTGACTGATCCCTGTATACTATATTTGAATCCTATACCTATATATTTGTAAATAAATAAAAATGTGTTAAAAAACAAACGACAATGGCTATTTACGAGCAATTTAATGAACCCAACCGGCCAATCACATATTAAGTAACCAATTAGTGGTTACTAACTGGTGGTTACCAATCTCTTTGCCAAAAGATAGTTAGTGTAAGGCCTGAGTGGACGCTCGGAGCGGAGCGTTCGGCGGGGCGTGCAGCGGGGCGGGCGAGCGTGAGATAGAGCATCCAGCGAGTGGCCTCAGTGCACGCTCACCGCTCGTATGAATCGGTCGCATTCACCATGGCATCGACGTCGGACGACATTCTTGATTTCTTTTTAGAAGAGACTTCATGGCTCAAAATGTGTCGTTTTTCTACAAAGCAAGGTCCTAGTGTCGTAGTAAAGCAAAGAAGACTGTTTAGAGAATTTCCCACTTTATACGAAACCTTAAGAAGCAATGGATTAAAAGTGAAAATAAATACTTTAATTTACCTTCCATTTATTTAAACAGTCTATTTTTGTAATGATAGCCAAAATGCTGGTTTATATTGTATTTCAATAATTATTTGTTTACACGACATGACTGCACGCTCTTATCGCCGCTGCAAATCACAAACAGGTTTGAACCTCTCCGCGACGCCCCGCTCGACGCTGCATTGCCCGCAAACTTGCCCGCTCGGCATTCGCTTTGAGCAGCGTCGACTCAGGACACCAGTATGAGTTTCATTTGTTTAACATGCACGCCGCACGCCCCGCCCCGCTGCACGCCCGACTCGAGCGTCCACTCAGGCCTTACACTTAGGGTACATTGACTTGGAATATTCATATTACTTATTATCAAATCGTACTTTTTAAGGATAACCTAATGCAGATTCTAGGTGTTAACATTCTAAAATTTAAATAGGTAAGTATCTTAGAACTTATAATAAGCAAAACTAACTCGTAATCCATTCCAATAAAAGCTGTTTTTCAATAAATGTAAATATGGTGCGTAGTTTTCGTGATATGTGGAAAAACTAAAACAATGAGTACGAACGAACGAGTTTGTACGAGTTCTAAACTTCCTGCTACCTAGCGATAAGACCGCCTGTTGTTACCTGGTTCTATTTTCCTTTAAAATTTATTTGTAGTTTTACATGTACGTAAAATGTATAATTGTTGGTGCAATAAATAATATTTACTTACTTACTTACAAACCACACTTGTTTTACAGGACGTTTGATAAGAGACCGTAATTTCAAGTTTATCAGTAGGTCACAATTTCAATTATTTCTATTCGTTGTTCCAGTAACTACATCATCAATATTTTATTACACCAATAATTAAAATTAGAAGTTACAAAGGAATCTAAAAGTTAGTTCTATACATGAACGTTTACTTTTATTCCCAAGGGTGAATCTAGCTTTATAGTCAAAGAGGTTCGCCTGACTATAAAGTCGGGGGGGTCAGGTCATCAGATTATCAAAAATATCTACTGTTGTCCTAGACCCAGCCCAGGACCTTGCCCGCCGCCCTTGCTTGAAACCGCCCATGCTTTTTCTTAAGCTTCGGCAAAGATTTGAGATATTGTGTATAATATCACTGTATTGGTTATTCAGTTCTTCATCTGTTTACAACAATGGAAACAAACCCGTAATTAAAGCTCGGAGTTCAATAAGAGAGCTAAGCCGTGCAGAGCATACAGCATACTGATCCATCATTATCATATCGATGGCCCAGGGCCGCAGTCAAAGTTATAAACAGTACAATGACGTTAGAACTGGTAATTGGCCAAAATGCTCAACGATCTCTAAACAATACGTCTACCACCAGTTTGACACTGACATATCTAGCTAGCGTGTGCGTAACTTATTTTTTATGCATCTCACTCGTGCTCGCATATTAGTGCGACCGACAGGCGCGGATACAAGGGGGGGGGGGGGGGGCATAGGGGCAATGCCCCCCCCCTAAAACCCTGGCTCTCACATTACTAAATTGAGTAAACATTTTTTTTTACCTTATTTTCTGTGCAAAAATATATGATTTTCTCAAAATGGCCCCCCCCTAAGCCAAATCTTGTATCCGCGCCTGGCGACCGAGATGTATAGAAAGTAAGTTACGCAGACGTTAGCGAATATGCTAGTTTGACACTGCTAAGGCAGTCGTGGGTAAGGCTACATATATCTCATAAAATAAATATTAATCAATTTAATTTGTGTAATAATGTTCTATAATATTTATTTATTTACTTATATGGGGGAGATGAAAGTTATGTCGCACTGACATAGCATTTTTAAATTTATTTGTTATACGGGGAAGTAACAACTACCGCTATAAAACCTGCTTTAAAAACCGCATCCAAATCTGTTCACCCATTTAAGAGCTACAGTGCCACAGTCAGACACTCACACATAGGAGTCAGACTTATAACACGCCTCTTTTCGGTCTATGTTCAAATAGTCTCCTCGTAGTATTGGGGATGGGCTGGGATTACATTACCCAAGCCCAGGGCCGGAGTTAGTAGAAGAAATTGGTTCGAGCCATACACCTCAGCAGGGGGTAACAGGATGGAAAGAAGAAAAGCCCCTCGTACGCGGATCCGCGTTTGGGCGCTTAAAAGGGAAGTATACCACATGACGTGATCGTCCGAACAAAAAGAGAAAACCTTTTTCCACTTCTAAATATTTTCCATTCTCCATGTTTTTTGTATGTTATTGACATAATGAAAAACTAGGTTTATAGGTTATAATTTTTTTCAAAATTTGCTATACCTACAAAAAAAAATCTTAAGGCGAAGCATATATATATACATATATATATAGTATGCTGAAGCGATCGACATCAAAATCAAAGTGATTTATTAAGATTACGTTAATGGAAAACGTTTTCTCCCGAAATGGAATTTCATACAAAAAGTACCGTTATTTCGCTAGTATCGCAAAGCTATTCCTCCCTTTTAAAGCAATCAATATACTGTTCCAGTTACTTGTATTACGCCGGAAGCGAGTCTCGCCGGGAGGCGCAACGATATTGCTGTTTGCCCAGCACAAATGTTTGCGAGCCGCCCTCTACTTACTGGAGTTAGATCAATATTTAAATCATTTCCAACTTTGATTAATTTGCAGATTTATTGTTTACAATGATGTCGAGGATTAAAAGTGTATTAATTCATAACTTTGTTTCGTAGGTATCTTTATACGCGCAGCGAAGAGAGGCCGGAATATTATTGACGAGTCCGTTTATTTATACATATCTAATATTATTTATTGTTTATGTTAATCACTTCATTATTTAATATACAATACATAAGAGTTTAAATTTTTAGTGACTGATGTGTCTGTCGATTTGTCACATAGGATTTGTTCGGATATAGGTATGTATGTATTTGTATATAGAGTCGCCATCAGATATACCGTAGCGGCCGAGGTGCTAGATATATCTGAACACTAACTCTAAAACCTTGACAATAGATGCGTGCTCAGATATTTGTAGGCACCTTGCCCGCTCCGATATATCTGATGGTGACTGTACATGAATTTAATTGGAACTAAATTTTTCATACTAAATTGAACTGTCACCCTATACACGAAAACAACAGCGCCCTCTTGACAATGATCATATATTTCTGGTCGGGCTTTATAAACATAGCTACCACAATGTGATAATTAATTATTTTATTAAATTTCTAATTTCGGAGAGCAAAGTAACCATATCGTTGCTATACTTACTCAAACTCGTATCTGATATACGTATCTAATATATAGATACGAGGTTGAGTAAGTATAGCGACGATATTTTACGGTACTTCGTTGCGCTTGCAGCTCTCACTATCCAAAATATGCTAAATAGAATACATCGCTCCTAAACGTAGCTATTAACCGGGTTGAAACCGTACCCATTGTTTACCTTCTAAAGCTCGTATCTACCCTAACCATGATATTCAAATCGCTATCTTATTGGGTAGGTCATAAAGTTCATTTTCAAAGAGTTGGTTAAAAGTTTGGTGTCGCCAGTCCCTGGGGACGCAGGGACCTTGTACAAAACTCTACTAGCACTTAATTAAGGGGAAGCGAAGGGAATAGATTTCAATTAACATAACGTAACGCCCACGGTTCTTTTGTTTGTTCCAAATTGGAAATCTGGATAAATGGTGATTTGGTTTGGTGATAAGTTGGTTTTTTGAACTCAGTTGAATGAAACTCGCCGTTATGGCGTATTATCCCACCAAAAATATTTCATGTAAAATTAACTGTAATAAGTTTTTGGTGAAAATTTCATTTCTGGTACAAGCTTTTATCGCTGACTGTACTTTTCTTTCCACTGGCAACAAATAGGTACTCATCGAGACAATTAGTTTGCGTTGTTTTATCACAGAGTTCACATGGCCACTTCCTGTCTCCATCATCAGATTAGTTCCATGTCATCACAACATAATATTGCATTGTCATCCGATTTACAATAATTTACATGTATTGTCTGCAAATTTTCAGCGAAATCGGAAATCGGTAAGTGGGTCTAATTTAGATTTCAAGATTTGACCCTAACTAACAAATTAACAATAGTACATTGTGTATTAAGGGCGGTAAACAATAATTTACCAACAAGTGTTAATTTTAAGCCCAAAGCCGAAAGCGAGGGTTTAATTAACACGAGTTCGTAATTCTTGTACCGCCCGTGGCAAACTCAATGTTTTTCATCATCATCACACTTGTGAGGGGAAAACTAAATTTTAAAGGAAACAATTCTTAAATACGGTCACTTTTCTAAGATTCGTCCGCCATATTGTCTTTTTGACAGGTTAGGCCGGTTAGACCGGCCGCAGGCTAGGCACAGACCTATCCGGCTTCAGCCACGGTTGAAAATAGTGTATAAATATTTTAAACTCTTATTAAATTAATCAAATTAAATATTTATAAACATGCACCAAAAAAGATTTTATAAACGTCATATTTTGAAAGTAAAACTCATTTACTATTTAAAAAACAATATGCCCATGGGCGTAATGAAATAAAAAAAAACTATTACGCCCGTGGCATAATATCTCAGTATGCTGGCATACAATAACACTGTTTACGAGCAAGTGTGATGATAACTAACATACATACCTACTAACAGGGCAAGTTAAATAAAAGTTGTAAAAAGGATTGTCTCTTCTATTTATATAGTAAAATGTAGAATACTTACTGCTACTAAATTATACTTACCGACCAAAACCTCCAGATGTAGTTTAGGCCTGTTGTATCAAGATCGTTTTACTTCTTTAATTTCGGGAACAGCCCACGCAGCGTAGCCAACATGCCAATCGTTAACGCTTCGTAGCCAACGAAACTGTCACTGTCGCACTAATATGGAAGAGCGATAGAGAGAGATGATTACGCTACGTAGCGTTAACGATTGGCATGTACGCGGGCAGGAAAGACAAATTAAAATCTTATCACCTAATGTCCCAAATTAACTCGTAATAAAAACACGCTTCAAAACTGCACAAGCTTATCCTACAAAATAAACTTGCAAACTGTAACTAACCCATTTATACTTCCGTAACTGAGACAATGAAGGAAAGCAAATAAAAGGGAGTATTCTTTTAAGAATTTGAATAAATTTCCACTAAAAGAAGCTCTCCAGTTACAGAGGAAACTGGAGAAAACGAGAGCTAATAAAAATGCCGGGGCAAAACGTGCAATTTGAAAGCAGTGTCGGATGGATATGGAATCCTGATTTAAATTCGGAACCGGTAAAGATAAATAAATAATATAGACAGTCAGTGTCCATACACTTCTAGAACTCATTATTTTTGATGGCGATGACACGCATTCATGACGTTTTTGCATGTCAATTATTTCTTACTAGTTTACTTGTCTTATTTATTTATTTATGTATACTCAATTTCTTTACCCATGTATTGGGTTTCACAGAAAAATGTAACCCGGGATAACACAAGGAAGATGATTATTTATCTATAAGTAGAAGACAGTAAGAAAATGGCGGCTATGCTACGGAGCTCCAGCGTGTGCCTGCGTTGCGTGTGCAGCATGTGCGCCGTAGACGTATTGTGTGGACTTACACGTAACCGTGTGTGACAGATGTACCACTGTGCATGTGCACATGCAACTTAATTAACAAGCCTTTCATAATTCAGTAGAAGTGAGATGCAGATCTCTACGGACACTACTGTCTACGGACATCCCGCTAGATGCGATTCGCATGTCGTTCCGATGTGCGAGCGTTATTTGTGATAACCGGTTACCGTGTCTACCTTATAATGTAGACACGGTATATGTATGCGTCCCTGCCGTCAGTTACTAAATTGTAAGGTGTGTGAAGCGGAAGCGTACGCCATCTACAATAATGAATGAGGAACTCGCTATATGAAAATTACCAGTTTCTATTCTTTACTTGTACTTGTTTCCTGCAAATATGGCGATAAAGAGGGTGCATGCCGTTATGGTTAATGAACTAACTCCAGGGGTGTGATTATAATCGGTTACCGAGCACGGGTTAGTCTTAAACCCGAGAGAAACATTTATAATATTGCTTTACATATTTATACGCGAGCGTTCATTTTACTCGCGCACCGAGGGCTCCGTACAAACTTCGAATTATCTCGTGTAGTGTAAGCATAAAGAATAAAGACTTTTGATCTGAAGTACCTACCTACCTACCATCTATCGGCAAATTGTCTGACTAATTTGCGCGATATAACGCACTTACTTACGTGGGTTTTTCGAGGATAATTCTCTATCATGTGAACCGATTTCAAAAATTGTTCTTTTATATGAATAAAGGTGTCTTTAATGTAATCTTATAGAAATTTTAAATCTAATAAACACATGTAAAGTTGGTTACATTGCAAACTGATTTCGGAAATATTTTTTGTTAATAAAAAAAAAGTTACCAAGATGTCTGATTATATTTTCCTGTAAAATATATAGCAATGTTAATATGATGTATAACCAGACTTCGGAGGGAGGAATGGTATTTTTTTTCACACTTTCCGTCATAAATCAATTGTTATCCCCTATGATAAAAAAGAAAAAAAAATTTTGTAATGTACAATTTGAGCTCGATCAAATGATACCCCACTTGACCTAGTCACTAGATTTTGAAATTTTGCCCCCTCTTCATATTGGGCATTTTCTAATAAAAAAATACTTTCAATGTGTCTGGGTTAGCGTTATTCATAACTATTCCAAATTTTAAGTCGATAGCTTAAAGCTTAAGTGGTTCTCGAGATATTTAGCGATGTCACAGACAGATAGACAGACTGACAGACAGAGTCTCACTATAAGGGTTCCATTTGTACCTTTTTGGTAGGTACGGAACCAAAAAATATCTACAACTAAAAATGTTTGATTCGTTCCATATTTAAAGTATTTAAACCCACATTTCGATTATCCGAACTAGTCTCGGTCCGAATTATTTCGGATAATCGCGGTCCTGCGAATCTGCGATATATGGTACTTTGACCGTTGTGAGCAACTAAATTACATAAAATTAAGAGGAAAGGGGACGGCCGCTTTTCCATACAAATCTAGTCCCCATTTTCCTCTCTGAATATTGACATAATGTTTTTTTTTACATAATTTGATGTATATTAAACATAACTATGCCCCTACGTTTGACTTTTTTTAGATTTTTTGATTAATAAACCTACATGGCCGAAAGGGATAGTGTCATACATTAGAAAGGGACACCATAATTCGTCCCTGAATCGCTGTCAAACTTCGATTTTGTAGGAAGTGTCTTTTCTGTACGGTAGCCGTCTAAAATTCTAAAAGACCAATGCCTAGCCAAGGTGCCAATCGTTCGATTCGTAGCGAACGATACCGTAATGTCTCTGTCGCACTAAAACGGAAGAGTGATAGAGAGAGATTACCGTTTCGTTCGCTACGGAGCGAACGATTTGCATCTTGACTAGGCACCCAGTTCTTTTATATTTCTTCGTTTTTCTTTGAAACGAATCCAGTCCTTAAAATTTTTCTTTTCCCCGTATCGGGTACTAAGCTCACCCTAAAGGTCCGGCCGGTGTCAG
This sequence comes from Cydia pomonella, assembly GCF_033807575.1. Classification (NCBI taxonomy): domain Eukaryota; kingdom Metazoa; phylum Arthropoda; class Insecta; order Lepidoptera; family Tortricidae; genus Cydia; species Cydia pomonella. The sequence goes on from NC_084704.1 coordinate 32,077,551, forward strand.
CGGCCTACCCGCCAATTCGTCACCCGGTCGCACCATTAATTTCTATACAAAAATACAACGGACGCTTTTACAGCACTTTCGATAACATCAAAACGACATTAGGAACGTATTTTTCTTTCACACGATTCGTTCGTAAGAAGCATGGAAGGTGGAGGTAAGGAATGGAATCTCCATATACCAAAGTGTCATCAAAAAACCTAATAGGTGGCGCTACAATACCTAGAATACTTGAAAAAAAAAATTAAATCATAGACAGCGCACTTCACTCCGTCAATAACGCCTAGGTTCTTACTTACTCTAGCGCTACTCTGCAGAGATTTGGAACTATTATTTATAGCTGACAACTGGACACATCTGAATCAGTTCTGCCTATGGAGATTGCATTCCTTACCTCTACCTTCCATAGTAAGAAGGAAAAAACCGGCCAAGTGCGTATTTACGAGGCCGTGCCGTACAGGGGGCCTACTGCGAATACCGAAATGCACAAATTGCGGGGAACTTTCTCTTTTACTCGTACTAAGACGTAATTAGAGTGACAGAGAAAAATGCCCGCAATTGGCGAACTTCGATTTCCGCGGTTATAGCCCTGGGCATTTTTCTCTGTCACTCTTATTACTTCTTAGTGAGTAAAAGAGAAAGATACCTAATTAAAAATAAAAATAAACTTACCATATTTGTGTACTAACCCCCTTATTCATAAACGTGTACTAAAGTTATGATGCCGCTAATAATCCCTTCCATCATACTAATACGTCAGAAAGGGACAAACGTTGAAGGGACGAAATTTGTACCTGTATTTGTATTCAAGGTACTTAAAGTTATCACCAAAAAACGGCCAATAGCATATCGGGCCATGCTCAGAGTAGGGTTCCGTAGTTACTCTTCCGTCACAATAAGCTAAACTGGAGCTTAAAGTATAGTAGATTGTTAACCAAGGGATGAACTGTGGATGTTCGTCTTTTTAATATGAAGGGGAAACTTTTTGCGATAACTCAAAAACAGCTAAACTGATCATATCCCCTATAGTTTTCATTTAATGTCTTTCTTAAGCTCTACTTCCACGATTTTTTTCATATTTTTTTGGACCTATGGTTCAAAAGTTAGAGGGGGGGCCTTTTTTTTTCTTTCGGAGCAATTATCTCCGAATATATTCACTTTATCAAGAAATGTTTGTTAAAGACCCCTATTAGTTTTGAAAGACCTTTCCAATGATATCCTACACTGTAGGATTGAAGCAAAAAAAAATTTTTCACCTCCACTTTACGTGTAGGGGAGGTACCCTAAAAAAATTAAATTTTTAGATTTGATTGTACGACTTTGTCGGCTTTATTGATTTATATATCCATGCCAAATTTCAACTTTCTAGTACTCACGACCACGGAGCAAAGCCTCGGACAGACAGACAGACAGACGGACATGGCGAAACTATAAGGGTTCCTAGTTTTGCGATAACTCAAAAACAGCTAAACTGATCATATCCCCTATAGTTTTCATTTAATGTCTTTCTTAAGCTCTACTTCTACGATTTTTTTCATAATTTTTGGACCATTTCATATTACTTGTATTCGGCAGATCGGTCGGGTCGTCTTACACGCTCTGACGTAATGTAGAACACTGGTACAATACGGACCGGACGCAACTGTCGTGAAATCTGACAGTTTAATAGGCCTGGCAACACAGCGTTAGGTGTCATGGCGGTTGGAAGTTTTATAGGCCTGTTGCACTTGTAAATTCGTAGTTAAGTGTGACAGGGAGGCAACATGTCGAACGTGGTTCGCGGTAGGCCCTCAGGTCTTGTTTTCTTCGACGAGACTTCATTTCACCATGATTTAAACCACCCGAACTACGATTGGTCTATTATAAAATGAGGCGCTGTGATTGGCTGTAGCGTTGTCACTTGAAAATACATGTCAATGGAAACGGAAACCAACTCTAGGTAGACGGTTTCATGCAATATAGACTAGTTTTAAATGCAATATTTTTGTATGATAATGTATTATTTTATTTTAAAGGCTTATTATTTGTTCGTTTATCGCACGCGTTTAAAGGCAATTAAGCCTTCGAACCAATTAATACATTGTGTCACTCATCTTATAGGGCACCTGCGACGTTTAGTTAGGTGGCACAGAAATATGTCAGATGTAAATTAAGGTAAATTTGATAGTTAAAAATTGAAAAAATACAGCTGGTATTTTCGCGGTAGGTCCCCAGAGGACCTACCGTGAACACCGAAGTTCGAAAATTGCGGGCATCTTTTTCTTTTACTGCATTCAAGGCGTTATTATAAAGGGCCCTCCACACTCGTGCGCGAATCGAGGCGCGAAGCCGCGATCGCGAGTGTGGAGGGCTCTCGCGTCGATTTCGCAGATTGTTCACGCCTTTGCGCCTTATTCCCCGTTTTTTGTCGGTATTTGGCCCGCGTCAAAGGAGACGCGAAGCGCGAACTTGCAAGACTCCACACTCGCAATCGCTTCGCGCCGCGATTCGCTCAAGAGTCGGTTAATCTGTTTAACTGTCATAACCTTCTATTATATGGCGGCTACTTGGTTATATTCGGTGCGAATAGGTACGAACTTGATCAACCAAAAATCAATTTGACAATTCCCAGTTTGAATCAGTGCCTTGCCGCAAACTAAATCCGATCAGCTGACGCTTCGGCGCCATCTTGCCGCGAACCAAACTGCGAAATCGCCGTGAAACTTCACGGCGATTTCGCAGTTTGGAGTGCGAGTGCGAGTGAGGAGAGGAGTGCGAGTGTGGAGTCTACGTCAACGTCGCGGTATGTTCGCTCCGCGAAGTCGCGCCGCGATTCACGCGCATAGTCTGGAGGGGGCTTAAAGATAGGTTATGAATAAAGATGGTCTAGCCATACGAGGTATATATATGCAACCTTCTTTACGTTGTATTCATGCCTTTAAATTGTACCAATTTCATAGTGACATCTGGTGATGTAGTTTGGACAATCGGTAGTCAACTTTACACAAAAGTAGGTTATCGGATCCCATTAATAGAAATCGCCGCCATCTTTACTAATGTTATCTACATTTCTAAGTGTCGCCCCCCCCTGGGTTATATTATCACAAGCTCGCAACAGAAACGAATTATGTTCGCTGTTTTAAGCAACAAAATAACACAATGACACAAAACAATAAAAAGTCACTTTAGATTAAATTAGGTACACAAACTACTAAAATACTTTGGTTCGGTATGTTCTCAACGATCCTTCAGACCGTCCGGTCGTCTGATAGTACTCTAAGTTTTTTACCTATGGCAACGCTCGTAGTGTTTCCGGCTATTTTTTTTTCATGTTCACAATTATTTCACAATTTCACATTTTGTTTCGCTGCATGGGTGACGGTTTACGTCGTTTCAGTTTTCGTTACAAAATATTATATTAGATAGAAACAAGTAAGTGAAAACAATATTATTATATACATTTTTAAGTTAATTATTCAATCTGAACGCAAATAGAATGTTTTTGTAGTAACATTTTATCATCACATAATGTACATGGTTCTCCTTGTCCTCCATTCTCTTTTATTACTTATCACTGAAATTGGGTTAAGTTTTTGATTATTGTATTTTATAGGACTGTATTTAGTTGTAATTTAATAATACGTGATATATCATTACTATTCGCAAAGAAGCCTTTTCGATCAAAATAAAAACAGCACGCGTCACCCGCCATTGTTGATAAATAAAACGGCTGGGTCAGCTTTTTTGTTTTGATGAAGGGATTGCGAAAACTGACCCCCTTATGTAAATCATGATAGAAAGTCTCATCGACTTGTATATTATTCAAATTTAAAGAAATTGTGTACTTATATTATTTGTAATACCTGTTTTATCCTGCCCAATCGGGTTCCATTTTGTAAAACCAGGACGTGCATCAAGGTCGTGTCGGAATCTCGCGATTTTTAAACGCGTAACCGTGAATTTTATGACACTAACGTTTTGGTCGCGTGGTACAGATTGCGACTGCCACAATTTCATCGGTATAACAATAATTCAATACGCACAACATTGATCGGACAATTCGTACCTATTCTGTTGATTTTTTAAGGTAGAATAAAATGTCTGAACAACCACGAGGAAGGGGCAAGGCTCGCGGCCGCGCCGGGCGCGGGTCGCAGGAGAGCGGGCAGGCGCCGCGGCGGCCGGGCGAGGCGCCGGCGGGCGGCGCGGGAGCCGGCGCCGGGCCGCGGCCGCAGCCGCCGGCGGCCTGGGGCCCGCCCACCGCGGCGCCGCCCGTGCGCGCCGGCGGGCCCGCCGTGGCCGCGCCGGCCGGCCGCGCCTCGCACCGGACCACGCCGTCCACCCACGCGCATCCGGGGGATGTTGACATACAACAGAGAATGCAGACATTGGACATAGGTACTTTTTGTTATGGTTCATTGAGATAAGGGTACTCTGATATGATCATCCGATACAAACGAGACTGTCATCACCATTGATTGTAAACATTATTTTTACTGATCCTTATTTGTTATCTAAACTTGAATTTCTTATTAAATTTTAGGCCAGGGTGCACCGGGAGCCTCGGGCGAGCCCGGCGGCGCTGTGAGTGGTCGCGGCTCGCGTCGTGGTGGTGGACGGGTGCTGCCAGAAAATGTGATGATTCTCCGCACCCGCCCGGATCAGCTGCAATCTAAGAAAGGTAAGGGTTCCTGAAAGTTAACTTGTACAGGGTCAATATGACCTGTGCCGCACTGATTCTGTTAAAAAGCTCATTCCTCTCAAATGTCTGTCAGCATGCAAGCATTTGTTACAGTAAATATTTAAATATAGTAGACCAATAAAAGGAAGCAAAGTTGTCTATTGATTATCTAGAACTAGAGGCACTTGCGAACTATTATTACTAAACCCCTGGGTTTTGAAATCTGTTCACATTATAGAGAATTACATCGCGCAACAACAACAAATTAGTTTTTCTTTGACAGTCAGAATGGTGGTTGTACTATTCTTTGGTATTAATTTTAAGTGCCGGGAGGCACAATTTTTTTAAAAATATGGTATGCTTTTTTTTTTATTTTTATTAAGGTACACCCGTCATCATGACTCACTTTTCCACCCCCTTTTCACCATACGGGGTGATTTTGGGATTGAAAACTATACTATAACCTTCAACATATCAAAAACTATCTACACACCAAATTTCAACTAAATAGGAGTTTTAGATTTTGTTATTTGTGTATTATTACTATCTTACAATACAAATTTCAGCTTCCTTGGACTTCAGGAAGTACCCTAAGGGTTTTGATGATCATCAGTGAGTCAGTGAAGAAATCGAGTTTTTAGATATTAACACAATCTGAAGTATAATAATTTTTTTATGTTTAATAAGTCCACTATTGACATCATATACCGAGAATTTTGTTTATCTCGTATAATCCAAACCCAAGTTATGAGGGTTCAAAAAAACGACAAAGCGCTTTAAGAAAAGTAAGGTAGTGCACTTCGGTTTGCTCTTGGCGCGGGCACTGCCCAGATTTTGATTATTGAAACCTCACTGTGATTTGTAGTTACAAATGCTAATGCTACCTAGCTATTTAGGTAGTTCGAACTAGCACCAAATGTGCTTAAAAGTACATTCTAGTGTAAAACATTCCCGCACCCGAAACCCTGGGGTATGGTCAAAGTGTAGTTCGCGAATAATCATTTATCCCTAATTGTCTTCATTCAGAGGGAACAGTTTTTTGTCTGGCTAAAATTGCGAATTGCTGCAGCACAAACAACACATTGACTATGGACAGTTAACCTGTCTAATACATTAAAATAACAAATATGACTGTTCTCTCTTCTTCTTTCCATCCTTTTATCTCCTGCTGGGGTGTAGGGCTCGCACCATTTTCTTCCAATGACTCCGGTCCTGGGCAGCTTGGGTAACCTCCCACCCCATCCACAATACAACCAACTCTTGCTCCACGGAACGGCGCCAAGTAAATTTAGGGCGGCTGTTCTATAACAAGTAACAAAATAAAGAGGGAAATCTGACTGATGTCCATAAACACTAGAAATAAAAATAAGCAAGTCATTGATGTTAAAGGCTTATAACAGAGTCGAGGTCTACTTGACAGACAAACATGGGTGGTCCAAACTAGAAACTGTAATAATGTGTAGAACAGGTGACACAGCTCGGGTAAGAAAGCATATCAAATATTTTATGTAGGTATTTCATAGCAATCAGTCAGATTTATGTAATATATATGTATTCTCATTTATTTTATTTTCTTTCCCTTTTGTAAAAAATCGATGTTTTCTGAAAGAGCTACATATTTGTATGATTTGATGTACATATATACAGGGTTCTTGAGCAGTTAGCCATACGGGAATATAAGTTGCGAAAAGTCTCTAAAAAAATCTTAGGTAAGGCTTGGTCACCTTCGGTGGCATGGCAGGGGGGCATGGAACACTGCGTCAGATTCAGACGTCGCTCTGAAGTTGAGCGAGACGAATCTACGCGCGTATTAAGCGACGTCCCGCTCGCACGTCGGAGCAACGTGCGAATCGGACGCAAAGTGCCATGCCCCATAGCGTTATCAAGTAGCACGAGACACCCTTATTTGTCTATCTCACTTAAAACCAAGAATAAAGAAGACGGTAGTTTTTCTTGCAACCGAGCGAACCAGTGTACAATATGACCTCGAGACCTGTATAACCTTCGTAACTAGAGAGGGCACTAAATGCGTCGTCTTAACTGCTCGGTGAGCCTTATGAATGACACTCTAGGCTGCGTGTTATTATGATTACGATGGAGCGCAAGTACGTTTTTTTTTTTTTTATTATTAATTCTCAACAATAATTATTGTGTCGAACATAATTACTTAATGATTAAAATTATCTACATTATATTAAAAATCAAAATAAATATTGAACATAATTATAAATAATTACAATTACAAGGTCAACTTCAAAGGTACACTTCCAATTTAACAATCACTTACTAGAAATTACAACTGAAAACCTCAAGACAAATCAAATGTCAGTCTACTAAAAATAACTGAATAAATTCCTATTACAATAATACAAAACATTAACAATTGCTTTTAGTAATGTAGACAAGTGTCTTAGAAAAAAAAACACTAACATTGATCATCTGATGAGAAATCTGCTATACAGTAGTAGGATTTTCTCAAAAGATACTGTTTGAGCCTTGCATTAAACAATTTGCTATTTAAAATAGATTTCATTTCGATTGGTAACTTGTTAAACAGAAAGACTGACTGATAGCTAGCGGCATGCTTCATGATATTAAGACGTGGGACAAAGTTGCATTTCAAATCCTTCCGTCTAGTCGACAGCCTGATTTCCCTGTCTGTAATGCTCTCATATTTATTTAAATGCTTAATTAAATCTGTTAGGAGTACGAGGATATAAAGCGACGGCACAGTGAGGATATTAAGCTTTATAAAATGTTCTCTACAAGACTCCCTCTGAGGTATTCTAGCAATTATCCTAATAGCCCTTTTTTGAAGTATGAAAGCTGCTTCAATGTTATATTGATAACTATTACCCCATTGCTTGATGCTGTATCGCAGTTTAGACTCCACTAGAGCATGGTAAACTGCTTTAAGCTGAGTCGCATGAATTATATCCCGCAAGCAGCGAAGGGCATAGCATGCAGAGCTTATGGAGTTGGTTAGTACCTGTAGTTCATGTTTCCAATTCAACTGGGCATCAATATGGACCCCCAGAAATTTCACAACTTCAGCCTGTAAGATTTTGCTTCCGTTTAAAGTAATGTTTAGGTTATCCGAAGTGTTCGAAGTAGCGGAAAATAAAATCACATTAGTCTTTTTAGTGTTAAGTTTTAAGTTGTTGGCTGTGAACCACATATTACAGGCCATCAAGACAGCATTTGCTTTGTCGTTTAATTGTGTCATGCTTTCAGCTGTGACTACCGCATTGGTATCATCTGCAAACACTACTAGCTTAGTCTGTGGTACTATATTTTCAATATAGGGAATGAGGTCATTCACAAACAGTAGAAAAAATAAAGGGCCAAGTATTGAGCCCTGCGGAACTCCGCGTCTAATCGTCACTATACTTGACCTGACCACCCTTTCAGTGTCACCAACAATTGATCTAAGCTCGATAAATTGTTTCCTATTTGCTAGATACGATTCAAATATCTTGTAAACATTTTCTCTGATACCGTAGTGCTCAAGTTTTTGTAACAGAATATTGTGGTCTACTGTATCGAAGGCTGAACTAAGATCTAAGAATATTCCGGCTACTTTTTTTCGATCATTTAACTGTGATACTACATCATGAATTAGGGTGTCTATAGCCTCACCTGTTCCGATGCTTTTTTGATACCCGAATTGTCTTTTATTCAAAACATTTTGTGTAGTAAGGTGTCTCAGCAATCTAGACTTTAGTATCATTTCAAAGATTTTTGATATCGATGGTAAAAGAGATATAGGCCTATAATTACACGCATCTGTTCGACAACCTTTCTTGTAAATAGGCAAGACTTTGGCAATTTTTAACTGTTCGGGAAATATGCCCACCTCAAAACAGTTATTAAAGAAATGTGCAAGTGGTTCCGATAATAGATCAACATTTTCTTTATAACAGTTATGGGTATTTCATCGTGACCCATGGATAGTTTAGGTTTCATTTTGTTAATAATCTGTGAAACTTCCTGAGGCGAGACATATTGGTTAATCATTAATTTATGAACCCTTTTGGTGTTATCTCCTAATATTTTCAGAGCTAGAGCAATATCGCTCGTGACTGTCTCACTACCATGATCAAAAATATTGGAAAATATATTTGCCTGTTCTTGTGGATCATCCACGGCTTTATCTGTCTGAAGAATAAGTTTGCCATTGGTTTTAACCTGCGACCTATTCCTGTTCCTATTTACGATTTTCCAGATTTCTTTAGCTCTGTTACTTGCTCTACTTATTTTCAAACTGACCGCATGTTTTTTCGCATACCTAACTACACGTCTATAGATGGTCATATATTTTTTTCGATATGTCTCTAAGGAGTCGTTATAACTCTCCTTGTCCAAGGTATTAAGGAAACGCTTCATTTTACTTGCTATTTTAATACCTCTCGTAATCCAAGTTACGTTAGAGTCGTTATTTTTAAATCTTTTTTTCTTTTTTTTGAAGCAGTTTTTATACAAACTACTAAATTTACTAAGAAAAGTATTTATTCCAACATTTTTCAAATTTTCCTGCAAAAGTTTTTGTCTGAAGGCTAACTTATTCGTTTTATTATGTACACGGCGTTCCGTGTAAATGATCTGTTCATCATTTTTACCACCAGAGCACTCCATGATTAATTCACAACCCAAACCCGCATGTCCGTCAGCTAGACCATTATGGTCAACCCATGTATTTATAATACTATCTGGAGATAAGTTGGATAAAATGTTGTCAATACAAGACTCAGACTGGCCTCTTTTAAAGGTTATATCACTGATTAGGGGCTTAAAATTATAACAACTCAGTAAACTTAAGAAATCAGCACATTTTTTATCACATTTATGTATATTAATATTAAAATCTCCAACTATTATACATTTTTTGCCAAAAAAGAACTCTAGCAGTTGCTCAAATTTGTCTAAAAAAGTAACTAAGTTACTGTCACAGGGACTACGATAACAGCAAATTACATATAAATTAGTTTCGCAATCCTTAACCCCACACACTTCGAAACTTCCTGATTCGTAAAGAGTCTTACAGAAAGAGAGTTCCTCTGTTTGTTTATCAGAACGTACTAGGATGAGGCTGCCTCCTTTTTTTTTATTTGACCTAACGTTGTATGCAGCCAAGGCGTATAACGGCATGTTGAGAAGTACAACTGACAAATTATTTAAAAAATGTTCACTGAGGCATACGTAATGAATTTCTTTGGCTAATGTGCTTAAATAAATTTCTAACTCGTCCTTTTTATTAGATATGCCACAAACGTTCTGGTGAAATACATTTAGGTTGGTTATGTTCCTACTTGATTCTGCAATTGGACAGGCCTTGGGCCTAAAAAAATACTTCCATTCTTTGATAAGGTATCATCGCCCTGCCCTGCGCCCTGCGACCTTTCAAGCAGTGACACGTAATTATCTACTTCAATTCCGGTTAGTGTATCTCTTAGATCTTGGAGCATAGCCTTAAAACCATTATTGTTTAGACGCCCGGTTTGCCGAGAAAACATTGCACTGTCATAGGTCAGATTACGGTTACTGTCCAGTGTAAAAGCATATTCATATTTCAACACATCTTGATACAGTAATTCATTAAATATTTCAACCCTTCTATTATACATATTACTGAAATGTCCACAGTTAAAAGTGGGGATACATAAAGTTACATTGGTATGAGTGATTTTTTCCAATGATTGTCTTATCAATAACACAAGGTTTTCATAATTTTTAGTAACTTTAAAGTCTTGCTCACCTATGAATATAATGCAATGGTCGTTCATTGTAAAATTTATCAACTTATTATCTAGGTTAGTTAAGAGATGCTCCATATCCGCATCTGGGGTGAGGAAATGACATAGATCATAATTTGAGCCTAGGATGTTTTTGGTGTTTTTAAGAACTTTGTTATATTTGTTAGAGCTTAGAATACAGATTTTTTGTTTTACTACTTTCTTTTTAGTCTGCTGTGGCAATGTTGTCGAAGGTTCCTTGTTAGGAGGTGACATCGCTGCTCCTTCTGCGTGCGCTGGTTCATAAGTTCTCGGTTCTGATACATGTGAGTTCTGTTCTTCACTTAAACTTCGGTCTTGCTGGCTTTGTTGAAGATTTTCAGCTCTCACCTTTTTTTTCTTCTCTGTGGTTTTATCTTTAAGCAAGTGTTTATTCTTCGCAGGCGTCTTCTTTATACTAGGTGATGTACTTCCAGTGATTAGTTTTTTGTAGGTATTGATCACTTTAATTTTTTCTTCAATCTGTTTATTGAGTGTCATGACTTCGGTATTAAGGCGATCTATTTCTGAGTGTGCGCTAGCAAGTTGTGTTGATAATGTGGCGACTTGATAGTTCAATTCGTCTATGTCGTATTCACGGGCGATGTTAGGTAGACTTCGTGAGGGTGTGTCGCGTGTTTCCGATGTCTCCGGCCATGTATCTGTTTGCGATTCGTCCTGCTCGTCTGAGGACTCTGAGGCCCCATCATTTTCTTGTATCGACTCGTCCAATGGAGTGTCACATTCTGAGGTCACATCATCTCCTCTTCTCGACTCGTTCAATGCAGTGTTATCTTTGAGTTGGGTTTGAATAATTATGACCTCACTTGTGACTACTTTAGGTAATGTCTGCTGCATGCTCATCGATATGTTGTTTCTAGCATTCGAAATAGGTGAAGCTATATTTCTTGTGCTGCTATTAAAAGTCGAGTTAGCCTGATTTGTATGAATCTCTTCATAGTCCGATAGATTTCCTAAGTCGATCGACGTAACTTTAGGCAATATTACCTTATCACTTACCAATTTATGAAAACTAGGATCTTCTTGGTCCTTTATGTCTGTCTTAGTATTTTCATTTGACAAGACCTTGGTCGCAATGTCCGGTTCAATTCTCTCTATAGTAACTTTACCGCTATTTATTTTCGTAGTACTCGGTTTTTGTCGAGGTGTAATTTTCTTTATTGGTTTTCTGATACAAGTCCTACATTTCCAGGTTTTTTTGTCTTCCTTAGTCATCAGAACAAATAATCGTCGGGTAATAATTGCACAAGGTAAGTCATAATATTTTTGGCATAATTCGCATTTGATAATTTCGCCATTCTTTATGATTTTGTCGCATTTGGAACATGATACATCCTTTGAGTTAAACGGTGACATTTTATGTATCAACGGGAAAATATTAAAATCAAGAATTAAAAATTAATCAAATCTGTATGATCGATACATAAATCGATTGACAATCGATTATTAGTGGATTCGATCGTATTTCTGAACGCACTCCTGTCCGATTTTTTTACGCTGGTAACTTTTATTTTGCTCTTGAGGTTGGTAGTAGTGCCAGCCTGTCAGGTTTTTCGTCCAATCACAAGGGACTATGGGACAAACGTAAGATTTGTTTATAAATTTCAAGGAGAAACGGTAGGGTGCTTATTCTTACCGATGTGAAATTCTAATATAAATCCGTATCATATAGCTGATTGGCGGTTGTTTGCTGAAGTCCTTTTCTTTTTGCAACTTTCTTGTACACAAACACTGATTCTCATGCTATTTTACATATTAATAATAAATAAAAACTCGAAGAGATCTTAGTACTTTGTATGTGCCGGCCAGGGGTTGCCAGCGCCTCCGTAGTACTTTGTTTAGCCACTGTAACTTGAACCTTAAGCCTATTGCATAATTAAGGAGTGCGCTCGTACTGGTTTTCCTTAGAGTTGATCACAGATGCGCTTGATAAGTAAGTGGACTTACATTAATACACAACAGACAAGGCGTTTGCGATGCCCTGATTGGCTAAGATTCTAGCATCCCTTCCTAGCCAAGCCATAGTATTGCACGAATCGAAACAAACTAGTACAATGACCATATTTTTTATGGATAAAAATGTCAAACTTTAAAAGAAACTACCACTTTTTTTTCAAAAATGTGTTGTAATGCTGATCTATAATGAAATAACATATTCAAATATGGCTAACTGCTAAAAAAGAACCCTGTATTTTTTAAATCCATAAGATGTAATGTTTTTAAAGATGTGTGCCCACGAGTAAAAAATATTTAAAGAAAAATAAAGGCTTAAATAAAATAAATAATATGCATACTTGAATAATAAAATAAACTATCTTTAGCCTTTGTCTTAAGTATGTGATCTATTGTTTGTATAGGTTCTTTCGGCGACCCACTGGAGTTGATGGCGAATTACTTCACCGTCCACTCCACGCCACAGTGGCGCCTGTACCAGTACCACGTGGACGTGGACCCCGAGGAGGACAGCACCAGCACGCGCAGGGGGCTGCTGCGCGTCCACGCCAACACTCTCGGAGGGTGAGACCAGAACACTAAAGCTGAGAAACATCATCCTTACTATAGATAGATATACCATTTAACTGGGACGGTTGGTAAGAAGCTATTATGGTCAGCAACGGTCTGCGGCGGTAGCACGGTCGCGTTTTTATCGCCTGTCGCGTTCTAACAAGTTAGTGCGAAAGTGATAGGTGATAAAAATGTACCCATGCTGCGAGATTTGATCTTAGTAGAAAATTTCCGTGCTAATTCTTTACCAACCGATTGAGATGAGTGGTCGACTTATAGTTTTCAACCATATTATGTGTGTTTATACATGTAAGTAAAAAAAATGAAATGTTTACAGATACATTTTTGACGGCTGCGTCTTGTACACCGTGAAAAAACTGCACCCCAACCCTTTGGAATTATACTCCGACCGTAAGACGGATGGGCAGCGTATGAGACTTCTGATAAAGGTTAGTACATAAAAATACGCATTTCTCCATTTTCTGGTATTATTTTCTTACTTTATACATAAATTCTTGTGGCGGCTCAAGCTAGCCTCCATATGTAATGTCTTTTTAGCATAATCTGGTCGCTGCGGTATTATTATTTAACTATCTATATTAACTTTCAACGTAAACTCCACATTGTTGTGTTTTTTATTCCAGCTAACCCAAGATGTCGCCCCTGGAGACTATCATTATCTCCAGATATTCAATCTGATCATCAGAAAGTGCTTTTATAAGCTGAATTTGCAGTTGATGGGCAGGGACTTTTTCGACCCTGATGCTAAGGTAAGTAACACAAAGTGGAGTTTAATAGAAATTGCAAAATATGCAAACAGATATGACAGGTTTTGTTAGCAAAACCTAACCTAACTTAACCATATATTTTTTCTGAAAATTGATATAAATAAAATATCTAAGTATACATATATACATACTGTCCATAGGATCATGGTTGTCCTTAAAAATGCAAGATAAAGTAAAGTGGTTTGTTTACATTATTTTCAATATCTATTAAACTAAAGTACCATCAAATTGAGCGGTAAGATGAATTCGTTTTATAACTACGATTATTTTATAGGTTGACATCCCAGAATACAAGCTCCAAATTTGGCCTGGTTACAAAACAACAATAAATCAATATGAAGACCGCCTCCTTATGGTGACAGAGATCACCCATAAAGTGCTGCGCATGGACACTGTTTTGCAAATGCTGCAAGAGTATGCCCAAACCAAGGGCGCTAACTTTAAAAAAATATTCGTGGAAGACGTGGCAGGTAAATACATTATTTTTAACTAGTTTGCAACTATTTCATCCACATCCATTTGTAAAAATGTATGAACTTGAGATTCTCTTTATCTACACATTATAAACCCTCGATACGCAAACCGGAAATAAACTGTTCAGCCCTAGTGTAAATTTATTCGATAGCATGACGTGACGTACGCGTTTGCGTTAACACATTCACTGCCAGACAAAAAACGGCGCACTATACAAGAAACCGGTGGTCTATAGCTGCGTACAAAACAACCCGCCCAGCGGATCTGAACAAAGTTCACGAGCGCCCACCAGGTGGGTTCCCGGTAGTGAATGTGTTAGCTATAGACCACCGGTTTCTGGGGTAGTGCGCCGTTTTTTGTCTGGCAGTGAATGTGTTCTGAAGTCTCATTTTGTATGGGAATCAGAAACAGCGCGCCAAACGGGAATTTCTGGAAACTCAAAATCCCATACAAAATGAGACCTAACGCAAACGCGTACGTCACGTCACTATCGAATAAATTTACACTAGGGCTGAACAGTTTATTTCCGGTTTGCGTATCGAGGGTTTATAATGTATAAAAATAAACTGGTTTGTTAAAACAAATTTCTTATCTGTGATAATGTTATTGATGATAAAAATATCACAGATCTTATAATGACATTCAAATTTCGAACATCTCTACAAAATAATTTGAATATCAAGTTTTGCTCGAGACAGACTTAATTAGCTTTACCTCGAAATCTAATACCAGTGGAAATGACTTACTCAAAATGATATGACGATTTCAAACAATTTTGATATATGCCGCAAGTTACTTAATATTGAATGATATGGCTGTCCGGGCCCACCCTTGCTTATCTCTGAATTGAAAAATAAGCTTTTGGAAAATTTTCTATTTTGGTACAAGCTTTTATCACTGACTGTACTTTTCTTTCAACAGGCAATTAATACTTATCGAGACAATTCTAAAAACCCGAAATATAATTAGGTTGAGTTCCTATACTACCTCCTGTCTCCATCATCAGATCAGCTCGATGGTACCATAATATTGTAATGTCACCTGACTTAAATCCCTCCGGCCGCGATGGCAACCGAGTTTGGTAACCAGTTGCCAAAAAGTATTGAATATTCTTGTTAGACAACCAGTTGCCAAAGACGAATGACTGTTCCCGTTACATAACTGTTATCTTTCTCCTTGTGGTTTCGCAACCAGTTGCCGGAACAGAAAAAAAAATCTTGTTACTCAACCAAAGTTGCTAAAGGATTAAACACATATCTAACCTTTTTTGGGCTAGGTGATTGTAAAATATATATAATATGAAATATGATGAAAATAGTTTTATTGCAGCAACCTTATGATTCTTTCATGTTAGGCCCCTCTCTCACGGGGCGACTGACAAGCGACGCGACTGCAATGCAATTCATGGTCGCATACTCGTATGCTACTCGTTTCAAGTCGTCTCCGCACACGGTGCAATGCAACTGAGACGATTTTTTATCATTTGCAGTACGGCTCTCCGCTCAATTGGTGCGGAAATGTCGAGTGACAGTAGCGACGAAGACAATGTTCTTCTATATGTATTATATACAGCGTGTATTTTTGATATAACCACATACGCTAAGGGTAGTTAGTATAGACCCTAATAAACATACTTTCATATGTTTTATTAAAATTTAACGACATGTTTTTTTCCATATAAAATATTTCAGCACGCAATGTAGCGCTACCTACATGATGACTTTGCCTTTAAAACGTCACAACTGATATGTGTCAGATTAGTGTATACGCAGTACATTGCGGCTTGAAAAAATTTCATAAATTATTTACGGTGTGGTAGTTAACACTACATTAACAATTTGTTTTAGTATCAATTCCTAGCACTAAAATCTACGTCTGGTTACAGTTTGTGGCTATATCAACAATACACACAGTAGAAATAAACGGAAATGTAAAAGAAGATTCTGGGTGCATCGGTACATTGAAAAAAAATTAAATTTGTAGAGCTTTCGTTATACAAACTTACTATACAAGCTTATAATTATACAAACATGGATAATTTTCCACCTCCTGGACAAATTGAATGTTAAATCTTTGATCCGCGGCCATTTTCGTCTGCAACGCGTGCGAATCGAGTAGCGTGCGACCGGCAAGCACAGTCGCGTGCGACTGGTAGCAAACGCGTCGTAGACGCGTCTCGTCGTGTGCGGAACGAAGTGAATTTGTATGCAGGCTACTCGCGAGCGACGCGTAGCATACGCGTATGAGACGCAAGTCGCTTGAGAGTAGCCTCGTGAGCGGAGGGCCTTAGTAGCATGGCGTCTAATTAGCGTCTGATTCCTAGTTATGAAACGAGAATGATCATTCCTATTAAGTAACTATACTTGACAAATTCCTAGTTGGCAACTATAGTTGTGTAGCAAGAATAGACATTCGTCTTTGGCAACTGGTTGTCTAACAAGAATATTCAATACTTTTCAGCAACTGGTTACCAAACTCGGTTGCCATCGCGGCCGGAGGGACTTAAATATGTATGCAAAATGTCAGCTTCATTGGAAACGGGGAAGTGGGTCAAATTTAACTTGCAAGATTTGACCCATACAAACATACAGTTACATTGCAAGTTAAATACAAGCTTATAAAAAAAGTTCCGTGACATGTGTGAAACAAGTTATCATTTACCCTGATTTGACGTTCATTTTATCTTGTCCCATAATTTTTTATATATTTTTTATATTTATATTTATATCTATGAGCTATCAATTATTGTTCAATTCTTTTTTGCGTTTCATTATGTGGCACTGTGGTAGTCACGTAAACTACTATTAAAATTCTAGGCAAAATCGTCATGACGGACTACAACAAGCGAACGTACCGCGTAGACGATGTGGCCTGGAACGAGTCTCCATCGTCCACATTCAAAATGAAGGACCAGACCATATCCTACATGGATTACTACAAAACCGTAAGTACTGGAGCAGGTAGTGATTCCTATGTGGGAACTTGGCACCCTGAAAAGTTAATGCCAAATGATCGTCTTGCACATACTCTAACTCCTTTTTTTTTACTTCTGCTGCTGAGTGTACCAGTCCCGAGTAGTTAAAAAATCTAGTAGGCACTTATTGTTGATTTGTCAATTTCTTAGTTCAGAAATACATAAAGTCAATCTTT
This sequence comes from Cydia pomonella, assembly GCF_033807575.1. Classification (NCBI taxonomy): domain Eukaryota; kingdom Metazoa; phylum Arthropoda; class Insecta; order Lepidoptera; family Tortricidae; genus Cydia; species Cydia pomonella. Next base: position 32,094,917 of record NC_084704.1, read on the forward strand.
GTTAAGATGAGTTTCTGGTTAATGATATGTGCATTAAGTTTTGCTTAACGGCATTAATGAACCGGTCCTACTTTGTGCAGAAATACAACATCCGCATCAACGACGCGAAGCAGCCGCTGCTGATCTCGCGCTCCAAGCCGCGCGAGGTGCGCGCCGGCATGCCGGAGCTGGTGTACCTGGTGCCCGAGCTGTGCCGCCAGACCGGCCTGTCCGACGAGATGCGCGCCAACTTCCAGCTCATGAAGGCCATGGCCGTGCACACCAAGATCGGCCCCGACACCCGCATACAGAAACTGCTCGCCTTCAACCGGCGCTTCACGCAGAACAAGGAGGTGGTTGCGGTAAGTTTGTACTGTCCACTCTCCACTCTCCACTGTCCAGCCAGCTTGCCGTAACATAACGCGGCTCCCGTTTGGCTGACGCCTTAACAAATGATAAAGAAATATTTTATCGTTAGATGTGTTACTTACGAAAATATGAATATAAATAAAATGAAATATAAAAAAAATATTGATGCTAATGATAATATATTATGATTGCAAAAGCTTTTGCCTTGTTATGCCTGCTCTTATTTTTTCTTTGCAGACCCTAAAAACGTGGATAAAATCCAAGAATGTCTAGGAATCTAATCAATTGATTAACTTACAGGAACTGGGGACGTGGGACCTCAAGTTAGCCAATGACCTGATCAAGTTCAAAGGCCGTCTACTTCCGCCGGAGAATATCACGCAGGGCGACGGACGGAAATACCCCGCCGGCCTCACTACTGAAGGCTGGACCAGAGACATGAGGTTATTATTATTGTGGTGTTAGCGGGCCTTTTGAGTGCCATGGTTAGTCATTTCTGCTGTTAAGGGGATCCCTGGCATCATTGACATCTGAATCCCTTAGTTTTCTAATGTATTTTCAAAGTTCATCAAAGTTAAAGAATTGTAGGCCAAAAAAAAACTGGTTTTCTGTGCTTTTATGTTAATTAGTTTAGAATTAAAATCTCTGAACAGTTTTTAGAGACGTAAAAGACGAACCCAAATATGTAAATTTCGTATATATAAGATCCTACACTGCAATCAAGTAACGAAAAAATGTTTTTTTAATACAATATTTAAAAAATGATAAAAGAATATGAATTTTAAAATATTGTAATAAAAAATCATTATTACAATATTTAAATAATTATAAAACAATAAGTATTCATTTTTTTTTAATCAGGCAGATCAGGGAGATCAAAGCTTGAAGAACCTATAGCCGTTTGTCTTATAATTCTATCTGTAGTGCAAATGTCCAAAATCGATGAAAACGGAGAGCCCAATGTTTTGCACCTCTTTCATGATCAAAGTGACATATTTTTTTTCACCACACCAACTGGTAAAGGCCCTCTTGATTGTTCATAAACGAATGAGAAAGTTGCATTTTATCCACATGTGGGGCAAAGTAATCAGATGCAAATTTTGAGTTGTTTCCTTATGTTAGCTGGTAGAATTGACTTTTAAATTATGATTTTGAATGATACCTTTTATATTGCGTTCATTTGGATTTGATTTGGTTTGTTTATTTTGGCATTTCATAGTTAGTATTTTCCTCGTGTTGGTGTGGTGAAAAATTTTGTGTTTCACTCGGAGGCAAAGTTTGTTTAACGAGCGGTTAAACAACAACTTTGCCCCCTTGTAAAACAAATAATTATTTGTCTTTGTGATTGATAAAAAAACGGGTGGGTGTAGGTTACTGAATCCATAATAATACCTGCAGGTCTCGGCCTCTGCTCTCGTTCGGGCCGTGCCCCTCGTGGGTGGTGATCACGCCGGAGCGCCAGCGCCGCGACGCCGAGAGCTTCGTGCAGCTCATCATGAAGACTGGCAGCGGCGCGGGCTTCAGGATGCCGCAACCGGAAATTGGTATGTTCCAGATATAAGCCACTTAGGCAATAGCACTACTAGCAAGTTTCTATTTAGATATATTTTTAGTAATAAGCATTAATAATGTATGTCTCTTGTTTAGTGTCCATTCAGCGTGACGGGTCGATGGAGTACGCTAACATGTGCGAGAACGTTATCGCCAAGAAAAATCCGGCGCTCATTCTGTGCGTCTTGGCAAGACAGATGGCGGACAGGTGAATTTTGAAATATTTTTTTATATATCGAATTTTGGAAATTATTAGGTGATAATACGTGTTGTTGCGACCTTATGTAGACTTTGAAACACCCGTCAATAACCATCAATAACCAACTTAAATAACCATTTACCTAAATTTGATTTAATTTCAGCTGTAAAATTAATACTAATAAATTAAGGCAGAACGAATAGGTGTCCGATTATAAAACTTTCATCTGGATAATCTTAGAGACTTCTAGTTCAGATGCTCGATTACTCAACACAGTTCACTAGGAATAAAGTATCTGACCTGAGCTAAGAGTTCATAACCCTTTATCGGCCACTAAAAGACGTTTACTGTCATAGCATAGAGTCGTAGCGTGCCATCTTCCCTTTTGAGCGATCGTCTCCTGTGCCAGGTACGAGGCGATCAAGAAGAAGTGCACCGTGGACCGCGCCGTGCCCACGCAGGTGGTGTGCGGCCGCAACATGACCAGCAAGTCCGCCATGTCCATCGCCACCAAGGTGGCCATACAGATCAACTGCAAGGTAAACTATATATCCTATTATATGTCAAGGATATTAAACATAAACAACGCTATCAAACACTGGTGACTTTAAAAGCTGAGACCGATAGACACATCAGCTTTTTAAATATTGATTACTAAATTTTGTTATACATGCATATTCATTATAAGATTAATTATTTTTATCTCATTAGGCGGGTCATTTGTTTTGTTCCATGTGGCTCCTGGCAGTCAAATTATTAAAGCCCGACCAGAAATATGTGATCATTGTCAAGAGGGCGCTGTTATTTTCATGTATAGAGTGACAGTTCAGTTTAGTATGAAATTTTTAGTTCCAATGATATGGCGTGTGATCTTATATATTAGTGGTCAGGCGTTACATGTATATGTTTTTGTGGGCATATGACGTTATAACGATGTGCTCTGTGTGGCGGCACAGCTGGGCGGCGCGCCGTGGACGGTGGACATCCCGCTGCCCAACCTCATGGTGGTGGGCTACGACGTGTGCCACGACACGCGCAGCAAGGAGAAGAGCTTCGGCGCCTTCGTGGCCTCCATGGACCGCCAGCAGACGCGCTACATCTCCTCCGTCAACGCGCACACCTCCGGCGAGGAGCTCTCCTCGCACATGGGCTTCAACATCACCGTCGCGCTCAAGAAGTACCGCGAGATCAACCGTGAGTTGACTCGATCAATGTCTCTTCTAATTCATTACAAACAGCTTCGTGATGGCAGGAGGACTAAAATGATAACGGAGTGGTGGCCGCTTTCGGATGAAATATGCCGGACGCCAGACCGTTGGCTCGTTGGGTGGACGACATTCGGAAGATTGCGAGTCCCTTCTGGCTGAGATTAGCTCGGGACCGGGACGAGTGGCGTACTAGACAAGAGGCATATGCTCAGCAGTGGGCGATAAAGGGCTGAGATGATAATGATGACTCGTGAATCGGCGTCGTAATTATACAGACCATGGTGCGCGTTCCGCCTCTGAATATTTAGTAACCTGACAGAAGATTGCCCAGGGTGCCTGCGTGACAATCGTTTGCGCTACGACAACGAAACGTTTTGTCACTATCATTCTTGCATATAAAGTGGCTGATAGACGGGCGAGTAAGTTCGCGAACTTATGGCTCGATGACTTTTTTCGCTTGTAAAGTACGCGTACTTAGGCTGACACACGAGCGAAAAAGGTCGTTGAGCTGTAAGTTCGCGAACTTACTCGCACGTCTATCCGGGACTTTAGTGCGACAGTGACACGTACGTTTCGTTCGCCACGGAACGTACACGATTGGCATGTTGATTACGCACTCTGTTACCTTTTTTTTCTTAGTTGTCCTTTTATTACTATGTCCTTGTCTTACTATTTTCATGCTAATTAGTACTCCTATCGGCACCATCAGCTGCCTAATGGCTACTCGTCGGTTCTTATTAGCCTGCTTAAAAATCATGTTCAGACTGGTGTCATTTCTACATTTTATAGTGTTGTAAATTACATATTTTATTATTAACAGAGAAGCTGCCGTCGCACATTTTCATTTACCGTGACGGCGTGGGCGACGGACAAATCCCCTATGTGCATAGCCATGAGGTAAGTTGACTTCATTTATTTTATTGACTGTTTAATCTCATTTTCACAACTACGTTTTCTCTGTGCTGTATTTGATACTATTGCCAATGTACTGTGATGAGTTGTCGTTTTTTAGTTGAACAGCCATAAATATGTGTATGGTTTTAAGGACGGGAAAGTAAGGGTATTGGTTCTTTTTCTGATTATTAATTACTTCCCAGTAACTCAAGATTCATTGATTGTGTAAGACGTGAAAAGTCTAAGGCAATTTTGTTCTTCGAATTTGGCAGTGAAACGAGATGAAGCTGTACAGGTCCGTACATTATGCGGTAACATTGGCTGACAAAATTTGACTTTTCACAATTCAGTGACCAACTGCATAATGCCCTCTGTTTCGGCTCTCAAACTACGGTTACGTTTTTTTCTTGGTTTACACCTGTCTTTTCAATTTTATAACTGTTTGCCGATACTTAAACGAGTATGCAATCGAAGCGCGCTCACAAGGGTGTTAACATAGCCGTTGTCTTTACTTAAAACCGTGTAATTTGTACCAGGTTGGGGAAATCAAAAAGAAACTAAACGAGGTGTACGCGGAGGTGCCCTACAAGCTGTGCTTCATCATCGTGTCGAAGCGCATCAACACGCGCATCTTCGTGGCGCGCGGCCGCGGCGAGAACCCGCAGCCCGGCACCGTCATCGACGACGTCGTCACGCTGCCCGAGAGGTGCGTGTCCACTCGCGTGTGCAATCTCATACCAATACATTGTTTCTAAATTAACTGTAACCTTCAGGCCTTTTTACTAACTCGCGGAAATTCTTATGAAAACGTTTAGTGTGCCTGTGCCGTGCCTCAGCCGGTTTGTGCGTGAGGAAATTGCCTCGCGCGTATGCTCGCTCTGTGTGAACCCGCCTTTTTACGTAAAAACAACAATTATGTTATAGCACAAAATAACCCAACGACAAAATACAATTATGTGCTATAATTGGATTTTTGCATCTTGCCTAATATTTCCAATCACAGTTTTACATCTAAACCCATGTCATCAATCTTCGTCTCAGTGTTACTAGTAGTCCATCATTCAGACTTTATTGTCGATTTTTGACCAACTACTTGGTTTGTCATTGGCGGGACTATAATTTAGAGCCCCAAGCAAACTAACCAAAATATCTTTATTTTGTTTTATTGAGCGGTCAAGCAAGTCTCTTTATTTATTTTATCATAGTGTGATAATTATAATGTGGCATTTTTTATATCCGCAGATACGACTTCTTCCTCGTGTCTCAAAACGTGCGTGAGGGAACCATCGCACCGACGTCTTACAACGTCATCGAGGACTCGACTGGCCTGACCCCTGATCATGTAAGTACTTGTCTTTTTTTAACTGGACCCATATTTTAAACATGAGAATCTTTTGAACGAAAGGGGTTTTCCCTTTCGTCCAGAGAATCCCATGTTTTTGTAATTTCAGCAGAGTTAAAGCGGATTTTAATTCTTAGACAGCTTGTAGCGTAAAAACGTTTCAGGTTCAATAGTATGCAAGATTTCTCAATGTGCGTTCTTTGTGTTTTGTTAAAAGTCGTCTTAGCGATTTTCTTCGTCTTCGTCCCTTAAACTTGTAGATGTGGTAGGTAAACTTGCCTTAATGCTGTTGCCAAGCGTGCCGGTAAGCGGGTGCAGGTGCTGAGATAAGTAGTAAACACTAAGCGTTCGTTTTGCACACACGGATTTATTGTTTATTACGGCACACAGAAGAAACAGTTAGCACAATACACACAGTCAATAAAGAATAGAAGGAGAAAGAGCGAAAGCGAAAAGAAAGCAAACTATTTAGCGCAATGCAAGCGGAATGCAGTTCGGCTCGGAAACACAGTAAAGCGCATGCGTCTCGCGTCGCGGTCTCAGAGATACTGAGTGCGCCTGCGGCGGCGGGCGCAATACATCGCTGTCAGCGCTGCAGCCGAAGGCCGCCCGTTAGACCGTTGCGTACGGCGCACAGCGCTTACAGCGGGACTCGATCAATTTACACCAGGACGAAGTGCATACCAACTAGAAATCTAATAACAACATCTGTCGCTCTGTCCGCGAGTAATTTAAATACATATTTATATTGAGATTTTAGATCTAGAGTATTATTTAACTACTTATTTATTTATATATAATGTAATCTTAATATTAGTTATAAATTATTATAACTATACAAAATTACATAATAATTATTATTTTCGGAATGAATTAAGGAAATTTACACACAATAAATTACCAATTCTTAATAATAAATTACAAATTATAGATTGGATCGATTCCGACCCCACATCACCCCCCTCCAGAGACCGTCAAGGGCGATAGAAAAAAAAAATGTTAATAATAATCTGGAATACGCACTGCACGTCCTGACTTTGTCCTTTTTACTGTGTTTTCAGTCTCTGGAGTAGGTTGAGTAGGTGGGACAGGAATAGGTACATTGGGCGTATCAGCCAGTATGTATGCAGGTTTAATACGATCTATGGACACTGTTACACTTTTGCCTTTCACACGCAACTTAAACACTTTTTCACCTCTTTCGAGCACTTCGTACGGACCAGTATACGCTGGCTGCAGTGGTGGATGACTCGTATCGTCTCTGAGCAGCACGTGACTGGCAGTTTTGAGGTCTTTATATATGAAGACTCTTCTGTTGTTCGTATGGCGTGACGCCGGCACTGGAGTGAGATTATGGGCAAACTTACGCAGGCGTGCGACATAATCTGTCACATCAATGGTGTCATCGGGCGTCTTAGCGTGTAGTAACTCTCCCGGCAATCTCAGTGGCTCCCCATACACGAGCTCAGCGGTCGAAGCGTTGAGATCTTCCTTGTACGCACTGCGTATACCGAGCAGGACCAAAGGTAATGTGTCTACCCAGTTGCTAGTCGCGTGGCAGGTAATAGCAGCTTTCAACTGGCGGTGGAATCGTTCCACGAGCCCATTGCACGCCGCGTGGTAAGCTGTTGTGCGGCGATGCTGGAATCCGGCGAGCTCAGACAGATGTTTGAACAGGCAGCTCTCGAACTGTCTGCCACGATCTGTTACGATTTCGTTAGGGCAGCCGAACCGTGATATCCAGCCGTGTAGAAGTCCTCGAGCTACGGCTTCTGCTGTGATCTCTTGTAGAGGTACCACCTCAGGCCAACGTGTATATCGATCGACAGCTGTGAGGCAGTATTTGAATCCTTGAGATACTGGCAAGGGGCCTATGAGGTCTATATGGATGTGCATAAATCTCGCTCTTGGAAGTTTGTATGTCCCTAGTGGCGCAGAAACGTGGCGAGTGACCTTGGCTCTCTGGCATGACAAACGGGTACGTGTCCATTCGCGGCAATCTTTATTGATACCTGGCCAAACATACCGGTCTGTGACGAGCTTTATGGATGCATTAGCACCAGGGTGGCTAAGGGAGTGCAAGCTCTGGAAGACTTGTCTGCGCAACTCCTTCGTGACATAAGGCCTGAGTGTCTGGTCACTTTCGTTGCAATACAGTTCGGCCTGAATACCTGGCAACTTGAACTTCCTCAAGCGTAGCGAAGTGTCACTATGTAGGAGCTCCTGCAACTCTGCATCTCTCGACTGGGATTGCGCTAGCTTCTCCAGATCGATCGGCTGTGTGACTTCCTCAACGCGCGACAGGGTGTCTGCCACCACGTTGTCTTTCCCAGAGATGTGTCGTATGTCAGTTGTGAATTGCGCTATGAAGTCCAAATGCCTGAACTGTCTAGGTGAGCAGTTATCCTTGCGTGAGTTAAAGGCGAAGCAGATGGGCTTGTGGTCCGTGTAGATTGTAAAGTCCCTGGCCTCGACCATGTGCCTGAAGTATTTGAGCGCTTCGTATATGGCCAGGAGCTCACGGTCGTACGGTGAGTACTTACGTTGCGCGGGGCTCAATTTTCTGGAGAAGAACGCCAGGGGCTGCCATTCCTCGTCGATATACTGCTGAAGCGCGCTGCCCATGGCGGTATCAGAAGCGTCTGTGACAATGGCCAGCTTAGCCTGACTATTCGGATGCGCCAGCAACGCAGCCTGACATAAGCTGTCCTTACATCGAGTAAAAGCCTCATATTCTTCAGCGTTAAAATTGACGGGATGAGAAGGCTTTACGGATCCTGTTAAAAGTGCATGAAGCGGAGCCTGACACGCTGCTGCCCCAGGGATAAATCTGCGGTAAAAATTAACCATCCCTAAGAATCTGCGCAGCTCCCTCACATTCTTTGGGACCGGGAAGTCTTTGATAGCCTCGACCTTGGATGGGAGGGGCTTGGTACCTCGGGCTGAAATGCTGTAGCCCAAGAACGTTACCTCTGGCGCACCGAAGACACATTTGGAAGTGTTAATGACCATCCCGTACTCCTGGAATTTGGCAAACAGCTGGTGAAGGTGCTCCTTGTGAGTTACTTCGTCTTTCGAGTATACCAAGAAGTCATCTAAATAGGCATAACAAAAATCCAGTCCCCTTACCATCTCGTCCACAAACCGTTGGAACGTCTGGCCAGCGTTCCTGAGCCCGAACGTCATATACGGGAACTCGTAGAGGCCAAACGGTGTGGTAATTGAGGTCTTCTGGATATCTTCTGGGTTCACAGGGATCTGGTGGTACGCCTTCTCAAGGTCGATGGTGGAGAAAATCTGGCAACCAGAAATACTGTGAGCAAAATCATGTATATGACGAATAGGATATTTATCCGGAATAGTCCTTGCATTTAACATTCGGTAGTCACCGCAAGGCCTCCAGCCGTTGTTCTTCTTAGGGGCTAAGTGCAGGGGTGACGACCAAGGTGACTCTGAAGGTCTGGCTGTTCCATTTTGAAGCATCGCGGAGAACTCGTCTTTAGCAATTTTTAATTTATCCGGAGCCAACCGTCGAGGAGAGCAAGACACAGGAGGCCCTGGAGTAGTCCTTATAAAATGGAGGACGTTATGCTTGGGAACCCGATGCACGCCAGATGGGCGAGTAATGTCGGGGTATTCAAGTAGTATGCGATGATAATCTGACTCACCCGACACCACTTTGACTGAAGAAATTTCGTCCGTCGAACATCCAGGCAAAGCCACGGTATACAAGCTAGTCGTCCTGTCGATCAGCTGTTTATTCTTGCAGTCAGGAAGAAGGTCGTAATATGCCAGGAAGTCGACGCCGATTATTGGCTTCGTCACATCCGCAACAATAAACTTCCAAGCAAAGTCGCGGCGCAAGCCTAGGTTCAGCACTAAGTGTAGGTAACCATAAGTTATTATTGGTGAGCCGTTCGCTGCAGCTAACTGATAGTTGGTTGGTTGTCGCCGATATTTAAGTTGTGACCTTGGGAAGACACAGACGTCGCTACCAGTATCCACGAGAAACTGTATCTTCGTCGATTGGTCAGTGACAAATAAGCGACCAGAGCTAGGGCAAACGGCGGTCGCCATTAACGAGTGCCCCTTTCGTTTCCCGCCTGATAGTCGCACGGTTTTACGCACTTTGTTGCCTTCTCACCGAACTTCGCATGATACCAGCACTCAGGAAACTTTTGGTAATTTGACCGCGACCTCTGAGAGCTGGAGCGGGTGCGGGACTTGCTCGATGCACGAGATCTCGATCGCGACGGCCTGTCACTATTGAGCTGACTTTTGAGCGCTTTCATGTCCTTGATCAACTCACTCACTTGCCGCATGAGAATAGCCATTTGAGGATCAGGCGCTGATGCTGCTGCTACTTGAGGAGTTGCTACGTCGTGAACACGGTCGGCCAACTCGGCGAGCTCTTCAATTGGGTCATTGGGCTTCGATGCGATCACGAATTGCAAGTTGCTTGGCAGGCGAGACGTCCAGATAGATAAAAGAAATTCATCAGGTATATTCGGCCCGGCCAAATGACGTAGGTGGCGGAGAAACTGGGAAGGTTTTCTATCGCCTAACTCTTCCTGGCTAAGTAGCTGCTTTACCTTCTTTTGCCGCGATACCGAGAGTCTTTTGATGAGCTCCTCTTTTATTTTCTTGTATTTGTCGGTAGCTGGTGGCGAAACAATTATATCCTCTACCTCAGCGGCGTACTGCGAATCGAGCTGCGCGACGATGTAATTGTACTTGGTTGCATCCGCAGTAATATTCGAAACACTAAATTGCGATTCCATTTGAGCGAACCATACTGCAGGTTTCTCCGGCCAAAACACAGGCACTTTCACACCGATGCGGTAAATTTCCGTTGATATGCCGCCATCTTGAGTAGTGTTTCTTTGTTTGCTCGGCCCAGGCTTCTCCGGACCGTTATTCTCAGTATCGCTCATTTTCAATGTTCCACGGGGTCACCAATGTAGATGTGGTAGGTAAACTTGCCTTAATGCTGTTGCCAAGCGTGCCGGTAAGCGGGTGCAGGTGCTGAGATAAGTAATAAACACTAAGCGTTCGTTTTGCACACACGGATTTATTGTTTATTACGGCACACAGAAGAAACAGTTAGCACAATACACACAGTCAATAAAGAATAGAAGGAGAAAGAGCGAAAGCGAAAAGAAAGCAAACTATTTAGCGCAATGCAAGCGGAATGCAGTTCGGCTCGGAAACACAGTAAAGCGCATGCGTCTCGCGTCGCGGTCTCAGAGATACTGAGTGCGCCTGCGGCGGCGGGCGCAATACATCGCTGTCAGCGCTGCAGCCGAAGGCCGCCCGTTAGACCGTTGCGTACGGCGCACAGCGCTTACAGCGGGACTCGATCAATTTACACCAGGACGAAGTGCATACCAACTAGAAATCTAATAACAACATCTGTCGCTCTGTCCGCGAGTAATTTAAATACATATTTATATTGAGATTTTAGATCTAGAGTATTATTTAACTACTTATTTATTTATATATAATGTAATCTTAATATTAGTTATAAATTATTATAACTATACAAAATTACATAATAATTATTATTTTCGGAATGAATTAAGGAAATTTACACACAATAAATTACCAATTCTTAATAATAAATTACAAATTATAGATTGGATCGATTCCGACCCCACAAACTATTAAGATTCTTAATTAGCTAATATTTTGTTAATTAGCACTATGAGTTGATACTCATAGTGCTAATTAACAAAATATTCTCAATTAGACAAGTGCCTCTCTTCCAAATGGTAAATTCTTATTTAGAAAGACATTGATGTACCTACCTACTGCTGGATTGTTGGGAATTATTTTTGTAATTGGAAGTCTTAGCGAAAAGGATCCACCGTCATAAATTTGATTAAGTGAAAGTTCAAATATTATTGACAGATTTTTTGGTTTTGAATTTTTTGATCCTTTCCCCTAAATGACGTCCAATTGTAATGTGATTAGTTTAGATGTAAGAGCTAAGCCAGTGGTGGTCTCCCCTTGCAGATCCAGCGGCTGACGTACAAGCTGACGCACATGTACTTCAACAACTCGTCGTGCGTGCGCGTGCCGTCCGTGTGCCAGTACGCGCACAAGCTGGCCTTCCTCGCCGCCAACTCGCTGCACAACCAGCCGCACTACTCGCTCAGCGAGACCCTCTACTTCCTGTGAGCGGGCCCTCCTGGCCGCCAACTCGCTGCACAACCAGCCGCACTACTCGCTCAGTGAGACCCTCTACTTCCTGTGAGCGGGCCCTCCTGGCCGCCAACTCGCTGCACAACCAGCCGCACTACTCGCTCAGTGAGACCCTCTACTTCCTGTGAGCGGGCCCTCCTGGCCGCCAACTCGCTGCACAACCAGCCGCACTACTCGCTCAGCGAGACCCTCTACTTCCTGTGAGCGGGCCCTCCTGGCCGCCAACTCGCTGCACAACCAGCCGCACTACTCGCTCAGCGAGACCCTCTACTTCCTGTGAGCGGGCCCTCCTGGCCGCCAACTCGCTGCACAACCAGCCGCACTACTCGCTCAGCGAGACCCTCTACTTCCTGTGAGCGGGCCCTCCTGGCCGCCAACTCGCTGCACAACCAGCCGCACTACTCGCTCAGCGAGACCCTCTACTTCCTGTGAGCGGGCCCTCCTGGCCGCCAACTCGCTGCACAACCAGCCGCACTACTCGCTCAGCGAGACCCTCTACTTCCTGTGAGCGGGCCCTCCTGGCCGCCAACTCGCTGCACAACCAGCCGCACTACTCGCTCAGCGAGACCCTCTACTTCCTGTGAGCGGGCCCTCCTGGCCGCCAACTCGCTGCACAACCAGCCGCACTACTCGCTCAGCGAGACCCTCTACTTCCTGTGAGCGGGCCCTCCTGGCCGCCAACTCGCTGCACAACCAGCCGCACTACTCGCTCAGCGAGACCCTCTACTTCCTGTGAGCTGGCCCTTTCTATCCCTGCCCTACCGTGACCCGCGACCGGCAAACAAGGTTCATATCCTACGTGCTCATTATGCTCAAATCAAATGAACAAGAAAATAAATCTACGCCATACATATATTAAATAGTTCCACTGGTATGTTGTTTTAAGACTTATGTTTGTTGATTATTCGTATGTTTAGTTGTAGAGCCTTAAAATTTGACGTATTAAATTTTGTATCTGATAAAAGCGTATTAAATATATTAGCACGGGTCACTCGCGTATTTTAAGTCTAAAATAGCTCGATATGTTTCCCCGCGTACCGAGCGGCATTATCAGAGCTATGGAGAAATCCGTAGATTTACGGATTATTTTTACACTCACTATTTTTTTTACTGAAATAATGTAAATTAAATAAAAAAATTCTCAATATCAGATTTTATACTCTGGCGAGTCTGTAGGAAAAGGCGCGAGGTATGACCCTCCGCGCCTACATTTTTCAAATGTTCCGCCTTTTTCTACTGACAAAACCGGCTTGCCGGAGTATGTTTACTAGCAGCTACATTGGCCAAGGGCCAACCGTCAACAAACTAGCGCCATTGCATTGAATCCCATTATTGTTTTTAAACATTAAAACTGCTATCTATCACAAAAATTACTTAACTCTCGATTGGTTTTAAAATGTATGAGAGTGGAGTAAATTCTGAAGAACCTGTTAATTATAATTATTTTGCCACGCTTGTCTTAACTCTAATAGCACTTGAATATCGGTTGGAGACTACATCAACATTTCTGAAATTTGCAAGAATTCGCCAACAGAGCGATTATACGCACGAGGCAATTTCCTCACTCATAAAACGGCCATTGTAGATGTGCCACGGCCGAGGCGGCACGCTCAGGCGAAAAAACGCGCGCGCCGCCTCGGCAGAGGCAAGTCTACACTGGCGAGGAAATTGCCTCGCACGACGTATGTTCGCTCTGTGTGGACCCGCCTCATGGTGAGCTATTTCAATTACTAATGAAGCATTTTTCAATGACCTGTTTTAATATATTTAATAAGGCTGATGAAACAAAGTTATCTGAGGGTTTATGCTTCTTGGTCACATTATCTGTGCTCCTCGCTAGTATGTAAAGTTGTAACATCATGGGCTAGGCACACAGATATTGTGACTTGTGTGATTTACCATTTGAATGCGAAAATGTTAATTGGGGTTCAAATCGGTAAACAAACTAGTCAGATGTTGACCACCGCTAGTTTGTTCTTCTCTTTTTTATTGTTATTACTTTAGGCCTAAAACTTAATAGACATAAGATATAAGCGTGTAAACTTTAGTCCACACCATTGTAAACTTTTGGATGCCATCTTGCAAAACTACCTCGTTATGTATGACGCCGAGGCATTCAGAGGGTTATGGTTATTAGATGTTATACTACAGCTAAAGTCGACAATTTAGTTGATCTAACACAAAGCAGGCAAGGCATTTTGACCACAAATACGGTTTTGCCTTGTAGCCCCCGGGCCTAGAGATGAATTTGCTTAAAGGTGACGTTCGGATGGCAAGATTATGTATCTATAGCAGGATCCCCGGCGGGCCGCAGGTTGAGTACCGCTGCCTTGAAGGCTAACGTCAAGTCTTCCGTAATTTAACCCCCTTGGCGCAACTGCCGCATGCTTGCCTGATAAAAATATGGAAGCGGTACAAACTATGAAAGCGTTAAGTAAATTAATGTTGCGTCGAAGAAACGCCACCAAATTAAATACTTTGAGAATGACATTTTCAGTTTTAAACGTTTCGACCAGTTACAGTCTTTGACGTAAAAAAAAGTAATATTTTGAGGAGTGAGACTACATGTAAGTTAGACTACGTAGTAGTTATCAGTGCATTTAGAGAGTGGGCGCAGATCCCTCTGGGATTAGAATAAGAGAATCTCTTTAATATACACTTTTTTGGATTATTTACACTTTGCGAACATTCCAGAAGGAATCATTAGTCGCTTCGAGGCGAATAAAATTGTCTTTTCGATGTTAGAATTGTTAGATAAGTATATGTTGTAAACCTTGAAAACTTTGTGACGATCACTTTAGTTTTTAATGCTTCGTCTGATCATTATTTACGATACCACTGGTTGCTGTTTTAGGCTCAGCAGACCAATACATTTTTAAACGGTGGTGTTGTTAAAAACGATAATAATTAATAACGTTTTGATTAAATTCGTTATTCAGTCCTATGTCGCTAACGTCAGCCCGTGGCGAATTCACTCAGTTCCTTATGTTCATGGAGGAGGCATCACTGCCATTACACTTTATTACGTTTTTATTTTGTCATAATTATATTGCAAGTTCAGTTATTCAAATATTAGATTTAAAATTGATTTAAGAGTTGAAAAGAACTAGTTTTCAAATTATAAGAGATTATATATTCTTTGATTTCGTATTTGTAGTGGCCTGGTCTTCGAGACTCTGTGCCCGTGTTTTGCAAAAAGACTACAAATTGGGTGCTTTTGTTGCTCCTTAACAATAAGGACCTTTAATACTAGTGTTTGTTATTCATATAAATAAACAATAACTTGATGTGATGTTTATCTTTCATTTCACGCTATTCCCAAATGCAAGTAGGTATAGCACAGTTCTTTCTAAGTCTCTTTTGGTTGGCGTTTACTTAAAAAATAATTGAAGAAATATGTTTGTACCGTGTTTTTATTACTAATGTTACTTTTATAGATAAATGAAATAAATGTGTTAAACTTCCAAAAAAATATTAAACTCCATATAAAAATCACTGTCTTAATGACATTCGGCGCGAGGGGTACAGACAATAATACATTAATATATATCTAAGGACAGGTACTAAGAATGATGCTAGTTCAGTGGTGTCACTCACGAATTCGAGCCAATCGTGCAGTCTAACGCAACTAGTTGCGACCAATCGCGCGCGTGATGCGAAGTTATCAACCAATCGCGTTATGGCGTTCGAATTCGTGCGTGACACCGCTGTACTGGCACCATTTTTATTGCCCTTAGATCTAAGTCAATGTACAATCGTGATATAATGGAGAACTTTTCAAGTCGAGTACCGTCTTAACGCCACAAAATTTGCTGTTTGGTGTGTCTTAGCGTCGGCGTCTAGTCAGAACTGAAAATAGCGTCGCTGCGCAGGTTGCATCAACGTTGCGTCGAGCAGCGGCCATAGAGATGACTAGACGCTGAAGCTCAGAAGACGCTAGTGTGTGGGGTGGCCCTTAAGGTGGTTCGATTTTCATACAAAAAACAATCGCTATTTATTAATTAATTACACAATATTATTACATAAATAGTTGCGCTTCTATCTACTTTCGAATATTCATTTGCGCTAAATTAATAGAAAAACTTTGTTTCATACAGAAATCATGCAATAATCAACGTTATATTTTTATAAATTTTACTCATGTGTGTGTGACAAATGTCGTGTACAAATACATTGCGGCGTTGCCACTCCATGCTTCGGACGGCCATCGGCGCGACGTTGCGATGTTTGACGCGTTTTTAGCTGACTCTGTCGACACTGTCACTCAGTGTGACCAGGCGTACGATAATTGTCGTACATGTACGATAATTTGGGCCCCGGTATAACGTAATGTTCCAAAGAGCATTATCGTACACTAAAGTACTATAATTTCAGCCCTTGGATGATGCCACCTTAAAAGTCTAGTAATTTAAAGCAAAATATGACACTTTCTCTCAGAAATAGGCTAAAATTAGTATCTTTTGGGTGTTCGGCTCCTTGGTGTAAGTTTAAAGTTTAAAATGTCACAATTTCCTGTAAGTATACCGTTTGAGTCTATCCCAAAAATACACAAACATAAACAGATTTTTTGCGCAATTTAGACGAAAATTGTCTTTTTTTTATTATTAATTGGAAATTTAAGCTTATTTTGCTAGACATTTTTAGGGGCTACCTTTTTGATTGGCGTACGATATTTTTTTCAACGGTACAATAATATTGACACTCAAGTACGATAATTCTCTTCCGCTCACCTGGCAACACTGCTGAAACTTGGCAGGACCTGGGGGCCTACCGCGAAAACCTAAATTCGCAAATTGCGGGGATCTTTCTCTTTTACTCTCACTAAGACGTAATTAGAGTGACAGAGAAAAATGCCCTAAATTGACGAATTTCGATTTTCCCGGTAGCCGCCCTGGTGCTTGAGGTACTTGATAGAAAACAACGCTGCCGCATGTTCTGAATTGTGATTTTATGTGTTTTTGGATTGAAAATGATAGCAACGTCTAAATCAAGTTACAAAAATCATCGATATTCTGGTCCGCGAAAAACCAGGAAAAGTGTAACTGTAATTGGAGTCTACAAAAATGACCAATTCATAGAAAATATGCCCTAGAAACTAGTTCACTTTTATAAAACTCAATTTTGCCCGAGATTGTATTTAGGCGAATACCTAAGGGAGCTAAGTGTATTGATCTTGAATAATTAGTTGGCTAATACATATATGACTCCAACATGATATGACATTTACATCATAACTATTATACCTAGTTGGTTAATAAGTTCTGTTACTCGATTTCTTTCTTTCTTCCTAGCGTTGTCCCAGCATATTGCCACGGCTCAATGGAGCTTGGGGTCCGCTTTGACAACTAATCCCAAGATTTGGCGTAGGCACTAGTTTTTACGAAAGCCACTGCCATCTGACCTTCCAACCCAGAGGGTAAAACTAAGCCTTGTTGGGATTAGTCCAGTTTCCTCACGATGTTTTCCTTCACCGAAAAGCGACTGGTAAATATCAAATGATATCTGTTCTGAAGTTCTGTTACTCGATTTGCAACCTCTTTATTTCCGTTAAAACTAATGCTACCGAAAAAATAAAAAATGACAATGTGGTGGATTTGTGAGCTATAATTATATACCACACATAACGCTTATCTCGTCGTATCTATAATGAATTGGGGCCTAAAAGAGAATCGTATTCCAATTTTTTGAAACGCTTGTATTACTCTCTATATTAACTAAAAGTTGCCTTAAAATTCAGCTTTTATACTAAAAACGGCTTTAAATATGTTAAATTAACAAAATATATTTTGACAGATGCTTTCGCGCCCAAAACGCTCTTTGAAAATTGTGTGACGTCACAGTTTATGGTTTGACACATAACTACATACACACGTAGAAGATACGAACTGTCAACTGATATTTGTCATTTGTTGTTAATCGCCTAACTGTCAACAGTGTCAATCCGAGAGTTGTGACGTCATCAGAATCTTCAATGACGTTTCGAGTTTGGTCACGTGACGTGTGCCAAAAGATATTTTAAATTCAATATTTACAAAAATATGGTCATTACAGGTCCCCTAAAAGTAGTTTAACATGTTTTTATAATCCAAAAGAATTTTCTGGGATACAATTATGCCCTAAGGTTTGTAGATGGAAACAACCCTATTGCGTTGCACAAATGTGGGCACCCGCCAAATATGATTTTGGGTGTGTCATACTTAGGGCTAACACAGATTCATTTCTGTGAAAAAGGTGTGAAAACCGGAAACTGGAAACCGTTCTCGAGCCAATAGTGAAGCCCTTAAGCCACACCCTATTTCAAAACCAGCCATGGATCTTTGAACAGGACTCAGCTCCTGCACATAAGGCAAAAACAACTCAAGCCTGGTTTCGAAGGAACAAAATTGACTTTATTGCCTACGAAGACTGGCCGTCCTCCAGCCCGGACCTTAACCCCCTGGATTATGCCATATAGCAGGTTATTGAGGAGAAAGCCTGTGCTAAACCCCACACAAATCTTAACTCCCTCAAGCGGGCCATAGTTAAGACAGTGACGGAATTAGACATGACAATCGTGCGTGCCGCTATTGATGACTGGCCTCGTCGTTTGAGGGCCTGTGTCAAAGCCAGAGGAGGATTTTGTGTACTTCATTTTAATATAAACTTTATTAAACTTTCGTTGGTATATTTTATGTAGATAAAGATTATTGCAGTACCTAACAGAATTTAATAACCAACTAGGTAGAAAACAATGCAATACATAAACACATAAATTGGATATGATGTGATCCGTTGAATGAAATTGACAATAAATAAAATAAATAAATAATTTTCTATCTCTAGGCATTGTGTGAAACTTCTAGTTGTGTCAAAATATCGGGAAATCAATAATATAAACAAACATGGTAAATATCTCATTTCTTTTTATAATGGTTATAAATAGAAGGCCATGCAATTTTGTAACTCACTGTAATTTAATTAAATGTATCGTAAAAAAATGTTTTAATTCTACTGTAAAATAGTACCTACTTTTTTAAAGGCTGGGCAGTAAGGGATTGCTTTAATTTTAGAACAAAACAGCGTTTTTTTTTGAAAGAAATACCAGAAAATCTGACTTACAAATTTGGACTTTCTTAGGTTCATTCTACTTAGAATCTTCTCCACCCTAGCAGTAAAAAAAGATATCCTAAAATATCCATACCATTACGTCACATTTTAGTGTGAAAGAAATTTCAATGTAAAACTAAAACTATACAAATTTTCGGGTTTTTTTAGCACGAGGATTGATTATGCTAGTGATTCTGAGTTGGAAGAACCCAAAAATATCATGATGTGTGAGAATCAGATTTTTAATATTTTTATGGAAAACGCTCATATTTCTCATAAAATAATTTATTAATAATAGGTACTTGATAATACTGATAACAAAAAAAAATTTAATGAGTCTCGAACCCACATCCTCTTGCATGTATTTCCACGTACATACCGCAACGCTATTGAAGCCTACTCACGCTGTGCCAAATTGTCTACTACAAGGATCCCAGTAAGACTGTTTGAATGTGTGAGTGATACTTAGAAATAGAGTCAAGAAACATTCTGTCGACATTAAGGGGTAGTTTTTGTACAATGAAGTGTTCAATGTTTGTTGTAATAGTTCAATATTTATTTAAAGAGTGCGCTAAACATAATTTACCGTATAGAAATACCAAGACTACTCCACAAAAAAATTAAAACTCATAATTTGCAATTGTGGCGCCATCTAGTGAGGTTTAAGCTTTGGGTAACCTAGTCGAACCACCTTAACACTACTTTTCATTTCGAATACGAAGAAATTAAAATACATGTTAGGTGTATGTTAAAAAAATTAACAGGCCAGGCTAATGAATGCTGAAAAATATATAGAGAGAAATGTTTGCTATGAGAGTGGAGTATTTGACTTAGTAACTTTGGAATAGTTAGTCGCTTCCCTTAGCGGAAAAAAGTGCCTTTGATGAAACCAGCACCATAGATTTAGATATTTATTCTCATAATATAAAATTACACTATAAATTATGCTACACTAATCTACATGAATTTATAGTATGATCCTCATTAATTAATATTTACATAATATTATTTCGTACTCCCATCTTAAGGCCGGCAACGCACTTACAACCCCTCTGGTGTTGCAGGTGTCCATGGGCGGCGGTAATCGCTTACCATCAGGTGATCCGTCTGCTCGTTTGCCTCCTCTACCATAAAAAAAATGGATACAATTCAAAACATGTCCTAAAAATAATAATCAATGTCAAAACAAAGTACGCGAATAAAGTAACTAAGTACGAGCACCTATCTCCTAATGATCGTCATGTTCTAAACTACTAGGTACAAATTACTTAAAATAACAAAAAAAGATTAAAATTTTTAAAAAAATGTCGAGGTCATTTACTCATTTACGGAATAAAGTGGATTATCCAATAAAAGGACTCTTAGTTGACGTTCAAATGTTTCGTCAGATGTTTCCATACGTAATTCAGCGGGTAGACGCTCGTAATAAGTCGGGCCGATTACTCGCGGGTTTTTGCTTGAAAGTGCCAAGCGTCGCGGAACTGTTCTCAGTCTCCCCGTGGATCTAATTAATTTGCCCGTGACTTCCACGTTTAAATAGTGGTAAGTTTTTTCTTACGAACATAAGTACTTCGAATATGTATAGTATAGTAGTGCGTCATTATGCGACTTTTCTTAAATAATTCCTTACAAGGGTGCCTGGGTACCCGTAACCGTATCACAGTTTCTGGAGTATTATTAATACGCGATTTGCGTCCGTGGAATTGCCCCAAATAACCGTACCATATGACATCAAGGAGTGAAAATGCGAGAAATATACGGCCGCGGCCTTCAGGAACTTCCTAGATATCAGTTGTTGTAGTTTTTTTATAGCAAAAATGACACTACTCAACGTATTACATAGCCCATCAACATGGCACTTCCAATGCAGATTTGAGTCAAGTGTAAAACCTAGAAATTTAGTCTCGGTACATATTGGCGTTAGCCCGTCAGCAATACATACACACATATTTTAGTATGTTGTCAAGCATGTTAAGGCGCGGTGTATAGTAAAATGCGCCATGTTTAAATCGATATTTACAGGCTTGTACAAGGATTTCATCGATTATTTTCTAGTATGTATAACTTCAGTCTTTGAACTAGCCGTATGCTTGTCAGAAACACGATGGCTCATCTTTTTCTCGATAGATTTTTGCTTTGAAAATATGCTTAAAACTGTATTTATTTCGATATTTTAGAAGTACTATGATGAATATCAATATGAAATTTACTTCATTCAATAGCTTTTAAGTAACTTTAACATTTTGCTTGTCAGTTTATCGGTGCGTTAAATTTTTCATTCATAATTATGAATTCAACATTTTGTCTACTAAACGTTACCCTGCGCGGCAATACCGTCAGTACGCCAGTACGCCCGTGACCACTGTCAGCGTCGGACCTGTGCTAGTTTAGCGGACGTTACATAAAATGGATAATCACACTATAAATACACAAATATGTTATACACACAATGTTTTCATCACTCTTACGAAGAAAAAACTAATTTTTAAGCTAATTGATTCTTAAATACGGTGACATTTCAGACATCCATCCGTCATATTATCTTTTTTGACAAGTTTTACACACGCATCTGTCCGGCATAGAGCCACGATTAACCAAATGATGAAATGGTGCCTTGCACCCGAGTTAAACACTACTTTTCATTTTTAATACAAGGAAGGTAAAATACATGTACATTTTAAAAAACACTGCTAAGTATAAATTTCAGTAGTACTTATTTCGTGAGGGGTACCTACTTTTAATTATCAATTTAGGTAAAATAATATTTTAAATGGCTATTACAGTAATAATCAAATTGAATACCTATTTTTAAACATAAACAAATAAAATTAATCCGCTTGTTTCATTTATATAAGTCATTATATTGGAACAGCTTCATTTTTAACACATACAGGATGCAGGAGATATACTGGATTTAAATATGAGGGATTTAAATAGTGCTTAGTGAAAGGTACCATTTCACGTTTTTGTGGAAGTGCTCAAATGGCTGTAATAGTTTATGTTATAAGTGTTGAATTTGTTTGGTATTTCTGGTTTATTAATTTTCATATGGTATACACTTCAGACTTTATTTACAACATTTATCAACTATTTTATTTTGTAAGGTGAGCAGGAGTGATATTTACCCTTCAAATTCCATTCAAAAATTTTCAAGTACTCGGTTCGGAAGTTCGTATATATTTATACTTCTCGCCAATATTTTTATTTCACTGGTTAATTATTCTGTAAATTCAAGAATGTCACTAAATTCCATTTTTGATAATGTTAAACATAAAGTCCTTTGTAAAAGTTTGGTATAATACTTTTATACCATGCTATTTCTGTTTTGTATGAAATGAAAACTGGTGACATTTTATTTCTTTTTTCAAGTATAAATTTCGATGACACTCTGCCGTCAATTTCAGGTCTCAGCCAATTTTACCTTCTTCTTTAAAACCTTGGACCTTGTTATGTCTTTGTGATTTGCTTTTACTATTTTTCCTGCCAATACAAAATATAAGTGGAAAAATTGATCGAAAGTTTCGAAAAATATATTTTCTTCATTTTTGCATTAGGGTGCTTATGTGTAATATGTATATATTAAAATAGTTTATTTTGAAATGAATCACTAGTCAAGGCCTATAGTATATCCCTTCAAGTGGCAGAAGCCAAAACGTAAAAAGTAGTCTCGTGGCGGGCCCCGTCGGGTGTTCTGCGCGGATTTAGAGAATATTACAAATTCAACTATTTAAGCTTATCTATGTATAAAAGTATATATTGAAGCATATATCGTTAGAATAAGCACTAAATATGCTATTCGAATAGAACAATTAAATTATTGTCTTCTTCTTCTTGGTCCCTCAATGCTGAGGATCGTGACATCATGTCCTTCTGTTGAAGTTGTCCTTGTTGTTGTTAAATTATTGTAATGTTTATGCATTTCGCCACATGCACCTAACTAATCAAACCTAGCAACAGTGACAGTTTTCCAGTTTCCTTATTAAAAATGACTACCACCACAAAACAAAGTTATGATTGGAGGTAATTGTTAATTAATTTTCTACGTAGGGCTTAAAATTCAAAGGTTAAGTCATAAAAAGTGCCCGTGAGGAAACGGAATTTTTTTAACCACGTATTCCTGAGGTCATAAGAAGAATTTCATGTACAAGTTTAAGTCAATTCCGCAAAAAAAAATTGTTTATTTTTTTACTTTTTGTATGTTTTTAAACATATTAAGTTCATGTTCTTGGAAAATTTATGGATTAATATAAATTGGTACATTTTTTTTCGTAAAAATTAGTCTATTCAAATGGTACCTTGTGACTTTGATATCTTTCAAGAAGGTAGTCTAGACTAGGTCCCAAAGTGGCGACTGGCGACATAGCCATCAAAAAGGCGTTATTCACTAAAACACACTTTTTATTATTATGCTTATGTTTTCAGTTATCTCAATACCAGCAAAAACATGCTACCTTTTTACGTTCACTTCCACAAATTACTTAGCTTTGCTAGTATTCTTCCTTTTTTCACTACTTGCCCGAAATTGACTTCTATTGCATTTTTAAGGTCAACTAAGTTTTGAATAGGTATCTATATATGATTTAAAGCAGACAGTTGTAACTTTTGTCTGAATTAGTAAGTAATATTATTTCGACACAAAACGATTTGGTATCATTTTACTAGGTTCTCAATTTGCCGCGGTATACTCTAGTATTATATATAATTATCAAATTTTTAATTTCATTAAGTTTAAATCATAATCAATATAAATTTCCGGAAAAGATCCCAGAACTAACAAACCAGAATACGGATGGCGTCAGAATAAGGACGTAGGCTTGCTGCGAGCGCGGCGCGCGGGGCGCCCGCCTGCCTGCTTTACCACTTCGTCTGCTTCACTGTATCAAGATATGACTCTTCTCTTCTTCCTCGCGTTGTCCCGGCATTTTGCCACGGCTCATGGGAGCCTGGGGGTCCGCTTGACAACTATGCTTGCCATAGGTGCAACTATTTGTGACAATCCAAATCAAAAGGGACCTTATGGCGGTCGGCGCTTACGTCATTATTAACGGCGCGCCAATACTAATGTGGTCCTCCGCGACGTAAGCGCCGGCCGGTGGCCTGGCGGTGAGAGCGTGCGACTTGCAATCCGGAGGTTGCGGGTTCAAACCCCGGCTCGTATCAATAAGTTTTTCGAGACTTGTACGAAATATAATTTGATATTTACCAGTCGCTTTCCGGTGAAGGAAAACATCGTGAGGAAACCGGACTAATCCCAATAAGGCCTAGTTTACCCTCTGGATTGGAAAGTCAGAATGGCAGTCGCTTTCGTAAAAACTAGTGCCTATGCCAATACCTGGGATTAGTTGCCAAGCGGACCCCAGGCTCCCATGAACCGTGGCCAAAATACCGGGACAACGCGAGGAAGATAATGATGATGAATTCATATTGAATAAAATAATAAAGCTCCTGTGGCAAATTAAAGAGCCAGAATTTCCGAGTTGATATAATAGGCCATGAATAGGCCCCGTTTTTACCATATGAAAAGAAACTTGCAAACCACAAAAGAAAGCTGCTCGGTACCTATAAACTTAATGGTTTTTTCTTTCATTAAAAACGGCTTTCTCAAAGAAAACTACAAAACTACGTATAACAATGACTTACTAACAACAATCTAAACTGGAAATTGGTAGACTTTACACCTTTCCAATAACGTTTCAAATAGTTAACACTAAACGATGCTACAAATCGATTTTGGTGTTTACATGACTACACGTTCTTGGCAACGGCGAAATGTCAACCGCCCTCCAAACAAGCCCGGGCTCCAAATAAGCGGGACGTGTAAATAATACTATGGAAGACGATAAGGGGAAGGAGGACGCGGAGGATTGGAAGATTTACGAGGCCCTGTGCAGCAAAACACCAACAGAGGTAAGCGGAAAGTAAAGGTACCTATGGATATCTGAAAGGATATTGCATAACTGGATCTGGGCCTCTGGGGCCCAATTTTTGAATTTCGAGCGGTCGATTTCGTCACGAAAATCTGTGGAAAAGGGTGAATGCTATTTTTGAATACGAACGATAGAAATTGGGAATCCAGTGGTATAATTTTAAATGCCTTGTAGTGAAGATGGAGATAATATTAAAGGGACAACACGAAAACGATCGAAATTCAAAAATCGGCGCAGTAATTTTTGGAGTTTAGAATTTAGAATGTTCCATAGGTTTATTTAGTTTAAAACTTGATTACATTTTGTCGGTTTAAAAGGACATCGAGACTTTGAAGGACTTAGATACCTGGTGCAACGAACGGTACTCCACCTTTCTAGGGTGCGTCTCTCTCCGTCCGTCTGTCTGTCAGAATTGTCAGATTGTTAAATATATCGAGAACACAGACTGTGCTCGAGAACCACTTAAGCTATCGATTTGAATTTGGTACAAGCCAGGATGTAAACCCGCAACCTCCGGATTGAAATATAAAATATATATACATTATTTTTCACCACACCAACTGGTAAAGGCCCTCTTGTTTGTTCAGAAACTAATGAGAAAGTTGCATTTTATCCACATGCGGGGCAAAGAAATCAGTTGTTTTCTTAAAGTTAGCTAGTAGAATAGTCTATAAAATGATGATTTTGAGTTTTTTTTAATACGTTCATTTGGATTTGATTTAATTTGATGTTCTTTTTGTAATTTCATAGTAGTTTCCTTGTGTTGATGTGGTGAAAAATTTTGTGTTGTACTCAGAGGTAAAGTATGTTTAACCCTCTCGTGCCTTAAAATCCTCGCAACGCTCAGGATTCCAGTTCTAGAACCACTCGCTACGCTCGCTCTATTTTAGAATCTTTCGCTTCCTTGGGTATCAATATCAGCACGAGCGGTTAAACAATAACTTTGCGCCCTTGTAAAACAAACAACAATTGTGTAACAAGAGAGCAAAGTTAGTTTTTTCTGCAAGTGCTAATTTTGAGTCCCGAGGATAGAAGGGAAACATTCAACAATAAAATCTCGCTACACTCGTGATTCTAATTTAGAATTTTGAACGTACCGAGGAACTGTTAAGGCAGGAACTGGAAAAAACTATGAGGTAAAGAAAAACATACACACCCATTACCCATGCACCCATTTACCCACACACTCATTCGCTCATTTAACCAAACACCCATTCACCCAACCCCCCATATACATACCAATTCCAATTGGTATTAATTACACTACGCACTTTGAAATGTTTTCTGTCAATCAGTGAGCAAAATCGAATTGTGCTTACTATTTTTAAGCATCAAAGCAATCTGGCCTTGTTCGATCGAGCTGAGATAGGTGAAGAAAAAAATTAAAGTCGATTTAGATCAAAAATTATTATCTCTGAAAAACCAACACACTTAGTACATTTAACACATCCACTGCCAGCGACCCACTTGGCGGTTTCCCTGTCCGCTCTTCGCTACGGTCTTACCCCGTGTTATCGGCTACGCTCGTAGCGTGTAGCTCGCGCTGGCAGTAAATATGTTAGGTTGCGCAAATTAGTGACCCGATTTGCTGATAGATGACGCTGTACACCCAGATGCTCATTTTCTACTTCGCGCTGCTAAGATTTTAATTTTTTTTCATGACCTCTGTCCGCAGTCTTCAAACTAATAAAAGACCGATTTTAGGGTTCTGTACCAAAAAGGATCCTCCATGGTGCGACTACATCTGAACGTCGGAGAATTCCAGAAACTACGCACAATGATGTCACATTAGAGTTCATTTTCGAAATTACCCGACATTCGGAAGTATTCCTTATTACCTAAACACACCTAACATAAGAACATTTATCTAATTGGTTTAATAATTTATCGAATGCATGGTATAGCTAATAGGTACAATATAGCTACTTTGTGTCGTGGTGATCGATGTCACATGAAAACTGTGACATTTTTGCACATTTTTGAGATTAATTGTCAATATAGCAAAATATAAATTTTGGCATAAAAAATAGTTCATCTCTATCTGGTAGGAGTGGTAGGACTGTTTAAAGTTATAAAACTTATAAACCATAGAATATTTTGGACCATTTTGTGGAAGTGCAATCTTGGAGCATTATAATCATCAATGTATTTGCAAGATTTGAGAGGTCGCATCTTGCAAGATCTCAGTATTTTGCGAGATCCCGCAAATCTAACATTGCAATGAATCATTTATTTAAAAAGAAAACTACGAAATAAAACTATGTAACCGGATTATGTCACGTATAATAAATTAAATGTAATTTAATAACCAGCCTTAAAATTCATAGTTTTTATTTCATTATTCTTGTATCATTATTGTTGATGTTGTTGTTGTGTTGTTAGTTGTCAAGCGGACCCCAGGCTCCCAAGAGCCGTGGCAAAATGCTGGGACAACACGAGGAAAAAGAAGATTCTTGTATGTGGGTAGTTTTGCAAATTGTAATTTTGACAGAGGTTAATATATATTAATCCGATCTTGCAAATCTTGAGAGATCGCGCACGATTTAGCGAGTAAAATATGGACGAGATCTCGGAATACCCTTTGTGCGTCTATTAAGTTCCTTAATCGAAGCTTAATTATAGCTTTAATGCTATTAATACCTAACTCATTACGTGCATAATGATAAAAAGCCACGGCACTAATTGAAGTAATCCATCACATGTTCAAACGGTACCTGTCAGGTAATCGGTACCAGCTACGTTACTCGTATCGGCATTTCTTCTTTAAAGGCTGCGCTTTTTGCTAAATCAATTATGATCGTACTTTTACTACGATGCAAAGTAGCGTGCTCAAAACCGTACCATGCAGCGATTTCTCTGAAACTATAGATACCTACAGTTCGTAGCTATAAAAATAGCTTAACGGAATTCGTTTTTCCCTTTTATAAGGTTGTCGATAGCGGAGCTGCTTAAATATGTACCTGCATAGAACCCTCATGTCACGGTCTTTATCTGATAAATCATGTCAACAAAGTCATAATTTGTTTGGGTGGGCTTTCCTTTTCATGGTAATGAGAATATCGTGCCTTTCGCGAGCTTGAAATAGCAATACGGGTCACGCAAACTTTTTAACATGAAGTACAGCTTAGTAGTTGTCTTCTGCTCGCTTGGATAGGACTGTCTGACAATAAATACTCGCCATGGCATTTTGTAAGTTATGACTGTAATTATAGTGCCACTGTTAGCCTATTGAAGCCGCACCTTCGATGAATTATTTATCGTGTACTTGTACAGATGGACGCGGACGTGGGGAATGACGTCGTCACCGCCTTGAGGAGCGATCTCGCGGGGCTGCAGTATAAGCGAGATAAATTGTTGTCTGAAGTGAGTATGCGATACCTATAGGTACCTACAACCCGGGCTAAAAGTATGAAAACGAAAAACCTGGCCTGGCACTAGTTCGAAAGGATAAGTACGTGTTGCCACTAAAAAAGCTTTTTCTTCGACCTGAAAGTCGGTAAAGTAGAATAAGAATTAGCATTCGAACAATGCAATCGTTTTTAAGTATTAGTTATTGTAGGTAGATGTGTAATTAGTTCACATTGGGCTTGTTTGCACAGCATATGTACCACATTGAGGTTTAGTCTTTCACATTAGATATTCGACACAAAATCAAATCCGATGCCCTCACCTAACATCCGATATTTATTTTATACATCACTCAGACTAGGTACCTAGTCCAAGCTAACAGAGCGTCGATATGATCTTTGGTCGTTGACATATCAGTTTTCACTTCCATATAGGACATTACATAATATTAGTTTTTTACTGCACCGAAGTCTGCTTCAGCATTGGCAGATAGTGATTGGATTCTAAATTCTTACTAGGCATTCGAAACGTTTCAGCTTATTTAAGTTTAAAATAACACATATTTATTATGTAAAGCAGAGGCGCTTTCCATATAGATTTTTGTACATTGACCTGCCTGTTGCTATCTCTATTGCACACGCATAATTATATTGCTGTCCCGCCCATGATGCCGGTTGTCAATGTCACTGGGCGAGCTTCACAGCTGTATAACTATGCGCGTGCAATAGAGATAACAACAAGCGGGTCAATATACGAAATTCTATATGGAAAGCATCTCTTCTTTACCTATTCATTTCTGCATTCTAATCATGTTTCAGGTCAGCGATTTAAAGAACCAAATGCTTTCTCGTGATCAAAGAATTTTAGAGCAGCAGGTGGAAATCGACCACCTGCGCGAACAAAATGCCAGACAAAATGCGGTCATATCATCTCTTAGGAAGAAAATACAGGACCTCGAAGAAATACAGCGCAACCTGCAAGCTGCTCAAGGGAGGAGCGACATGACAGTACAGACTTTACAGAGGGATAACCGCTACTACGATGACAAAATAAAAGACTTAGAAAGAAGCTTCGCACTCTTGAATTAGAGTGTCACAACGAAGAGCAACAGAAGGAAAATGCACGCTGCCAGTTTCACGACTTAGTGCGTCGCTTATCTGCGGCGTTGGACGCTGAATTCTGCGACACTACCCACACCCATTCCCCCGAAAGCCTTATAATCAAAGCGGCGGAGTTGGTGCAAGAAATAACAAGGCTTAAAAACAAATGCATGAACACTACGGAGAACTTGTCGAGTGTTGAGCAGGACTTTAGGAGTTGCCGGGATGCGCTGGAGAGAGCTAACGCGGATAAAGACATGCTGCAACGACAGGTAATGTACCTAAATTATTTTTTACTAAGCAGGGTTGTCTGCTAACGGGCTGATGAAATTCTGTGTGACATTATTTAAGAGAGATACGAGACTGCTGCATCAACCCAATTCGAACAATCCTTATAAGTTGTCACAGCGATACGATACCGATCTGTCAGTGTCAAAAGTGAAATTTCTTCAACCAAAAACGTCAGATCACACCTTATAAGCATTGTTCGAATTGGGCCGTTACTGGGATACCGTCCGAATATTGTGAAAGTATATAGCAGTCAGTACATTTAGCATCCAGCTTCCAGCCCTATTGACACTGTGAATTGTGTTTTTTCTATTTTACTGGATTTTTTCTGTTATTAAATTTAATGAGTCGATCCATAACTTTCCTCATCATCTAAGGTCTGGAAAAATCTTTAAGTACTAAGTATATAGAAAAGACATACCTACTTCTTAAGCACTGATAGCCCGTTGTGTAACCAGTAACGGTGTATACCGCATTAAATCGTTCAACATTTTTTCTACTAACCAGATGCCTGCTTACCAAAACTGAATTGTAAAACTACCAGGTGACATCTCAGCTGCTAGAGCTGGAGCGACTACGGCAGGAGAAGGAGTCTCTATCCGTACAAACAAGAGTCCTGGACCGCGAGCTGCATGAGGCGCGCGAGAAACTGTCCCACTGCTCCAAGAATCTATGCGTCGTCACCGACAACGTCAACCAGAATGAGTCCATGATTGTACAGCTGAAAGGTGGGTTGTTATTAAAATGGCAGGTGACGTCTCGGCTGCTAAATCTGGAGCGACTACGGCAGGAGAAGGAGTCTCTGTCCGTACAAACATGAGTCCTGGACCGCGAGTTGTACGAGGTGCGCGAGAAGCTGTCTCACTGCTCCAAAAACCTGAGCGTCGTGACCGACAACGTCAACCAGAATGAGTCCATGATTGTGCAGCTGAAAGGTGGGTTGTTATTAAAGTGGCAGGTGACGTCTCAGCTGCTAGAGCTGAAGCGTATCCTCCAGCAAATATTAAATTGGTTTTAACATGGTTTTTCAATATCTTTAACGACTGTTAAACATGGTGGGACAAAATACGCCTCGAAACTTTCTTCAAGAATTAACCATAACACATTTGATTTGGTCTTACCACGATTATTATAAACTTGTGTAATTACGGTCGCAGAATTTGAAGGTTTGTCACTTTTGAACCTTAATGCCATTACATATACTTATAGAATCGAAAAGTGACAATCAAATTCCGTGACTGTACTTAAGTCCTTTAATTAAGCCATTTATATGTCTTATTTCGTGTTAAGCAATTTATAGTCGTATATGAAAATTTGTTTCTTTATATATTTTCAGAGGACCTCCGCCATCGCGACGAAAAATACCAAAGATTGCAAACGGAATTCCGTAACACAATGGAATCAATCGCGATTCTCCTGAGCCTACCGACACGATTCGTCGAGGCACACGAGAGCACTATCAAGGACAGGATTAGGGAGATACTGAGCGATAACAAGGATAAAACAGTGGTATGTTAACACACTTTACTCGTTGGTAGATTTTATCTCGCAGAAGGTTAAGCAGGGCCGGATTTAGGGGAGGGCAACCGGGGCTACTGCCCCGGGCCTCCACAAAAGAGGGGCCCCCAAAATAGAGAATTCGGTACATTTACCATTAAATTTGGGGCCAGGGGGCCTCCACTCCTTTATTGCCCGAGGCCTCCAGACCTCTAAATCCGACATTGAGGTTAAGGAATGGTAAAGTTATCCTTTCAGGGAACATTATCATAATTACAGCTGTTGGAATTATAACTTTGTGTCAAATAATTAACAAGATTTCAAAAAGACTTTCCGCTGCGGGAGTTTGCCACTCAAATGCATCCTTTGATTTGGCTATGATGTAAGAATCTAGATCAACAGTTAATTGTTAATTATGTATGCTACTTACATGTTTTTTTATTGAGTATCAATATTAATACACATAATTGTGATGATAAACCCGATTAAGTTTAGTATTAACAAGCAAATCGCGTGAGGACTGTGAGGAGTTAGCGTTTGGTATAAGGAACATATAAATTGGATAGTGGGTGGATTAACTATTTATTTATTTATTTAAAATTTAAAAAAATTATATTGTTACGTACCTATCTATAGTAGTAGAGTTAGGAGAAGTAGTAAAATATAAACAAATCGTGCCTCATATTCGATAGCTGATGTAGAAGTCGCAGTAGGGCCCCGTCGCAATTGGGACTCTAGTTTTCGCTGTTATAGTTGGCGCTGGCGGTCCGCTTGGCAACTAATCCCAAGAATTGGTATAGGCACGAAAGCGACTGCCATCTGACCTTCCAAAGCAGATGGTAAACTAGGCCTTAGGCTTAGAGATTAGTCCGGATTCCTCACGATGTTTTCCTTCACCGAAAAGCGACTGGTAAAAATCAAATGATATTTCGTACACAAGTTCCGAAGAACTCTTTGGTACGAGCCGGGCTCTGAACCCGCGACCTCCGGATCGCTACGCTCTTCCCGCTAGGCCATCAGCGTTTCGAATAGACCGCGAGCCAGGAACAGATTTCCATGACCAATCGCCTCCCGGGCGAAAACTCTTATAGTGGTTAATGGCTATGTATGATGAACCCTTGTGGACGTCAGCTGCCGCTCCGTTGGTGGGTTGAGGAATGGCAGCTACCGAAATTGAAGCTGTATAGCAACATACATACATATGATTCGAGTATTCGACTGTCAAAATCAGTGCTATGATTGTTAGACTTTACTTCTCATCTACAATCAGTGACTCGTCGCTAATAACTAACCTAACCCCTATTTATAAAAATTTGCAAGCACTTAGAAATCTGTGTTAATTTTTGACTGTGTTAACTTTTCAACAAACAGAAATGTCAAAATCACGGATAGGGACAAACGATTTGGAACGGTTTATGAATAACGCCATAAACCTGTAGGTACGAAGTATATATGTACGATACGAAATTTTAATTATATTATGGCTTTGAGTATCTTCTCAATATACCGGTAATCTATCCGGGATTAGCTCAATTGACAGTGTTAAATACTTACCTAATGTAACTCATAAATATATGTATATCTATATACGTTTCTTCACTTTACAAGGGGGCAAAGTTGTTGTTTAACCGCTCGTGCTAATATTAATACCCGAGCAAGCGAAAGATTCCAAAATTGGACCACAAGCATAGCGAATAGCTCGAGAAGTTGAATCTTGAGCGTTGCGAGGGTTTCAAGGCACGAGGGTTATACAAACTTTGCCTCCGAGTGAAACACACAATTTTTCACCACACCGCCGCGAGGAAAATAATAACTATGAAATACCAAAAAATTCAAACCAAATCAAATCAACATTTAAAAGTTATTTATACCAGCTAACATAAGAAAACAACTCAAAATCTCATCTGATTACTTTGCCACATGTGGATAAAATGCAACTTTCTCATTAGTTTTTGAACAATCAAGAGGGCCTTTACCAGTTGGTGTGATGAAAAAACTTTTCTTTTGCAATTTTTTTTTGCAAAAATCCAAATTCAAGCGATTTTTAACATCTTATTGTAGCAAATCGACGCGCTACGCGAGAAGCTGGGCATGGAGTCGCAGCAGCTCAGCCGCGCGGCGCACGCGCACGACCAGGCCTCGACCCGCGTGCGGATACTAGAGGACGAGCGCAACATACTCGAGGGCAAGGTACCTACTTCGTGAATCGGAAAACATATTTTATTATATTACTGTAGTAAAAGGGACCTTATCTTATGATTGGGTGATTTTTGGGTCGTGATCCCGAAGATTTCCCGTGGGACCGATATGAAAATAATTTACCTTTTTCTTCTACTTTGGGCCTTCAAGGTGTGTAGATTTATTTTCGTAATTTTGTAGTTAGTCCTATGAGGAAATTTGTTTTGTATGACCATCTTAATACATTTTTGACATTCAAGATCAGGATCTCAAAATCACCTAAGTATTGTGGATCACCAAAAACCGGACAAGTGCGAGTCGGACTCGCCCACCGAGGGTTCCGTACTTTTTAGTATTTGTTGTTATAGCAGCAACAGAAATACATCATCTGTGAAAATGTCAACTATCTAACTATCAAGGTTCATCAGATACAGCCTGGTGACAGACGGACAGACAGACGGACGGACAGCGGAGTCTTAGTAATAGGGTCCCGTTTTACCCTTTGGGTATGGAACCCTAAAAATGGCTGTATTTATTTCTTCAGCCCTTTTCCAGGCACGATTTATCGACCACATACGAGCCAAAAGAATTTCAACTTTAGTATTCCGATTTAAGGTTCAAATTCATTTCACTTTCGGGAAATGTCACTTGTCTTCAAATGTATCATCAAATCTGGATAATTCGAATATATTTGGATTTTTTGGGAAAACCTTGTAGATTGATGTGGCCTGAAAAAGGGTTCAAACCATACCTAACGTACATTATTTTGACGACCGGTCTGGCCTAGTGACCCTGCCTATGAAGCTGATGGTCCCGGGTTCAAATCCTGGTAAGAGCATATATTAGTGTGATGAACACGGATATTTGTTTCCGAGTCATGGGTGTTTTCTATATATTTAAGTATTTATAATTATATATTATATATATCGTTGTCTAGGTACCTACAACACAAGCCTAATTGAGCTTACTGTGGGACTTAGTCAATTTGTGTAATAATGTCCTATAATATTTATTTATTTATGTACAATAAATAAGTATACATTATATTTTATAGTAATACCTACGGGCGCTCTGTCCGTAGCCGCCTTTCGCCACATACGAGTTTTCGTATGTTCTCGGCTCCGCTTGTAGCGCGTAGCACGCGTCGGCACCGAATGTGTTAAAGATATAATATGTATTTCATAGGTGCACAAACTAGAGGCTGAACTGGCGGCGCTCGAGCTCACCAGGGACAACTTACGCAAGGATAAAGCTAATGTAAGCATCTCATTTGGAATAATCAAAGATATTCAAATTTAATCCTGATATCACAAAGTCGCGTTCCACCGAAATCTAAAGTTTACCTGCATACCTTCTTATACAATGTGTTTGTGCACGTATAGTGGAGCCGGTAACCACGTATAGTACGATGAATTTTATCGACAAATCACCCCCCATACCTATGTTTTTTCTCAACCATTTTAAAAATGCAGCCCTTCAAAGTTTTATGGCGCCAAACACAACTGCACTTGGTTAATGTATCATTATCTGTCCATTTACCTATCGCACATTTAAAAAATAATAATCATTCGATAGCATATGAATTAAAGCATACATTTCAACCATATATGTCACAGAGAATTTTCCACAATTACTCAAGAATTAACAACAAAGATAAAAATTGTCTTCAATATTTTACTTTTTTTTCACATTTTACCTTTTTTTTCAAAAACGAGGTCGTTGACCTGTACCATTTTTATTGTTAAATGATAGTACAGGATATCAGCTAAAAGATGACCTCAAAATGATAGCCTTCTTTAAAACTTTTCACAAGTTACACGAGTCCAAACAAGACCTTCTCTAATGAGCATCTGCTTAGTTCTAAAGAATAATTGCCCGCCGCCCGAATTATCATTTAGAACAGGGGTTCCCAATCTTTTTCAACATGCGGCGCAGTTACAAGTTTAGTATTTTGCAACGGCGCCCTTGTAAATTTAAAATCACGGTCGAAAAAGAGTGACACGACGTTATATTATTTACCGATGCGAGCGCTCAAATAGGTACCCGCGAATATTTGTGGTTTCGGATAATGATAGAACTCACGGCGCCCCTCTTTACTTTCTACGGCGCACCAGGGCGCCGCGGCGCACACTTTGGGAACCCCTGATTTAGAACTAAAGCAACTTTGTTCGACGCACATTACAGTACCCCTAGTGTAAATATTTTCGACAGCGAAACGTGACGTACGCGTTTGCGTTAAGTGTCATTTTGTATGAGATTTTTGACTTTCCAAAACGTCCCGCTTGGCGCGCTGTTCAAAAACCCATACAAAATGAGACTTAACGCAAACGCGTACGTCACGTTTCGCTATCGACTAAATTTACACTAGGGGTACAGATCTTGTTTGGACTCGTGTAACTTGTGAAATGTTTTAACTAGGGCTATTATTTCGATGTCAACTTTTAGCTGACTTCCTGTGCTATCATTTAACAATAAAAAAAGTAGAGGTCAACGACCTTGTTTTCGAAAAAAAGGATGAAATGTAAAAACAAAATCTGCGCCATCGTGTATGACGCGAACTATACGAGTGGTTACTTTGTGCACTCACACGGAAATCAAGGCGTTATTTTTTTTATAATAGCTTATTGTTACAGTTTGTAGCATTCCTCGAGCGGCTGAGCAGGACGATGAATATGGACGAGCTGACCCAGGACATCGGTATCGAGTTGCACACGGACTCCATCATGCACCGCGCCGAGCAGCTGGCGAGGCTGGAGAGCGATAAGATTGTCGACAAGGTTAGTACTTATGTGTCCAACAAACTAAGGTTACTTTTTTAATAACAAAATTTCCGAGAGATAGACATATTATAGTATTTATGCAACTGTTGTACTAGAAGGGTTAAAAAAGGCGAGTGGCGTGGGTTACATGGGGTGGTTACGTGGGATTTCGTTAGGTTGGTGTCCAGCTTACCATATAATACGATACTGCGACTGCCTAGTCGCAAACGGGGTCACTCACGTATTTTAAGCCGAAGGTTGATGGACATGTTTCGCTCCATAAGCACTCAGTCGGAGTTTCGGAGCTTCGGCAGGAGCACACGGATGATGTATTTCTGTTGCCGCTATAACAACAAATACTAAAAAGTACGGAACCCTCGGTGGGCGAGTCCGACTCGCACTTGTCGGGTTTTTTTTTATTCAAGCGTGTTTATGTAAAGGTTTCTAATATTATTTTTTTTCTAAACTGAATAGTTTGCCCGAGAGACACTTCCAAAGTGGTAAAATGTGTTTAGCCACCCCCCCCCCCCTAAAAACTAAAAAAAAATATATATGATGTATATTACCATACAAACTTTCACCGAAAATTGGTTTGAACGAGATCTAGTAAGTAGTTTTTTTTTAATACGTCATAAATGGTACTGGCCCTTCATGGGCGAGTCCGACTCGCACTTGGCCGCGTTTTAGCAGAAACCTACAGCGATATTATGTAAAGGGCAGGTACGAGGACAGGAGCATCACTCGGGGCCCATTTCTCGAAGGTATTAGTCTAATATTATTAGTGATTTTGAGGTAGTAGAGGCGGGTTTGCAATGCCAATAACTCTTTTTAGGGTTCCGTACCCAAAGGGTCAAACGGGACGGGATTACTGAGACTTCGCTGTCCGTCCGTCCGTCCGTCCGTGAACCGTGATAGCTAGACAGTTGAAATTTTCACAGATGACGTATTTCTGTTGCCGCTATAACAACAAATACTAAAAACAGAATAAAATAAATATTTAAGGGGGGCTCCCATACACCAAACTTATTTTTTTTGCCGTATTTATAAATAATGGTACGGAACCCTTCGTGCGCGAGTCCGACTCACACTTGCCCGGTTTTTTTTAACGCGTCGGTATGGAGATTATGTTTGATAGTTACTACCTATATTAATGATATGTACAAAAATTTTACTTTAGTGAGATCATTTTCAACTTATAGCCGTGATTGCGGTTTCGTGATCGATTGGACTTTTGACTCATGTCTAAATTGCTTAAGTCCTCAAAATATATACATTAATTTCATACATATTCCGTTCTGACGTATGAGTTAGACAAATTCTGTTACCATTTTGTGATATTTAAACACTTGCACAGGGACCGTTACTTGTATTCTAACTACCTTCCGGTAAGAAAGAGTAACCGGAAAAAATTAAGAAAGGAGCAAAATTCATATTACGAGTAAATTCTGTAATATATTACTGATTTTTTTCGTGGTGTTCAATTCGATTCGACCAACTTATAGAAGATGACTTGGCTACTGACCGACTGGATGTGGTTGTACATAATATGGTGGTATTTTTGTGAAAGTTCTAAAGGTGCGTCTACATCTGCCGAACGCGCCGTGAATAAGTCAGTTTGTGAATTAAGAAAAATTAAATTAATTATTATTCGCCAGATCCAGACACACCTTTACATGACAGTTCTCTAAAGTAACAAATGATATTTTGTGTAGCTGCTATATTACGGATACTATGGCACGCTGCCTCGCCTACGCAGGGAGCGTTCTTTCCATGACTTGCCTTACCTTAAAGAAGTAAGAGACATTCCAACAAGGCATGCTACACTCGGCATCTTAATTATTTATCAATAATACTGACCGCTAATTAGAACCGAATTGGCACTTAATGACTTGATTTTTTATCTATTATCAATTGATCACGCACAGTATGCAGACAGCACGGTGTAAAACCGTAGTAATTAGCTATCTTTGGACTGCACTGCATTATTATTTCTCTGTTAGTCACGAAAAACGCTCCACCGCAAAAGTTTTTTTCGTGAGCGAGACCGAGGCACAAACCAAAGGCTACGAAAAAAACGCTCCTAGCGATATCGCCTGACTATAATGGTTACGTTACGCCTCGGCCACGAAATGCACGCTCCGAACGTGTAGACCCAGGTTCGACGCTGACGACCACTATTTTATATTGCTTAAAACAAATGCATGGCGGTCGGCGTCAGCGTCGAGCGTACACTTTCGGAGCGTGCGTTCCGCGTGTCACTCGGGTTCGTTGTCGTTTCAACTTCGCTCTGATCGGTTTTTTCATAATCGAGACATAGGAGTGTCTCTAATACAATCGTGGATCGATGTATCTATTGATTAAAGTGGTCGTCAATTTTGCTTGGTCGATGATTTGACGTTGATCGATCCATCGATTGGCTATCGATCGATTTAAGTGATAACACTGCTACATATTTAACTCATTTAAGTAGTCTGACATTGAAATCATCATTCATCCATTTATTTAAGTATTATTTCATTCTATCAATACTTACCAATATGCAAGTTTACCACATTTATTCCGTAGGTAGAAATTAAAGTCTGATGTGGCGTAACAGTCCAAATCTAGCTAATGCGATGGCGCGAAATCGGAAGCAAACAGGCGTGCGCACTCGAGGTGCATTCGCTAGATCTGGATGCACCTGTCGTACAACGCCACCTAAGTTGCATGCTTTTTACAGACGGCCGTGGTGTACCAACTGCAAAGACGGATAAGGATCCTTAGGGAACAAATCCAAAGGAAAGACTTACACCTGGACCTGTTACGGCGAAAACTAAGTGTACAGGTAAAGTTGTAAATGGTACACTTACCAGTTTAAAATATCTGTTATATTAATTAACAATTTACAATGAAAGTAAACAAATCATTGTCAAAAACTGTAACAAATGGGACAGCTTTAGTATGTTTTTGACAGTGATTTGTTTATGTTAGCGCTAAACTATGCGGTACAGCTACAGTAGTTCTTAGGGTAGTTCAGTTAGCGCGTATTTGCAGGAGTATTTTATGCCAGTGCCAGTCTGACCGATTACCAGTCGAGAAATGAAAACAAAATCGTGTTAACACCCATGGAAGCGTAGTATCAACTTGAAATAAGTTGTTGCCTAAAATTTAACTTTTGGTACAAGATTTTTTTCGCTAACTGTACTTTTCTTTCCACAGGCAACTAATACTCGTCGAGACAATTCTAACAACCCCAAACACAATTAATGGACGTTGTTTTATCATAGAGTTCCCATGACCACCTCCTGTCTCCATTATCAGATGAGCTCCATGTCATCATAAAATTGCATTGTCATCGATTTACGCAATATGATAGATAGATAGATAGAATACTCTTTATTGGCACACCTCAGTAAAAATATGCAATATGTATGCAAAATTTCAGCTCAATCGGAAATCGGGACGTGGGTGAAAAGCTTCCAAGATTTGACCAACACTAACATACATACATACATACATACATACTAACAGGGCAAGATAAATAAAAGCTTGTAAAAATAAAAATGATTTGACTACCGGTCGTCTTACATTTCCGCTTCAACTCGTCACGATTTCAAGCGAAGTCTCTCTATCAATGTTCAACGAGGGAAAACAAACCTCGTTCGCGTAGTTTATTTGTTTAAATGACCCGCGCGCAGCCTTGCCTCCGGGCATAACTGTACAGTGTATACTTCCCGTCTCATATTTGTATAGATAGCTACCTGTTATACAATTATGCATTACTCAAATGACTATATGATTATAGCTACTAATTTAATTATACCAGAATATTTGGATAGGCTTCTAATTATTAAAACATGCACGCTTAAAACATAATTGAGATCGTGATACCGAGTTCTTAATTGCTAGATTATTTACCTATTTTTCCTCAGTTTACCTATCGGTTTGAGAAAATATCACAGTGATGTATTGATACAATTTCACATAGATACTAGTACTACACATTGTTATTTTTCAGTCTTTTAATAGACACATTTGGCTCATGTAATTTCTATTTGTATCGCTCAAAGCGATTTCGTTACATTACCTGCATCTATCAATGTGAGGTACCTACATTATTATATGAGCGTCCTGCTCAAGTTTGTTTTACTTCTCAAGTCAAGTGCTCGCTTGTACTGCCTTATAATCTCAAAAATAAAACCAAAGGGATTCGCGAAAAACCGACATCCGAGTGGAGCACGGAGGACATGCGGCGCTCGTCGCGAGCGGCTCGGCACATTGCACTGATTATCGCGATTTACGCGATAAATTATACTGAAATCAGCCCCACCTATATGACCCTAACAGGAGGAGTCATCGCGCGTGCGCGCCGTGCTGCAAGCCGAGCGCGACGAAGCGACAGCGCGAAGCAAGAAGCTCGCGCGACAGTGTGACAAGCTAGCTGCGCAACTCGGCGATGCCCGCGCGCAACTTCGCGATCTGCACGCGCAAGTCGCTGACGCGGCAGAGTATAAGGTAAGTGGAGTAAACTGGCACGTCTAAGTACATGGTAAGCGGAGTCAGCTCAGACGCACTGGGACAGTATAGCTGCGCAGCTGCCACCCGCCCAGCTGCGCGACGCGAGACTGACGCGGCCGAGCAGGTACATACCTAGGTACAATGTAAAAGAAATAAACTCGCGCAGCAGTATGGTGAGCTGTGAGAGCTCGATGTATAAGCATACGGCAATCTCCTGAGGAGCGCGATCGCTGGTGTTGAGGATTTGAAGCTCATAATACGTGGACAAACTCATGGATGGTAATGAGAATTAAAACTCCTAATACATTCTGGAAATCTGGATGGAAAAGATCATAACAGCAGCCGCAGGTGCGATTGTTAAAACTGTGGAACTACACATTTGAATGGGATTTTCCCAGGATTTACCATCTTTGTTTTGACTGTCATCAAAATATGTATGTATGCAGGTATGTATAACTATAAACTATTATACCGAACATAAAACATGCATATGGCACAGGATAGGCAGTACAAACAAAGGCGAAATATTTTAAGCAATTTTAAATGACCAATAAAACAGCCTAGCATTTACATTGTAACTATCGACTAACGAGGAATGAGAATCAAAGTAAATAGTATTTTTAACTTTAACTTATTCATTTATCAACCCGATTTGCATGATTAAATGTAAGAGCAAGGTTGAATGAATTTATACATCAACATCACTTGCCATGATCTCATTCATCGGTCTTGTCTTGATTTATGTATTCGATTAGACCAGAAGGTATGTGTATCATCATAATACGCCGAGTTGAATTACTGATCTAGATTGCCAAGAATTTCCAACTAAATAAGTACAAGGCAGTAAATTGTTGCTCTTTCGATACCTAATATCTAGGAACTATGAAGTCACAATAAATCATTGTATATTGGACATGTAATTATATTATGTATCTACCTTTAGTTGTTCTATATTCTGAAAACTTGGAATTTTCTGATCAACGACAACTTTTATGAATAGGTAGACAATTGTGTTGTGTAGGCGATAATAATGAAGAGACTCAAGATTACTTATATGAACCAGTAGATTACACATTTACGTATTAAACGTTTGTATAAACTGCAATTTAAACTGTTCACGACACGATACGATCGATATTCTGCTAGAAGTAGGTAAATCACCTGCTATCGGATTCATACCTATAGATAATATAACTTACTTAAAAGGGTTTGGAAAATGTTCGATACTTAAACAAGTTTGTATTGGCCACAGATAACGTCGTTGGAGAGGGCGCGCAAGATCGAAGAGCTGCAGAAAAAGCTGGACGAGGCCGAGCTGCTCCGGGCGCGAT
Organism: Cydia pomonella; assembly: GCF_033807575.1. Lineage (NCBI taxonomy): Eukaryota > Metazoa > Arthropoda > Insecta > Lepidoptera > Tortricidae > Cydia > Cydia pomonella. The sequence continues at coordinate 32,136,674 of NC_084704.1, forward strand.
ACAACCGCAAAGTCAACGTGCTCAAAGACCAAGTAGGACAATGAGCGTTCAAAAATCCTTTATAAATTTAGATTTGCACGAAGGCAAACATGTGTCTTAAATCTGAGCGATCGTACTTACTGCTGGATATATCTATAAATATACTTAAGGAAAAATCTCGATAGTGAGATGAACGTCAATGAATTGCTGAACACGTTCTTAATTTTTTTGTAGTTAAAGTATCCGTCACTAAAAACAGCCTTTTTAGTGACGGATAGTCTATCCCCCTTATTCATAAAACTTAGTAATATATATCTCTATTGATTTTTTTACATCTCCAACTAAACTGGTTATAATTATTGCGAATACCGAAGCTGTACCAATCAAATCATAATACCTACCAGCGGAAAGCAGCAACTCCAGAATTCGACGACATAAGTAACTGATTTATTGTATTACTACTACTTAGATCATTTTTAACCAGTACCGAGGTAGTGAAACAATGCTTAGATAATTTATATTTACTTTTGGATTTGTTTTCCATACAGTTTGTGTCATTGTATGTGAAAATTGAATGAGCAGGTCCGGAACACTGGAGAGACCTACGAGCAAGAACGGACCACATCGGAGCACCAGATCAATATGTTACGCGATGACCTGGCCCGCACCAAAGAAGCGCTTGCTGAAAGTCACAGGAGAGAGGCGCAGCTCACCAGCTTTAGGTACCCTACTTTTCAAATTGATTTTTAAATAAAGAATTAAGAATAGACAAAAGAGGAGCCTATAGTGTAATTTAATTAACATTTATATGATTTTTTTTGTTGCTTCAGGAACTCAATAGCGAAACTCCTAGGCATCCTGGTGCCATCATCGGTGTCCGACTTCGAGATGGTCTCACGGCTTCAGAAGCTGATCGACGCGCATCACGACTTCACCGTGGTGTCACGTCGGTACGACGACCCGACGCTGCTGCGGGCGTCGTCGCGCTCGCCGCCGCCGTCGCGCTGTCGCACTCGGACCCCCGACAGGTACTTTGAGATGATTCTCCAGCTGATTGACGTGCACCACTCGGATCCTTGACAGGTACAACTTCAAGAGGGATGGCTTTGACAATCGACACAGCGGCGCTCGCCGTTGCGCGACGCGCTATTGGTGTCGAACTCCTGATATATACCTTATTCCTGTAGCTATGTTATCGACTAGCGCTGCAATTTACCTCTCTTCTGTCGTCGGCATCAACTACCTAGACGTAAATGGACTTCTCTGGGAGAGGAAGATTCCACCTTAGATGAAGCCATCTTTGTAGGCTAGCTCGTGAAATTCAATCATACTAGGAACATCGCAAATAACCTTACCATCCGACACATAATAAACACTGTTCCCTATTGTTTGTTTTCAGATCGCTCCGCTACGATGACTCAGGGTACGCGGACCCGGCATTTGATTTAGAGGACGACCTGTACAAGGCTCGTGCTGCCTTGTGACCCTCGCGCTCCCGTCGCCGTGCTCGCTTCTAAGTCTGGAGACTCTTTAGTACTAATTTGCCGACGGTGTGTGTCAAAGATGACGGATGGTACGCGCACCGGCATATGACTTGGAAGACGAGTTGTACAAGGTACGTGTTGCCTTGTAACTCTCTCGGTTCTAAGCCTGCAAAAGTACAAGTTTCGTCAGTCAGGATTCATTATCCCAGTTGGCGAGTCAGAAGGGTCACAGTTCATAAATATACACGGTTCCCGAATTTGAAGTAAATAACGGTCTGTTCGCCCTGTTCAAGGCGCGCGCTAGTTCGTGGCTCTCATGCAACCGTCCTCGCGCTCGCTTGTAAGCCCAAAGCCTCCTGGACCTGTTAATGCAATGTAATATGTCTTGATACATCAGGATTCACTGTCAAGGGCGGCATAGATGGTCTGCGATTCCTCATTGGACTTAAATTTGACCAAGACGGGCGCTCCAGCCAACTTTATTCATAATTCATAATAATTTATTTGCAAAAAAAGGAGTTACAAAAGTTGGTACAATTCATTACAAAAAGTGGTTCCTCTTAGCTGGCCATGTATGCATGAAAAATTTACAAACTAGCTTTATAAGCATAAAATATTTAATTAAACAACAATTATATTTACAATCTTAAGCCTGGTTAAACTAAAATTTCGACTCGACTCCCAAACAGTATTTTCAAGATAAATAACAATGTAAATACATCATCACTATCATCAGATAATATGATGTATATATGCAGGCTGTCAGCCTACTGCCAACCAATTTCATATTTTAGCACCTTGGCACAGTGACATTATATTATTTATACATAGGTATAAAGCCCGTGGGGGGTCAACTATGACAAGATACAAAGTGGCCCCATAATTCAAATTTGTTAACTGCTGTACTTACATAAAACTAGGACATTTCATTAATGTACTCAGATATAAGCTAATTAATCATGAAATCAATCTACCTTTTTCTTTAGCGCCAAATATTTATAGGTGCCTATTTGCTCACAAAATAAAACTCCAATCATACAGTTCCTTGAAATAGAAGTAATTAAGCATCTAATAATAAATTATTTTAGCCATTTACGTGGAAATCAATAACACAGACAAATAATCAAACACATTACTATCTTACAGACATTATTCGTTATTGATTGATGCCTATCTCCGCTTAAATAACTTTAAAAACCGGCGAAAAGCCATGCTCTTGCTCAGTGTAGGGTTCCGTAGTTAGCAATCTGTCAAATGTAGACTTTTGCAAAAACGGGTCAACCGATCATGTTTGCTATAGTTTTCCTTGAAAGTTACTAAGCAACTTCCACGATTTTTTTTAATTTTTTTGGATCCATTGTTCAAAAGTTAGAGGGAGACACATTTTTTTCTTTCAGAACAATTATTTCCGAAAATATTGTTTATTAAGAAATGGCTCTTGAAGAGCCATAATCGTTTTGAAAGACCAACAGGGTCCACACTATTAGGGTGTGCTGCTAAAACATCCCCACTTTTCGTGTAGGAGATACCCCTAAAAAAAGTACTTTTTATTTAAAGACTTTGTCGTCGTAACTGATTTACGGATCCGTGTCAAATTTCAGCTTTCTTTTACTAACGATCACGAGCAAAGCCGCGGGCGGACAGACGGACAGACAGATAGACGGACATGATGAAACTATTTATAAGGGTTTTTAGTTCATTACGGAACCCCAAAAACCGCACCAAACTTCCTTAGTACGCAGAGTACGTACGTATCCCAAACAGTGAAGACCTCCCAATATGGTCTGTCTCAATCAATCAATCAGAAACAGAAAACTTTACGAAGTAACCCGCTCCAAATAATTACGAGTATGCATAGTTATTTTTATATATGTATCAAAATAAATTTAATTATGTCCTAATTTGTATATTTAATTTGGTAATTAAAACTAGTTTTATTTCTATTCACTAGTCTAAAAGCGGTCTTTTAGAGTATGTACAGGGTGGACAAATAAGAATGATACAATTTGTTTTTAAATTTTAATTACATTAAGTGGAAATTTTATTAAATATTTTTTTATAAATATATTATTCAGGGTTGGCAATTGTATACGAAGATAATTTCTGCCAAATGTCTACCACTAGCAGCAAGCAATTTTATCTCAAATGTTTCTGTTGTTTAAAACACATTGTTTGCTCGATTAATTTTGAAAAAAAGTGACAGTGATTTGCACCCAAATTCCCCAAATTTTGCAGCTCTTGACTTATTTCTGTGGGGCTATCTAAAATTACGTGTCTATGCTAACGAGCTGATGAAATTTAAACAGTTAAAACCGACTATTCGACACAAATGTACTAAGATAATGCGAAAAATGTGCGAATAGATGCTGAAAATTGGGATGATAAGGGCTTACATTTGCCTGCTGTTAGAGGTGGACATATGTCAGACATTATGTTTCGCATGAATTTGCCAACCCTGAAGAATATATTTTTAAAACAATACTTAATAATTTTTGAACTTAATACAGTAAAAATTTAAAAACAAAATGTATACTTCTTATTTGCCCACCCTGTATGTAAGTAGGTACCTAATAAGTACATCTAAATACATCTAAGTGTATGGTTATCCTAAAACGTCCTATAGAACGTTGAATCAATACCGAGTTTATCTTGATTGTATTGCCACTGATGTGCCCTTTTGAACCGTTTGCGAAATTTCCACATGGTCGAAAATTTGCAGAGTTTCCTTTATTTCATGTGAAAACATTCTGAAAATTCCGAGAAATTTTCGATCTGTTTGGAAACTCCGCAAATTGCACATCTATAAGTCTTGCAAACTTACACACGAGTTGGTAATCATAATTAATGTTTATTAAGACCAAATTCCTCGTTGATCGGGCTAAACCACATCCGAACTATTCAAAATACCTACAAGTATCACGCTTTCACACAATGATCAACAGTAAGCATTCGTCTTTTTTTTTCACCGAAACCTAATGGGTTAGGTCATTACTGGCGGGTGTATATTTAGGGAATCAAGTTTAATTAAATGCAACCAATTTATTTTTTAGTGGCTAATGGTCATTGCTGTTAAAAAGTCATTTCACTGGTTTGCCTTGCGTAGGCCGCTGCCGTAGGTATGTGACAAAGCCGCAAACTGTAGACTTAATGTCTCTGATTCAAGTAATATAGTCATTACGTTTCTTGTTCCTTGAAAAAAGACAAAGTCCACTTGAAATATTAGAAAAGCATACAAATCCATTGAAGAAAGTGGATCTGATAGACCTGTTCAATTACGCACATTATATTATGTCTTTAACGTCACGTGTACGTACCTATTTAATTACTTGAGTAAATTTAGTCTATTTATAATTACTTCACATAATTGATCTCATTCTGACAGGATGCTACTAAAAGTAGTGTTTCGGTTTGGTGTTACTTAATTCCTGTTGTGCTACCACTGTCACCAGTCTTCCACGTCTCGGTTGTTTAAACATTCCATAAGTATTAATCTTAAACCATCTTTTAATTTTATTATTCCATTTGTACGTTAAGGTTCAAGGTATCTGGGTGTATAATTATAAGTAAATTAGTAAAAGTATGTACCTATATTTCATAATAAGCCGTTTGAATTATAGCCTGTAGATAAGTTGTTATATACATATAAGTAGGTACAGGAGATGTCACCTGTCTCTAAAATAAAATGAAAATGTGTTCAAAATGAGTCTGGTCTGGTACTTCAAATATTGATTTAGGTAGTTTTTATTCTACGAGCATATGAAGTCTCTTACAAGACTATTTGTAGCTCGTCTAAAAAAAGATTTCACAGTACCTATGGGTTTTAAAATATTGAATAAATGTTAAAATATAAGCGCACTCATTTATCTTTAATCTCGTTTTATTAAATGTACGGATACGTGTAAGTCACGCTCTTTGCAGACTCGTTACCTGTTATTATTTAAAGCTGACAAACCAAAGATGAGAAGTTATGATAAAAAATATAAGTAATGTATCATGTTTATATTCTTTTATTTCTCCCAACACCTTTGTGAAGGATATTGCTGCTTAAAACAGCGATAAGATGCATTTAATATAATGTCTTACCAGATTTAGCGATTGATTAAACTTGACGCTGCACCACCAGCGAATACCAGCTGAGTCCCTTCTCAATTTTGAAAATTTTAGGTAAATATCTCCGTCGGCTGATGGCGGCTCCTAATATTAGTGCGATAAGGACAACTGCAGTTCAGGCGAAAAATCTTGCGTATAAATCTCAGGAATCGAGGTTTTGCACTCGACATTTTTCTCCTCCAAAACTTAACCAATCGTAACAAAATTTTGGAAATGGAATGAGAAAGAAATTATTTATGTCTGGCTGTTTTGATTTTTGAGTTTATTGTTGTCAATTTTGTATGCTAGGAGTTTGTTTACGGCCCATTTATTTGGCCGTTTTAGCCCTTTTTAAAGTAATCTAATTCTTATAATAAAAATTATTAAAAAAAAAAAAACAAAATATCCAGGCACAGATACTTGTAATATTTAACTCATGAAAAAAATAATCTAGGGCCAAAATCCAGACAGTAAAATGTCGAGAAACTTTGTACTGAAAAATGACCACTAATGTTTCCTCTAAAGCAGATAAAATAAAGTAAATAGTTATCACGCTCCTGTTTCCTGCTTTACGGTTTTTCTACCCATAGCGATACCTAACATTTCCCTGTAGGAAGTACACGACCCCTACAGGGAACGTGCGTGTAAGTGGCAGCACCGCTTACTGGCGTGCACTAGCAATGTCAAGTTTAAGTTTTTTAGATCACACTGATTACAGGGGGCGGACCTTCCAACACGCGCGGATGCGATTGAGATTGAAGATTGAAGATGATCGATATAACAAAAATGGTTTGTAAATGTTATGAGGGAAGAATAACGATCCATTTTGCGATCCTAACGAAATAACGGTACTTTTTCTATGAAATTCCACTTCAGGAGAAAACGGTTTCCACTAACTAAATTTTAACAAATCACTTTGATTTTGATGTCGATCGCTTCTAAATATATTCCAGGTTTATAGGTTTCACTTTTTGGTTTTGCAAATTTAGAATAAAAGTAAATATATTAATAACATAAGTACTAAAAAATCATGAAGAACGGAAAATATTTAGAAGTGGATAAAAAAAATCTCTTTTTGTATGGATGCTATATCAAAGAAAATTTATTGTTCATATAGAGGTAAAGTGTAAAAAAACGTGCCCCTAATTTAATTTTTTTTTTAATTTATTACGAGCATTGGCAACTAGGCCATCAGCTCAAACATAAAATACAAAAGTAAGTACATTGCTTAACTTATAACCCCCTAAGTTGGATATCCAAAACAGATGGCGCAATGGCGCAGCACTGCGCCATCTGTTTTGCGGTCACTGAATTGTCAAACGTCAACTTTTGACAATCAGGGTAAGGTACCGCGAAGTGTATGAAGCTGTACAGCGCCATCTCGTTTACCTGTCAAATTTGAAGCACGAAACTGTCTAAGATTTTACGTATTTTACTCAATCAATGTGTCTTTGGTACTACCGTACAGAAAGTAAACTTCCTACAAAACCGAACTTTGACAGTGATTCAGGGACGAATCATGTTGTCCTTTTCTAATGGCACTATCCCTTTCGGCTATTTAGGGACTTTAGGGTTGTTATTATTCGAGTGATTATCTTATCTGTGGTTGTGCAAATTGTCTTAGACATCTTAATTAATCAATGTATCTTTGGCTATAAGCAATTTGGCAATGTATCTTAAGTAAATTTAAGTTTATGTATGTTCATAACTGCTAAACTGGCGGGTAAGGTGACCGATATCTTCGACGTTGTTGAAATTTGAGGGTAGACACAAACGCTGGCGCCATTGCCATCGCAAAACGTCCATTGCAACCTTCGTGTTCACATTCTGCCTAGTCGGGTGAGGTGACGTGGTGCATTCTACATTTTGAAAATGTTCCGTTACACTATTTGTCTAGTGTTGGTGCTCAGTCCAGGTAAATACCATTTATGTTTATATTAACGATACGAGGATCTATTCACTAAATAAGTAAGAATTTTCTAAGCAAAAAATAAACTATACATGTGCTTTCCGACAGTTCTTCTTTCTAACTTTTAAGGCCAGTTTTTGTATTTTGTTTTAATGATGACTCACGCTAGGATGGTCCAGGCCCGGGACGTGGCTTTCGGCACTTCTTTTTCTATGATAGGTGACGGCGATCACGTGATCCTTGCTATAGAAAACTGATATGTCGGGCGCTCCGGCCCGGGCCCAGACCGTTGTAGAGTGAGTCATCCTGTGCACTCACTTTATGCAATACGATACTGAGTATCTCGCCGTAAAAGTTCTGTGACGTATTTTCGCATGTCGTCAATCGCTAAAATAAGTATAGCGGTATAGCCATTAGTTGCCCACTGGCAACTAATGTAACTAACCACTGTAAGTGGCGAAAGCTTTCTACTCGTACACTCTCCATCAGATATATCGGAGCGACTAAAGTGGTCAAAATCAACATGCATATTAACGTATTGATAATACAGACTTTGTTTAGAAATTTGTGAAGAGGTAGCTAGGTAGGCCGCTCCGATATATCAGATGGCGACTTCATTGACGGAAGTATTCAACACCTACACATTCCAGTGCTTACCCGGCACGTGCCCCGCTTCGGCGAGCTCGACGCCGAGGAGCAGCAGCTTTACCGCGCCGCCTACGACACGCCCTCCTACGACCACGACGAGTACCAAGAAGATGACCTCGAGCCCGGCAAGCTGGACCTGCTCAAGGACGGCCTTTGGGCCATCAAGGCCAAGATCAAGGAGCTGAAGGCCTTCGACAAAGCCCTGGCGGCCAACGTGCTCACCACCAAGCTGAAGCTGAAGGAGCTCTTGGAGTACCATCTGAAGAAGAAGCCGATAGAACTCGTGGTGGAAAAGAAGAAGCCGAGCTACCAAAGCTATCCTCAGGTATGTGAAGGAAAACTTGTTTTTTTGTTTGTATTTAACATTTTAACAGATTATATAAGGCTGACATTACACAGGAGAATTTTTTAAACCTAAGTAAGGTTCGTTGAGTTGTAGTTGCCAAATCCTACGTGCTTTTTACGTGATAATGACCTTAGGAGACCTTATTTTTCCTTTTAATTAATGATTATTTGGCTTAGGTTCTGTACTTATCCCATTACCTATCAACGCATTAGCAGAACGGGATTTCTTAGCTGCCCTCAATAATCAATCTAATAAAAAAATCAAAATCGATAGAACCGTATATGTTAGGCTAATTAAAGGTAGGTAGGTATGTAGGTACGTAGATACGTAACATAAGTAGTTTTGCCGGTCCCGATTATACATGGTGGGCCAAAAATACGTTATATATAAAATCAAGCGTCTTATGGCCACCAAAAGTGGTAGATAGGCACAATGTATGTAAGCGACCTGATACTTTGAGTACCTTGTGGCCTCAATCAAATTGCATTTATTTTAGATAATACTAATCCCGTTCAAGCTCCTACTTAGTCCAACAAATATCACTTGCCATCCAGCGCGGCAATGCTGCAAGTATCTTTGGCACTTTTGGACTGGGTGGGAGTCGGAATGGAGTTGATATTATAAGTAGGGCAGTATATTAATTAATTGCTTTTTTTAGTTAGTTTTAAATAGTGTCTTTGTTTGCTTTTTTTTGTCTTTTATGTGCATGCGTTTCGGTTTTAGATTTTAAATTTTGACATAGTGATTTTTGTGCTTAATTGTTAAATTGTAATTTAAATTTTATGGAATATGGACTATTTGTTTCGAAGATTAAATGAGATATGTTATATTTAAAAAAAATACTAATCTAAGGACATATTTGTTTCAGGCCCCCGCGTACCCTGCGCAGGCGCAGTATGAGCCGCAGTACGCGGCGCCGGCGCCGGCCTACCACCACGACCCCTACTACGGACACTGATCCAGAGTCTTCGCGTCCCGGGCGTATTCCCATTTGACCCCGCCGAGCATATATGGGTATAGGTGTTTCCATATAAACCATTTCCATGTGGGGCGGGGACAAATAGGAATGCACTGCATCCCGCATCATCAGCCTCCGAGTTCCTAAACGTATTGGTCTCCGGTTAAGCGTACGTTGTTTACAGCATCACATTATATGGAAATACTGCATTTCTATAGAACATGACGATGTATGCAGACTGGAGACCGAAGTCTAAATATGGGAGGCGTATAGCGCTGGCGCGACGTCACCTAAGTTAGATTGAACCAATATTGAAAAATCGAAAATCGTTAACGATATCTCTCTCGCTCAAATATGCAGTTAAGTGAAGAGCGATAACGATTTTCGAATTTTCCATGTTGGCGATAGGTCCTGTTTTTCTGATTTTGATCGAATGATGTAAATATGTACAGTTGCAATTATTCGTAGTTCTTCTCTCTTCTTCTTTACTATAAGAAGACAGAGTAGACATGCTGTCAAAATTTACCAATATGTTTTGAATTTGATATAATTAATTAATAAATTAAGTGTTCTTTTAGATGTTCTTTTTCAACAAGTATAACCTAAAAAATGTAATGAATTTAAAAATGGCTGCGTTATAAATAAATTTTATCGTATTATAATGTTTTTCTCTCGTGGCTAGGCCCGTGTCATAAGAAAGTGCAGTAATGAATTAATTCTTAATTGGGAAGGTCACCGCGGATTGTCGAGCGGCGTAGTTGGCCGCAGCGCGCGCGCGAAGCACTCGCGTACTAGAAGCGAACCGCTTCCTCTAGTTCGAAAACCGAATATAGGGCTTGAAGATTTCGCTTAGTTGTACCAAGTGCGGGAGCCGCGGACTTTTGGACTGATCGCAGGATAGTTTTACGAGATGCCTTTGTTATATTTGCCTGAGAGAGTGGACATGGCGCTGTCGATCCAGTAGTTTCCAGAGTTCGTGCTGCCGAAGATGAGGGACGAAGTCACGTGGATGTTGTTTCTGGTACGGATCCAAAGTTAATCTTAAAAATACTATTGTATAGCGCTCACGGTAACTTAATGTTCTCAGCGAATACTTGAATAATTTTATTGAAAAATGCCGGAAATAATGAACATTTTAAAACTTGGTAAAACTTATTTTCTTTTACTAATTACTGTTCTTTATACTGCTAATGCAACTTAATGCAAAAACAACGTTATTTATTATTATTCGAATAGTATAGACTATATCTACTCTTAGGTATTTCTTTTAACATATTTCTATGTTTACCCGAGAAAAAAAGTTCTCGCACGATCATTTTTGGCAACGTAAAGCGTGGTTTAAAGTACAGTCAGTGTCAAATACTTTGTAGCAGTCAAAGTGGCCAAATAGTTCGGTACACTATTTGGCTACTTTGGTTGCTACAAAGTATTTGACGCTGACTGTACATAGTTGTACTTTGTTATTTTAGGACACTCCTAAATATTTTTTCCTACAGTTAATTGAAAATTATGACTACCGGTAGTAATAGGGAATATAAACAAAGTAATTAATTCTAAACGTTAAATTAGCTGTACTGTAGTCACATAGCAAAGTATAGGTCTGATTCGAAGACTGATTAAGACACGTTTAAGATCTTTAAAAGATCGATAACTAAACGACATGTCAAAATTGACGTTTATTTCGATTCTGCTGTGATCCCAATAAGATCTATCTACGATATTTCTAACGTCAAAGTGACATTGGTTGCCCGAATCGAGCTGCTTCTGTCTATTATACGACATACAAACGATATGTAAATGAAAACTATCTAAATCAGAAATTATCGTATTTCATTCTTCGAATCGGGCCGTAAGACTTATTCTATATTAATTAATAAATTATTTTTATTTTAAATACCGGGTCTCCGTAGTATGTTTTTTTTTTTGTATCTTCTTAACGGATCGGATTAACCTATTTTTATAGCACTTTGGCAGTAGGTATATGGAAAGGAGGTTTACAACTCCAGGCATTTCACCTGCGCGTTTTAAGGTGTACTTAGTATTTATGTTCAACCAGCAGAATTTTTGAACATCGTAGAGCTTTTAATCACAATACGGTTGCCAAAAATGAATTAATTAGAAATATTGAGGCTCTTCTCTAGTAACTTCATCGATTCGATTCTTTTTTTCTTTAATCTTATTTATTTTATAAGTCATACGTCTTATGATTAAGCCGGCTTGATTCAAAACTTAATTTATTGACTTTTGCTCAATAAAAAAATCACCAACATAGGTCCAACGCACCTTAAAAATTTGTAAAATGCGCAATTTTATTTTTGGTCGAACTCATCGATTCAGTACTTTTTTATTAAAACTAAAAAAATATATATAAAAAAACATGAAATCCGCGAGCTCGGGCACGCACAGCATAGCCATCTCGCTTACGCTTACGCTCAGTGAGCGAAACTACGGGGTCATAAAACTTGTCCACTTTTCAAGCCTCGGCAGGGAGTTAATTCTACCCACAGCGTTATCGTGGGGTACCCACCTTTCCTTATTTTACTCACATTTCACACATAATCGGCACTAATGGAAAACATGGATGATCTAAGTGATAATTTATAATTTACCAAATAGTAGTAATTGGGTGTAATGTAAATATTACTAGGCCAAAATTATGGAAACAGCTTTATCTTATACAAAAAAATACAAATTATTTATTTCAAAATAATATACATTTTTAAGATGCAAGCGATGTAGCCGCCCGGTAAACTAAAGGCACTGCTCTTTCCTAGCTTTATAAATATATATGTATTTTATATTATAACTAGAAGTATAGGTAATTATACAGATTTACTAACTTATTTCTAAGATATGCATTAACACTCAGGTACACTGTTCCTTTTAATTCTTATTTGTTTAATTAAATTTAAATCTTATGTTTCAATCTTTGTTGTATATTTGTAACCTAAAACCTTACATAGCCAGAATTTGAGTGTTTTCCTTTCAAAATGTTCTATTATTCTTTTTACCATTATATTGTAGGTAATATAAATTACATAGCTTAAAAAACACACTTTTCTATTGAAATATTAAGCTTGTTTCCATACTTTCGGATGGAGTGTATTTACTATTCTTCTTAAAAAAGCCGTTTATTCGTTTCATACCTTTTGTTTTACGGATCTACTTTACCCGTAAGCGTTTAATTTCATTCTGTAAGGCTGGCAGCCACCTACTTTGTCTGCACAAGGTTCCGTAATTAGTTACAATTACAAGTTTAAAAACGGTTTATTCAGCTGCGTCCAGCCGATTATTGCCTACTCTGTTACAATTAATTGCACATAAGTATTATGAGGAAAACTAGCTTGAATATTTTGCAAGCGCTGATCATAATAACTACAATAAAATTCAGAAGTAGGTCATAGCTATATTTTATTGCTATAAATATGTATCATACATTTGCAAGGTGTTAAAAAAATCGGGTCATGAGCATCCATGGGAATGGGACAAAGATTTTTTTTATATAAGGTCATATATAGGCATTCACAGTATTCACACCGTAGTCTTACCTTACGTTATTGGGGAGTGTGTACGTTTCCCTGCTACCTACATGTACATCCACGAAAAAAAAGATAAGAAAACGTTTTTAAAAAGTCTAGGAAAGAGACTTTCCTACATTTATCGCGCATTTGCAACAGTTCGCATTTATTAAATCTGTCTCGTTTATTTAATTTCCTACTCGAATGAAAGATAAGTTGGCTATGGTCTAAGGAAGGCACACCTTATCAGTAATCAGTGCGGTACATTATTAAACTACAGCCTTGGTCAGCGCCGCATGCTGTGATCTAACCGTTATTGTGAAGTAACCGCCAAATGTAAGGGTAATTACAAGGGTGTCCCTCGCAATTAATGACAGCATACTAATGCCTATTCACCGGGTGATAGTGGTTGTCATTGCTAAATTCCATATTGTTTTTGACAGCTCTTGACATGACAAACCTTGTAGCTCGCCTCCAATGCCTCCATTACACGAGATTGATTAGTTTTATTGTTCCAGTATGGCTGCATTTATGTTCAGCTTTTTATTTCAACGTATTTCTAATGTATTGTAGATTAGATTATATTCAAAATTAAAGCGCAAAAATATTCTTTTCTGCCTTCCGGGCGGAAAGCGTCAACTTTGCTCCCGCTGCGCTAAACGAAGTTGCCGCTTTCCGCCTCCGTCGAGCAGAAAAATAGTATGCGCATCACGGGAAGAATCGTAGGACATTGCGTGCCGCGTGTAAAATTGGCAAACACGCGGGATGGAATGTTTTCCTCCCCTGGGACACAAGTAACTATATTTGACAATATTTTATTGTTCAGTTTCACCACCACACTATTACTAGGTAGGTAGGTATACATAATGAGTGTAAGACTGCAATTCTTAATCGTAAACTATACGAATATAGTTCCAACAAGTAGCGCCTTGACCATTATTGAAATGCACCAGTAATGATATTACTACTAAAGTTGTCGCCAATGACAGAACATTAAATAGCCAATTCTGGGTAGTTTACCCTTAATATTTTTAAAACCTTAAGTATAAATACTCTGAACCCCTCATAAATATGGCCGATTCACTGTCCAGGTACAAGTATTAAGTACGTACGTATGATTGTTATTGCGCGGTAAGATACTTAAATGAAGATATTAAAAACCAACATACCTTCGTTTAATATTTTATATCGGTATAGTACCTGACTGTAGCGGCTAATTACATTTCTGAGTGAGAACACCTACTTACGATCAGTTTATATGACTATACAATCAATTTTTAAGTCAAAGTATCCCTTTACACGTCTAGCGGATCGAATAAAAAGGTTTAATAATAACGAGGTATCCAACAAAAATAGTGGTGATCCGTTTAAAGTTATATTCAGTATCGTGTGCTGCGGTGGCAGCATGGTTCCATTTTTAGGGTTCCGTAGTCAACTAGGAACCCTTATAGTTTCGCCATGTCCGTCTGTCTGTCTGTCTGTCTGTCTATCCGAGGCTTTGCTCCGTGGTCGTTAGTGCTAGAAAGCTGAAATTTGGCATGGATATATAAATCAATAAAGCCGACAAAGTCGTACAATAAAATCTAAAAATTTAATTTTTTTTAGGGTACCTCCCCTACACGTAAAGTGGGAGTGAAATTTTTTTTTCGCTTCAACCCTAAAGTGTGGGGTATGGTTGGAAAGGTCTTTCAAAACTAATAGGAGTTTTCAAGAAACATTTTTTGATAAAGTGAATATATTCGGAGATAATCTCTCCGAAAGAAAAAAAAATGTGTCCCCCCCTCTAACTTTTGAACCATAGGTCCAAAAAATATAAAAAAAATCGTGGAAGTAGAGCTTATGAAAGACATTAAATGAAAAATATAGCGGACATTAACAGTTTAGCTGTTTTTGAGTTATCGCAAAAAGTTTTCCCTTCATAGTAAAAAGACTTACTTTAATAGGTACTAATTATGCAAATTTGCCTATTTGTTTAACTCGGGTGAAAGGTACCGTTTCATCCCTTGGTTAACAATTTACTATACTTTAAGCTCCAGTTTAGCTTATTGTGACGGAAGAGTAACTACGGAACCCTACACTGAGCGTGGCCCGACATGCTCTTGGCCGGTTATTATCACATGCCCGTCACTTGACAAGTGATAGAAATTTATTAGAAATAGAAGCATGCTGCCACTGCTGATCAGGAAATATAAGAAAACACATTTTTTGACCGAAAAAAAACTTTTTTTTTCTATGCGGCACGTTGCAGTCAGCCAACCCTCGATAGAAAGGCCAAAAATTTTACGCGTTATTAAACTTTTTTGAGAGCTTTAATGTCATGTAGTACGCCTGCTGGAACCCGTTCACAGGCGCAAACAATGACTAGGTATTGTTATTCTGAGGGTTAGGCAGGACCAGTACTTAATACAGGATGCTTAAACCCTAAAATGTCAGCATGATCTTTATCAAACTGGATCGAGCGATGCGGCACCGCGCGCGCAGGGCGAAACTGGTCTACTTACTTCCTGTTACACTTTACTCGCACCCACATGCACATGCGAGCCGCGACGTATCGATTTGTTTTATTGCATTTCAGAGATTGTAGTTTATCGATCATGTGGCCTACCGTGAACACCGAAGTTCGTAAATTGAGGGTATCTTTCCCTTTTGCTCAGCCCGCGTAGCCAACATACCAATTGTTAACGCTCCGTAGCGTAGCGCAGTCATCTCTCTCTATCACTTTTCCAAATTAGTGCGACAATGACAGTTGCGTTTCGTTCGTTCGCACGTTGGCTACGCACCCAGATCAGGGCTATAATCCCGAAAAAAGAAGTTCGTCAATTGTGGGCATTTTTCTGTCACTCTAATTACGTCTTAGTGAGAGAGAAAGAAAGAGAAAGACAGAGCAATTGACGAACTTCGATTTTCGGGGTTATAGCCCAGATACCTCAGACTCTATCGGACGTTATATCGAATTTCATAATTTTTGACGAAATGCGCATATTGCCCAAATATTATTAGAAATAAGGCCATACGTATACCTAAAAATAGAAACTATTTATTGCCACACAAAAATTGTATGTGTTACAAAATACGAGTATATAGAAATAACATTGCGTGACAAAGGAACGAGCTCAGCAGTCACTCATATCTGATATGTACGTATACTCGTATAAGTAAAGAACACAAATTGCTCTTACAATGGCAAAATAAGTGTTTACGTTTATAAATACGTTATTGGCGATTATCAAATTTTGAAAAACAATTGACAACGAGAGGAGATGTCGAATTGCAATATTTTGTCCTGTTTTCTCAATTTCTTGAGTCAAATGAACTCTCAGACTAAGCTTTTGCAATGGCCGCCCGCAATTTCTTTGTGCGGCGATCAAGTTCGTTATCATCCGCCGATTTATTTGCATGCTCTTTAAAATACCGCACGATCTGGTAAATCAGAACTGGTTTCCCCACCGCACCCCTCCTAGCCCTGTCGGCTGTTTAATGCAGTAAAAACAGAGACAAGAACTATATTCTTAATGAAATGTTGGAATTGAAACATCAATTTTGCGGCTTATTTTAAAATTTCAGGTAAAACTTTATGAACCAGGGCGTGTGACCTACAACTTAATATTAAAAGTGAAATTTATTACTTGACTACCGGTTTGGCCTAGTGGGTAGTGACCCTGCCTACGAAGCTGATGGTCCCGGGTTCAAATCCTGGTAAGGGCATTTATTCGTGTGATGAGCATGGATATTTGTTCCTGAGTCATGCATGTTTTCTATGTATTTAAATATTTATATATTATATATATCGTTGTCTACGTACCCTCAACACAAGCCTTATTGAGCTTACTGTGGGACTTAGTCAATTTGCGTAATAATGTCCTATAATATTTATTTATTTATTACTTATTATTTTTTATGATAAAGTTTATATGTCAGTTTAACGTCCAATTAGTATCTTAACTGTGTAATTCGTGAGGTATTGATAAGAATTACACCTATGTAACTATAAATATAATAAGTATATACCTATATTAAGTTTCGTTTACGCACCTGTAGAAGTTGTTAAGCTCCCGTGCATAAAATATAATAATAATATTATTATTATGCATGGTCCTAGATTAGTCCTGACTAATAGAACCATGCATAATTCATACTACGAGTATTATGCATACTCGTAGGATAGGGCAAATACTTGTCGTGAATTTGCCTAACGGTTCAGGGGGCATAGACAAGATGCCAATCGTTAACGCTCCGTAGCGAACGAAACCCAACTGTCTCTATGGCACTAATATCGAAGAATGATAGAGAGAGATAAGGACGATACGCACCCAGTTCAGTCGACCCTAACTGGTCTTACCGCCTAATTTGAACAATGCTTATAAGATGCTTTTTAACACTGACATATCAGTATCGTATCGATGTGATATCTTATAAGGTTTGTACGAATTGGGCCGTTTGTCTTAAAAATAGATAATATACAAAAGACATATATGAAGGTATTTTTCAATGTTCAATTGTAAAAGTAGTAAGTAAAATTAAGAAGCGTAGGGGAGAGATTAAGAATTGGGAACGGCGGGTAATTAGAAACAGTAACAATTATCCCTTGCATTATTAATGATTTGTGCTACATACTGATTAAGTCCAATATTTTTTACCTTTGCAAATTGTTATGTATGCCTTGAAATAAAAAAATAAACTTAAAAAGTAATAACTCATTGATAATCTTCAGTGTTTCCATTTCACCGCGGACTGTTTCCAATTATCCCATACGGTTTCGGGTAGGGATTGCAATCCGGTCCGGCGGATCCGGTAATCCGGCCGGATCCGGCACTTTTCAGGAGCTACCGGATCCGGTAAAAATCACCGGATCCGGACCGGATCCGGTAAAATAAAGAAACGCCTAAATACAGCACGCGCTGTGCGTTTCAGATGAGGAAAAGGCGCTGGATGCGAGGTATGAAGTTGAACACAACAAAAAATTAATGAAAAAGTTTAAATTTAGTAAGATAAAAATATATTTATTATGACGATGACTGGGAACAGAAGAGGATTTCTTGTTGGTGGCACGATATGACGATTACATAAATACTGTAATAGAAGGAAAAATTTAAGAATGGAAATGCCATGGAAGGCATTTGTAATTTATGCTAAAGAAAAGGTTAATGTTGTGTCATAATGTTGGGATAGGAGATTAAAAGTAAACAAATGAGCAGGATTAAGTCTGCGGTACTCAACCGACTACAGTTGGGCTCATCAATATGTGTGAATGAATATATGATAATATTGATAATTTTTAGTTTTCTCCGATATGTGTATATATATGATAAAATATAGATTCTTTTCTATTCAAATTTAAGAGAGAATTTATTGTCTTTATAATTTCATCCAATCTTATGCAATTTCCTTCATCTCCTGATACATGCTACTTTACGTCTAGCCAATGCTTTATTTGATCTATGTAACTTTTCTTAGGGAGTCCCTTTCCGCGATGGTTTTCAATCCTATATTCTATTATTTTTCGCATGTGATCGTCGTATCGTGTTTTGTTCCCTATAATTTGACCAATATACTTTTCTATAAATTAAAAAAAAGGACAATTTTTTTAAGTCATACAGTCTACTACTTTCTCGGACAAAAAATTAGAACAAGATAATACTCGCGCATTTATACTAGAGCGCATTTAATATCATAATTGGTTAAAAGTAAAATATCTTCTTTTGTTACTAGAATCAAAGAGAATTAAGAAGACCAAGAGTGCTCACTCCATACAACGGTTTTGTTACCAAAAATACTATTATTTTCGTAGTCTACATTTAGCGTCAAGTAGCGGAACTCTCAGTACTGCTACTCGACAATATCACGACAAACAAAAAGTCTAATGCTCAACGATTTTCATCTAATATTATAACCAGAGTAAGCGTAGGAGTTGAAAATATAGTTCCGGTTACTCTGGTTATAATATTAGGTAGATGTCGACTACGAATATAATAAGCGTTTTGGTACCAAAACTGATGTATAGACTGAGCACTCTATGTACTTCTTATTCCTCTATGCTAGAATGGATGTCAATACAAAGAATTCAATCAAAGAACAGTTACGAAAACTTGTCCTTTCAAGGAGCTCCACCCCACATCCTATCATCAGGCTTTGGAAACTAATCAAATATATAATTGTAAACGAAAATTTGAGCACTTGTGAATGGTTAAATATGATAAATTACCAATTTCAAATTTTGTTTTTAAAGTGATATTGATATTATGACACTTTTTACTACCAAGTTCTATTTTATTGTTAAGAAGTTATTGATTAACTTCAAATTATAGATTTAGGAATACGTATTACGCAAAAAATTAGAAAAATAAGTAATTTAATTAACTTTAATATCCCTATACCAAACCGGATCCGGTCCGGCCGGATCCGGCCGGATTATGGCCAAAATCCGGCCGGATCCGGCCGGATTGAAAATCAATCCGGTTTGCAATCCCTAGTTTCGGGTAAATTAGAACGGCTATGTTTACCAATTTTACTAACGCAATTTTACTGTATGTCCTACCCAGTCTTCCTGTCAGTTATGAAAGCGTATGGTATTTTCGTATGTCACTGGAAAAAATACTTTTTTATGTCCCAAAATGAGATTACGCATTTATTTCACCCAGAAGCTATTCCAAATATGACGTAAAAAGACAATAACAAAATAAGAGTCAGTTCTTATTGAAAAATATTTTCGAGCACTAGCTACATAATAAATATTGCAACCCAATGAATTCGCGATAAAGTTGAATTACAAACAATGACATTCTCGATCTCGTTGTTCGCTGCACTTCGAACCTGCTACGTTACATAACTGCACGAACCACGAAAGTCAATGTCACTGCCTCACTCCGATAACTCGAAAAGCTGCAATAAAGTTCCAATTGCGAATAACTCAGAATAATCTCCACGAGCACAAGGGCCAGGGCGACCTTCGAAGCCTTTTATTTTATCGCAAGAAACACTCTTTATCGGAAATAATTATGTTTTTAGATACGTAGTGTAATGCGAACCGCATCCAATATGGCGAAGTAAAAGTAAATCGCAAGGTAATCCAGATACAGTGATGAGTGAGTGTACATCAAGAATAAAGATAGTCTGGGGGCTTGAGTGCCTCTTCTCCTAGGAACGAGAATATGTAGGTACCTACGTACGTGTAGGTTGTACAATGGTATGTACTAATGGTCGGTATACTTGGAAAAATTCCACCTACGCCGCCGTGAGTAGGTAAGTACCGTGACTCAGATGACCGATGGCTCAGGCACCTGTCGCGATAGGAGAGGACGCTGGTTCGATTCCAGGCTTGGGTACTGGAGGCTTTGGTCACTTTTTCTTAGTATATGACATTTAATTCAGTTTATAATTTATATAGTAGTGATTCTACTTGAAATATTAAAACGAATAGTGATTCAATTTGTTCTAATACCTACTTCTAATAGTATGGTAGGTACTGACGGCGTTTGCGTTTAGTAACTAGGGAACAATACAATTCATTTTTAGCCTCCAGTCGCCCACTGCTGAGCATAGGCCTCTTTTCGTGAACAAATCAAATTATTTTTGAAGTGAAAACTTCTTTAGCGGCGCTGTGCACTTTTTGTAATGGAGAAAAAATGTTAAACTCGCGACAGGTCATGTGACCGACAGATTCGTCAGATTGAAAATGCGTAAGACGGACACGTGACCTGATCGAAAAACTGCACGATGGTTCTAGTAATGATGATGGTGTAGGAGTCGTTGAAATTATGGATGGAAGTTGATTTTTCTGAGAGATAACTTTTTAATGTTAAATAATTGTAATAGTTTTGAAGTGTTAAATGTTTTAATGTTATATAAATTGTCATGTTTATGTACGATAGCGCAATAAATGAATATTGTATTTTACCACATAAATGATAGTACTTTTATACTGATAATTAAAGCAATTCGTGCAAAATAACTCCCTAACCATTCCAAAATATCAAAAATGCACAACGTTAATATTCAAGTTTTCACTTCTGCCGGCACTCCGCACTCCCGGAGTGCAACCCGTTGTTTTTTGATTAGATGTTTTAATTTGTAGTTTTAAGTAGTCACACTACTACGAGTATATATAATTTGCAAACTGGATTAGTTGTCATATACTAAAGAACACGTGACCAAGGCCCAAATTCCCTAATTTCAGTAACTGAAATATAGATCTTGTCATTCACGAAGACGCGTGCCTTGACTCCGACTGTCATGTTATTAAAGATTAGATTTGACAAATTTGCGCGTCATCGTGGATGACATGAACAATACGGTCGCAGCAACGAAAACCTGAAGATTTACATGTTTCTGTTACCTTGCCTTCGCGACGGTAGTAGGTACTATAGTTAGGGAGGTGGCGAGCATTTCGGTATATGATTTGCACACGTTTCACATCGAGGTAGATTGCAGTTTACGTCAGTACGAATCGATTTGGTCCAGTCAATAATGGTCCTACGTCGCTGCGTTTTCGCGTTACAGCCGATTAAAGTTGTTAAAAAAAAAAGGGGTATCAAATTATTTGCACACGTCTGCCTCTGGGGTTCATGGTCACAAATATCTTGGAAACGAAGAAAATCGAGGAGGCAGACATTCAGGGCTCTGCATTATCATGGGACGGAGTTGTAAAAGTGTTTGAAAAAAAAACTCTACTAAGTCATTTGCACACGGTTCTCATTGCCCCCATTCGATTCATTACGACTCCGTGGATACGAAAAAACATTTGGCAGACACTTTGCTCACTGATATTTAACTTTATAACGGTTTGAAATGGACGTAATCAAGGGGAAGCGGGTATTTTGAAAATCGTTCGTATAGATTCTATTAATTATTTTCAATAATATTCAGTAGATGCAAAATTTTGTATTTGCAGCTTGGCGCGAGTGTCGAGTTGAAAAAAAAAAAAAAAAAAAAAAATTCAAATGGTCTGCCTTTGGAATATCAGGGGTCTGAACGTCTGCCTCATCGATTTTTTTCGTTTTCATGATAAATTGAAACATCAGTCCAAGAGGCAGACATGTGCGCATAATATAGCACATCTTTTTTTTTTTACATTTTTGAAGCGCTGTCAATAGACAACGCAGCGGCATCACGCTGGCAGACTATTTTTCCGTGGTCCTTTTCATTGTTTTTAATCGAACAATTCAAATCTGCCAAGTGTGCATTTCATATACAGTTTTTTAAATAATAAAAATAACTTAAAAAATTGAAAACTTCAAAAGTCAGAGCCCTGGATGTCTGCCTCTTCGATTTTTTGTGTTTACAGGATGACTGTGATCATCAGCCCCAGAGGCAGACATGTGCAAATAATATCGCCCACCTTTTTTTTTTAACATATTTGAAACGCTGTAAATTGACAACGCAGCGCCACCGTGGTGGCAGACGAGGTCCTTTATGTTTCTCAAGGTATCATTATTGCTATTAATAACGTCTGCCATGTGTGCTGATGATATCGAAATTTTGCTCGCCACCTCCCTAACTACTATATGCCCGAATGATTCCGCATTTAATGACACCTAATTAAATTAAATATATACTATTATTAAAATTAAAGGTGATTTTACCTATCGTACCTATACATATTGCTGCGATTAATGCAATTGACTAGGCGCTAGAATAAGCTAGCACGAGTAAACAACACGTCCATGATAACCTCGATATCAAAAAAAGACTGCATGTATAATTATTTCTATAAGTCAACCGAAAAAATTAAACAAATCAGGTACCCTTTATATTGAACATAGAAGTCCTGCCAAAGTCTACGGTTTGTCGTTCGTTGATGTCTTTAGTTCTGTGGTTTGGTATTATATAGTCAGCATAGTACAGTGACACACGATTGATCGAATTCGTGTTAGTAAACTAAAATTAGTTGAGTTTTGTCTAAGAAGAATATATGCTTAAGACAAGGCATTGTACATTTTGGCGTCAGGTAGCAATTACAAAACTCATGAAAGTATTGTTTGGTGTACAGGTTATTCATGGCATGGACTTCATTTCTCTAAAAGTTCCCGTTATACGATTAGTTAACTTTTAGCAGAGAAAATCGAATCAAAGATGCCTCTTTTTACACAAACATTTTCATTTATTGAGTATTATTTATTATTGGGGGTGTTCTATATCTATTGTGATTGTGACGGCCCTTTAAAAATCATTACTAATGCCCGTTAAACCCAGGAAGTTCCAGATTCTTTGGGCTATAATGTTCTTTACCTCATAGGGTTGCAATGCATGCCGCCCTAAGTAAGTACATTTTCATTATGCACGCAAGGCAAATGGGACCGACTCAAGCCTCTTTTTCCATGTCAATTAGACTAATCAACACACACATCAATTCCGTAGTTATGATGATTCGATTAATTATTGTCTTATACTTATATATATCATTGTCTAAGTACCCTCAACACAAGCCTTATTGAGCTTACCGTGGGACTTAGTCAATTTGTGTAATAATGTCCTATAATTTACTTAACCTGTTTTGCCGCATACGCCCTTTTAAAATTAACTAGCGCGAAAGCAGATACCGCTGGAGCGACAGTGTACAGGCGGATCTGTGCCAACTCAAAGCCAATAACTGGCAGAAAGTGGCACAGGATCGGGACAGGTGGCGTTCTCTCGTTTTGGAGGCCAAGACCCTCTTTGGACCACTGCGCCACAATAGTTAGTTAGTTAAAAGCAAATTCACACGCGCAAAGTATCGGGACGAGCACGGGTATCGGGAAGCATGCAACCAAGCAAGCGCCGATTTTTTAGATTTTATTGTTCAACGATGCGTCACCTTAACTGATTCTTACTTTTCTCTTTAATTAGCACCACATACATGCATAGTAAGTTAAGACGCAACAGGAGTGGTCATTTCTCCATAAAAACGTACTCGACTGTTTCCGCCGTGGTTTTTGAAGCTAGAGCAATGATTTTTTCAACACATTATTATTATTAATAGCTGTGTCAGTCTGTTTTGCATTCTTTGTAATTTTTGTTTCTTATGGCGCTAGTGCACTTCAAATATTCGCAAAAACGGCCTAATTTACTAGGCCCCAAAGAGAAGCATGGTATTCAAAACTGACATCAATCAACTTAAAAAGCAAAACAGTCCGACACATCGCTTTTTGAGATTTTCACGCAGGATTTTTCGCCTAACCTGGCGTTGTCCTTATCGCACTAGTTTTAGGAGCCGCTTCCGTTAGCGAGACGGATATATTCACCTAGAATATTTAAATCTCAGCTCCCGCATCCTCTTAAACAGCGAAATAGGCATACATAATATAAGTATACATTATCATTATTGCCTGAGCCGGATCTAACGTTAATTACTGATAACAGAATGCTTCCTACGCCGGCGCTATCAATCCGTGTCAAGGTCCAAAAGCTGTCATTATGTTAGTTGTGCATGTAATGACTCTCATTACTTACTTTAACTATAATTGCTATTTGGGTATTTGTAGGTATTTGGTTATTTGCTACCTAACTTGTGAGATACAAATATTAATCTTAAGAGGGAAGAATAGCTTTGCGATCTTAACGAAAAAACGCTACTTTATCTATGAAATTTCCATTTCGGGAGAAAACAGTTTCCACTTACTAAATCTTAAGAAATCACTTTGATTTTGATGTCAATCGCTTCAGCATAACCTGTAAAACATTTCACCACACCAACGTGAGGAAAATACTTCTACTTGCTACTCTCGTGGTTCAATTTTGGAATATTAGCACGAGAGGTTAACTTATAAATCTAGTTTTTCATCGTGTCAATAATATGCTACAAAATCATGGAGAATGGAATAGTTATTTGTACAACAAGAGAGCAAAGTTTGATATTCCTTCGAGTGCTTGTTTTATATTAATAGTGATCCGTCCGTCTGAATTACATTTTTTCAGGTTGTATTATTTGATGGCTGACTGACGTGAAAAATTTTGTGTACAGTCAAGTGCAAAAAGATGTATCGTAATAATCGTTTCATAAATATGGTACTACGCTCTTACATATTTTTGAGTAAGGTGTGTACATCCATATTTTTACACTTGACTGTACTACACGAGATCAAAGTTATTTACATTTCGTGCGATTTTGAGTCCCTTACTACGCTCAAGATAATTTAGAAAATGCGGTTTTGCTCACTGTTTTTAAGCAGCAAATTACCCTTCTTCGAGCTGCTGACGTGAAAAATATTTAGAAGTGAAAAAACATTTTCTCTTTTTATATGAATGAGTACATGGTATACTTCTCAACAGAAATCGATTTTGTTACCTAGGTACTACTTAGTAAAGCATTTAATATTGTTAGTTGTTAACTCCAGCGTAAGAAAGGCTTATATGGGTCTCAAGTACTGAATAGGTTTAACCCGCCTATAAGAGTGCGGCGTAAAAATTAGCTTTTGATTTTCTTAACTGCGATGTCTATAGGAAAGATGCGAATGAGTTAAGCTTATAATAAAATGTGTATGGCCCTAGGCCGACAAAGTCGATTGTGATGATAAGACTAACGAACCAAATGTGTCTAATTACTGACCTGCGCTCTATTTAACTCGTGGAATGAATCTGCGCCGCTCAAAGGAGCCGCCTTGCGGCGATTGCTCGTTGATAAACTTAATTGAAACTTCTTTAAAAGGGTTTAATAGTTATCTAAACAATTTGACATATTATTAAAAATGTATCTTCTACTCTACATGAAAGGTTTTATAATAGTTATTTGTTTTACAAGGGGGCAAAGTTGTTGTTTAACCACTCGTGCTAATATTGATACCCGAGCAAGCGAAAGATTCCAAAATTTAACCACGATAGTAGCGAGTAGTAGTATTTTCCACACGTTGGTGTGGTGAAATGTTTTGTGTTACACTCGTAGGCGAAATTTGTTTAACCCTCGCAAAGTTCGAAATTTGATTACTCGAATTCAATTGTTAATTTTTTTCTCTTGCTCAGTTATCAATATTCGCACGAGAGTTTAAGCAACAACTTTGCCCCCTTGTGAAACAAATAACTAAAATTACTCCTTTTCAGCATACAACTATTTTAATTAAGAAAATCGCAACGAGTGGCGATAAATTAATACACGACCGAAGGGAATGTTTTAAATCGACATATGACACGTATCGTACACCATTTTACAGTACATATGGGCCCCTTTATATTTTCGATATACCTAGTTACGTAATATGCTAATTATCGCACTGGTGCGGTAGGTAAACTAGTATCATATGTGCTGTAAATACTCTTATTATTCTTTAGCTTTTCTATTTTTATAACCAAGTAAATGAGTTAGCTAAAACGATCAAGTATTTTTACGGTACGGTAATTATCTCTAACATCGGCATCTAACTTGAAGAGTAAAACATTCGAGGTGTGACCTCTTTAATTGCAACTTGGCATTAAACTTAATGACAAAAGTGATAAAACATACTCAATTAGGAGTAATATGCTACATGTTTTACTCCCTGTATGTTTGCTTTGAACAACCTATAAAACATTCTAATAAAAAATCAATATGCGTAAAATATATCCTCAGACTATTTATGTTGGCACGCGTTACTTAGTACGCATAGCATAGAACGTGCGAAGTGATTAATGGTTCTGTTACGGTAAAATGCAGTTCGTAATCGAGTTGAAGAGAGTTATGCGTTGTGACCTTCTGGTTTTCACTGTCACGGCGTGCGCGCATGTTTGCTATTATAATCGCTTCAAGAGTGCAGGTAAGTCGAGTGCTCTGGTGAACTACAGTGCTATATACATCGAGATCCTTGATGTTTCATTTATATATGAAGAACGAAATAAAGTTTCCAAAATTGTGAAATTAGAGTTGAGAAATCAGGAAGGTGTGCGCGGTGCCCTACAATTGGGTGCCATTTCCCAGTGAGCAAGGCAGTTTTTTTCCATTTGGACTGGCCTAATTACCAAGCATATCTTCAAGTCAAGCGAAGTGTGATAATCTTTACCTTGGCTAACGGAAGTTAGCTTAAATTAGTTTAAGAAGTTTATCTAACTTGATCATTGGCTGAGTTTTAAAGTGTTTTGAGACGATTGCTTGGTTAGCGGTCGCGATAACGGCTGAATGCCGCGGACAAGCGTTCTGAAGCGAACTATCACTTCCTCGCGACCTGTGTTTTAGATTGCATACCGACTGGTGTGTGTGGTGTCAACCTATATTATATTATTATTTCAATATAGGCAAGTCATTTCGAAACTTGTTATATTATAAATCTTACTTTTTTAACCATTTGTAGAGAAGATTTTCCCATTTCCCATTGAAACTCAATGAAATCATCCGTGACTTATTTAATAAGCAAATAAATATCTGTCTCAGTATACACTTTTGTACAGGGCGAGGCAATGAGGAAATAGTTATTTGTGCAACAAGAGAGGAAAGTTAGTTTTTCTTGCGAGTGTTGATTTTGAGTCCCGAGTATGCGAAAGATTCTATAATTGAATCACGAGCGAAGCGAGTGATTCTAAGTTAGAATTGTAGAGTAAGTGTAAGTAACCGAGATGTAAAATAACTTTGCTCTCGTGTGACACATACAACTTTTCACCTCAGTAGTGAGAACATATTGGAGGTTAAAAAAAATTAACATCAAGTAAAGTTTTTATTCTTGTATTCATGGTCTTCACTAAATTAAAAAGCTACTTTGTCTCACTCCCTGAAGTGAGGAAAGTCGTACTTTCGTCACTCCCTGGAGTGGGGGAAATTCACACTTTCCACACTCCCTAGAGTGACGAAAGTAGGCTTGTTCGAGCTGCTGAGGTGAAAAATCAATAACCGTATGAGATACTATGCGGCTAATTTATTTAAATTAATCAAAAAAAAAGGTTCGGTCTGATTTTCTGTCGTTGCTCCATATAGATTTAACACATGGTAGGTATGTAGGCATACCAGTTTAATGTATTTCTTCTAGACACACCCATACACCTGCATAGCATTATTCCTTACGTTACGTGTTTGGTATGGCAATACGGAACGGCTGCACTACTATTTAACATCATATTAAACACCATTTAGATTTTATTAACCATCATTCCTTTTATTAAATAACACCTTCGTCGGTAATAACAGAGCTCTGATTTGTAGACGTGCCAATAAAAGTTTAATTAGGAAAAGAATAAAATATACCTACATATTCGTGCATTGGCCGTGCTGCGATGTTATTCACACCACCAAACGTCCAGCATAAGTCTGTTTCCGATTTCTCATTGTTGTTACGAATGTCAGGGTCAAGATATACTAGTATTGCTCGTGATCGAGATAAAGCTTAGTGAATAGTCGGACTGACAGCCTTCTAAGGCCGAGTGAAGTTACTTCCGCTGTCGGTGGGTGTACTGGACCAAATATTAATGCGCTCTGTTATTTGAAATACTAGTTTTTGCTACACATTCCAAAGCCGGGGTAAGACAGTAGGTATGTTAACAAAAAAGACAAATTAACGACGTTACACTTGTTATGATCTAAAGTAGGTTATTTTGTGTCCATCCCGCAAAAAATTGGCTCAAAACAACATTTTTTGCTACCCGGTTTCCTTACGTAGTGCTCTATGATCATAAAAGTCAATACCGAGACCGAGTTATTTTGTAATGTAAGTTACAATGAACACAAGTTCGATACAAGCGAGCGAATAATTCAAAGCTAAAAGATTTGCAAAGGCTAAGAGTGAGAGACATTGATATATATCTACGGACTGCACGATTGGCTCGAATTCGTGTGCGGGACACCACTGTACTGTCCCCATTCTTATTGGACGTATTAAGGCCCGTCCTTAGATACCTATATGTCAATGTTGAGAGGTGAAATAAAAAGTTCCACCGCACGGAAAAGGAGTCCGCAGCAAGCTCGGCCGAATTTCAACTTCCCATTCAAACGGAGTTTCGTTCTCATTTTAAATTGTATTTTTTTTAACTGTTATCTGTTACGTTTGTATGGAGAACCGACTCTGAAGAATGTGCGTAGATTGATTTTTGACACTATATACCTAGTGACTGTTTAACGCATATGATGAATACCAAAGTTCAATAGCAAAGTGCAATTAATGTGGGCTGTGTTATGTTCCTAATGGTTATGCAAACAACTGCTGTTGTTTACATAATTACTATAACATTTTCCACAGACGGCTAATGGCTTTAGACGACTGCGTCTGAGAGTCTAGCCAAGATGACAATCGTTTGCGCCACGGCAACGAAACGCTATCTGTCTCTCTATCGCTATAATATATTATGAAAGACTAATAGAGAGACAAACCGCCCCTTGATCACTGATTGCGAACGAGGTTAACGCTCATACGTAAGAGATT
Organism: Cydia pomonella; assembly: GCF_033807575.1. NCBI lineage: Eukaryota > Metazoa > Arthropoda > Insecta > Lepidoptera > Tortricidae > Cydia > Cydia pomonella. Next base: position 32,165,888 of record NC_084704.1, read on the forward strand.
TTCCACCTATCAAAAGGCAATTGTCGAGACGGAGATAGATGTAAACGAGAATAAATAGGATCCGGCTTAGTTATCATTAACCTAATGTTCAACAAATACCTGCATTCATCAAAAGTTATCGACTTTATCGTGACATTGCGATGATAAGATGCGGGCATAGTTAAGATAGCAAAACTGCACTTAAAGGGCATCCTGTCTACCAAATCGAAAAATAACAGTGTTTGTTCACGAAGCATTAAATAAAAAGGCTTCAAATGAGTACCACAGGCGTGTCCTTACCAGACGCAACCTACATTATGCTCATAACAAGCCAATGGCAATGACGGTACTTTACAGGTGCCCATTGCTATTTATTTTACTTACAGGTGTAAAATAGACAGTAGTTACCGGTAGGCACATAAATTACCAAGTTAGTGCGTGATCTTGCTTCAGTTTCTGCGCGTGCGCTCCACTGATTGTCGCGGCAAGGCCGCGGCGGTCAGTGACGCCGGCGCGGGCGCTACCAGACCATTTACTTTAGTGACACTATCATACCTAGGTTTACCTACCCTAGAAGGTACGTACCTAAGTAAACCGAAAATTCATGCAAAAGTGCATGGCCACTTTATGAATGAATTCAATCAGGTAGCAATACTGATACGTGGATTACCTACTGACCGCCAAGTTAGAAAGGGCCAAGTGCGTGAGTCTAGCTCGGTGTCTGCATGGTGTGCCTGTGCGTGCACATGCGCTATTTGTCGCAAGGTCACGGCGGCCAAGGACGCCAGCATAGCGTAGGTGCGCTAGTCCTGAACAGCTAGTCAAAGTTCACGTTCATTACACGTCTATTACCTATACATATAGGGCCCGTCTAGCCGTATAAGTGACTTGATAGTGTGTGTGTGGTAGTGTAGAATCGGTGTAGTACGAAGTATTTCTTCCTGAGCGCCAATCCGGCAGCAATACAGGGGACCTAGCCAAGATGACAATCGTTTAGAGCCTATCGAAACTTCAATAATGTATGGAAATAGTCATGTGAAATTTCAGAGCATGTGTCAACCCAGTAAATTTTTTCTAGGTATTTATTTGGCTTATGTCGATTTACGATTGTCATTTTGGCTAGGCCCCCTGGATGCTTAGCCAATGTGCCAATCGTTAACGCTCCGTAGCGTAGCGTAGCCATCGCTCTCTATCACTCTTCCATATTAGTGCGACAGTGACAGTTGCATTTCGTTCGCTACGTTAACGATTGGCCCGTTGGCTGCGCGCCCTGATTCGCACCGATTTCTAACCGATCAGGAATCTCTAGCTCCCTTCGCAGTTCGTCGCATGTGTTGCTGGAGCCGTACTGCATATGTCTTGACTGCACGGTGTGTTTGTGGCAAGCTGGCAAGGCCGCGGCGGTCATCGACGCCACGCGGGCGCCGCCAGCGCTACTCCCGGACCAATAACTTGAAAGTCTTGACACTAGACAACACCTACTTAGTTGTGGTCTTAATAACCTAATAAGTGGGGCAACATCCGGAAGTATGCAGCATATGCTTTTAACGTAATGCGAAGACGCAAAAAACGCTTTAATGTATGTGTAAACCTCAATATTAAAAACGCCTCATCTACTTAAAGTACTTAAACTAAACACTGTATCTCCCTATCTATAGATATATAGTAAAATATGTTGCAGTGATTATAACACTATAAAATAATAATTATAAATTTTGGGGGTTCCCCATACATAGAACTGAAACTCAATTTTTTTTTTCATCAAAGCCATACGTGTGGGGTATCTATGAATAGGTCTTCAAAATGATATTTTACCACTTTGGCAGTGTCTATTCAGTTTGCGTGAGAGACACTGCCAAAGTGTATCGTTACCCGTTAAGTGTAAAGTAGGTACCCGGGTATCGTTGGAAAGGTCTTTCAAAACTAATAGGGGTTTTCAAGAAACATTTTTTGATAAAGTGAATATATTCGGAGATAATCGTTCCGAAAGAAAAAAAAAAATGTGTCCCCCCCTCTAACTTTTGAACCATAGGTCCAAAAAATATGAAAAAAATCGTGGAAGTAGAGCTTAAGAAAGACATTAAATGAAAACTATAGCGGACATGATCAGTTTAGTTTAGCTGTTTGTGTTTGAGTTATCGCAAAAAGTTTTCCCTTCATAGTAAAAAGACTTATTTTAATTAGGTACTGATTATGCAAATTTGCCTATTTGTTTAACTCAGGTGAAAGGTACCGTTTCATCCCTTGGTTAACAATTTACTATACTTTAAGGTCTAGTTTAGCTTATTGTGACGGAAGAGTAACTACGGAACCCTACACTGAGCGTGGCCCGACATGCTCTTGGCCGGTTATTTTCTAAATTGAATAGTTTGCGCGAGAGACACTTCCAAAGTGGTAAAATGTGTGTGTGTGTGTGTGTGTGTGTGTATCCCCCCTCCCCCTGTAATTTTTAAAATAACAGAATAATAAAACTAAAAAAAATATATATGATGTACATTACCATGCAAACTTCCGCCGAGAATTGGTTTGAACGAGATCTAGTAAGAAGTTTTTTTTTAATACGTCATAAATGGTATGGAACCCTTCATGGGCGAGTCCGACTCGCACTTGGACGCTTTTTGTTTTACACATTAGGGACGAGCCAAAAAATCATTTCATAAAACTCATACCTACATCGTAAAATTAAATTTAGTAAAGATAAGTTCCTAAATAGTATCATTCTAGTCGTACCGGTTCGAAGTTTCCTAGAATATAGGTATATTATGCTATTATGAAGAAATCAGCAGGAAAATATTTTACATTATACATACTTAATTTGGAATTAATGGATCAATACCTACGTGGAATTTAGTATGCTTCAAATTATCTGACTCATCCCTATTACAGTCGAAAGTGCGGAAAACCCCGAAAACCTTACAGTAAATCAATCGTTAAGTAATCCTAGTATGAGTATGTAATATCTGGCAACTTTTTAGGCTAAAGTCAAGTCTTATAATGCTGTCTCTACTTATATCATCTAGGTACTCGTACATTAAAGTTCCCTTTACGTGAGAACTTGCATGCACTATTCTATAATTTCGATACATTGCTAACTACAGAGTACAATGAATTCAGTCCTTCGTACAAATACCGCAATGTAACGACAATCGGAATCGGAAGTTTATAATCCCTCTAAATTGGGCCTTATACAATAAGTTTGAGATCTAGTATGATTAAATAAATAAGTGATTATTACTCGTCATAACTAATAGAAGAAATAGTTAGGTTTATACCTATATACGTTTAAATAAATGCCTATTTAACATAATCATGCATGATTTAAAGATAACGTTGAAAGATTTAAGGATAACGTCTGTTCATATATCCTTCATCGAAATTTAAACCCAGCATAATATTTTCTTAATGAATAATCATTAGGTATAGTCAAGTACAATGCCTACACGCAATCGTAAAAAGCACATATAGACAGTTAAATTGATCGTTGAGTCAATGTTGCACCTAATAAGCAATTTGACAGCAAATCAACACGGCTTAACAGCGTTAACACGCCAGTGCGCTTACGTCAACATTTTACATATAAATCCACTTTCAGTTGCCGGCCAGCATACTCGGCAGGTCAGGCCGCGGTAACTTTTTTCTGTCAGTAATTGTAGTGGCACGCATCCGCCTCGTGCACGCAGATAATTGTTGTAATTATAACTATTGATCTTAGCGTCTTAATAGTTCTTACCTGAAACGAGCGGCATGAAAAATGGTAATATTAGGCATACGTACTTTAGATAAGATGAACTACTGTAATACTAAATAGTGTAGGGTGTAACTGGGTAGTGCGGCCTAGTCTACTACAAGTAAACGGCTTTGGTGACCACGAATCTTCATGAACGATCATTTACGGATTCATAATGCGGAGTCCGAGGGAAGTACTCTATAACCTAAATGACTGTCGTCAGCTTTACCAATTATTATCGCTATCGTAATTTATTGTATGTGTTAATTGTTTTTGCAAAGTATAGTTAGATAAGCATAATAATGTTATCATAGAATGACGAGGTACCCCTGTAGCTAATTACCTATATAATAGTTATGAGGCTACACTATGACTTTGAAATAATATAATAAGTCTTATTTCCTTGAAGAATTTAACAAGCACTTGTTCTACATAAATACTTAATGTACCTATAATATATTTCTACTTATAGCTACTTAGTGTCAAAAACTTGTTTTAGTCGCTTGTCAAACAATGTTTAAGTAATAATTACTTTTTTGTACTTTCATGGCCACTCGATATTATTAAAAGACACGCGTGCAACTTAGTGAGTTTGCAAAATCTTCCATTGTTCAATAATACGTATTTGGTTCAAGATCTGAACCAAGTAGTTTAATGTTCATTGATGCCTATACATTAACTAGTTAACTATTGGCACTGAAAAAGCTCATGCATTCAATTTAATCAATACCTTATGTATCATGTTTATGATACCTAAACTCACGCAATAAATATATCATATTATTATTGAAGCAATGCTGTTTATTACATTGCTTTGTCTGAACTAACAAGGCACACCTGTTACATAAATATACTCATGCATATTCTGTTTTCATTACAGATTCTTCCGTTGGTAATTGTGACTTCGCGACCAGTGCAAGACCACAATGCAGAGGGAAAAGTCGATTTAAGTGCGCCTAGCGAACCCGCCGACCAAAGCAAAGACGACGAAGTAATATCCGTGAGCATTACGTCCTCGGTCGCAGTCGGTAGAGGCAAGGGCAAGCAAATAGACATCCTGGAACCAGAGGAAGATCTGATCGCTCACGAGACTGCTTCTGTTACTCCCGCTATAGCAACCATCGAAACAACCACTCCCAGCAACGAAACTCACGAAGAACCCGCACCATCCTTAGCAGGCGCCAACATTGAGTTCATCAAACAACTTCATTCGAAAAAAGAAGCTCGAGGAACCCATCATCTAGAACAAGTGCACCCATTTCAGTTGCAGATCAAACATCACATAACAAATGACTCCAACGAACCCCCGAATGCTGAAGTAAAACAAATCACCGATGACATTCAGGAAGACATTGCAAATATACCATTAGGTAGATCAGTAGCGCTCTCGCCGCCCTCGCAAAATTATATTCAAGGTCTGTCACTCAGTGAAAGGGGGCAGGGTCCGAGATTGACAACTGTTAGTTTCAATATACTACACGACACGCCTAAAACGATATCTAATTATAACGAGCACAAACCGGCTCCAGCGTTTCCGGAGCAGCCTATATACAGCGAGCCGCCGAAGATATACAGCCAGCCAGCACAAGTATACAGTGAACCCGCCAAGTTTTACAGCGAACCAGCAAAGGTATACAGTGAGCCTGCGAAAGTTTACAGCGAGCCAGCCAAGGTGTATAGCGAACCGGCGAAAATATACAGTGAACCCGCCAAATTCTACAGTCCCCACGCGTCGCTGAATCTGCCGCCACAGGAAGCGCCTCTTTCTACTCCGTGGCAAGAGACACAAACGCCTTCGTCTGTAGCCGTAGATACCACGACAAGTACAACGACTTTACAACCGGAGCATGGGCCGGAAAAGAACTACGAAGTCGATGAGAAAGACAGCGTGTTAACGGACGGTCAAAGCCACGGGGTCCAAGGATCTGGTCAAGAGTGCAAAGACGACAGCTGTAAGGTGGGGTACGTGGTGGAAGGGCGGCAGTACCGCAAGTACCGCGTGGAGGAGCGCACGGCGGACGGGTTCATCGTGGGCGAGTACGGCGTGGTGCGCAACGAGGACGGCGCGCTGCGCGGCGTGCGCTACACCGCCGACGGCGACGCCAGCCCGCGCCTCATCTACGACGCGCTCATGAAGTTCCTGCAGCTCTAATAACACATTACAACACTGATTAGTCCACTAACAAAACCTACAGAGTGCCACTGTATCTTCTGACTTGAACATTAAAGTAGCAAATAAAATGTAAAAGTTACACAGTCAATGTTGCCATATTTGACTAAATCTCATATAGATTGGTTATAGACGACATAGGCACGCTGTAGGTTCAAGCACATAGTTTAAAAATAGCCCTATTTTTTTCTTTTCATTCTGCGAAAGGAACTGATAGAGCTAGATTTTACGATATTGTCAAACGATTGAAAAGTTTATGTTATCGTAAGTAGTAATGATAACAATGACTGCTGAACTAAACTTTTTTGCTCAAATACCAAGCTTCTACTAATATTGAATAAATTATTAAGACTGACCTTCATTTATGAATTTTCTACCTGTTGTTTTGCGCACTCAATGATACTTTATAGACTTCGATGTTCTAGTGACGGAAAAATAAAACCATACTTCTTATAAAAACAAGTTTTGTTTCTTTAAATGGAATTTACTTATATTGCACATTAGGCCTTTTGAGGTTATGAGGTTAACTATAAATACTCCATATTGTACACACTCAGGGGATTGTTGCTGTTTATCAGTGAGCATGTAACATATTTATTTCACATTAGGCAGTTAGATATTGGCATTTGTAAAGCAATATAAGTATTCGCCTTAGTTTAGTAACGTATTTGATTTAAAAATTGCACAAACATTCGCTCTCATTACCATATGATCACAGACAAAAATTACGTGAGCATACTTGAGTTAGTAATTGTGCCATTTTTTAAATAAATAGATAGTTAAGTAAATAATATATGGATAAGGTTTCACGCGTTTATAGATATTAATGTAACTTATTAGTAAAATCATATCTAACATTCAGTCGACAATGAATAAATGTTTTTCATTACATTTCATTCCTTAATTTCTCTGCCTTAGACTAAGATAGCCGTAAGTAGGTATGCTAGAAATTGTGATCTGATCAAGGAGGTGATCAAAATTAAATGTATCTAACTTTCTTTGTCCTTTCTTAAATACACTTTGGTAAAATAAGTAGGCAGTTTAAGTACAGTCAAATGAAACCAATAAATATGAAATAGCAAGCTATTGTTTCTTTTTTCCCTTGGTTGTTATAGTATGAATTTTCTGAAATGATTTTTACGCCTCAGTGTCGCCTCAATATGTTAAACAAGAGCCTTTGTTTATTTTATGCAGAGCGGTCAGCTCCCTTGTCAACATACTTGTGTTGTATGTAACAGCTTATTCGAAGAATGATCAGCCGCGCGGGAGGAAAACAACGGCATTATTCTTGGAGATATAAAAATCTTGTTATCTCTGAATAGGCTGTTATATGAATTTGAACCATATGATTAGGATGGTAGAATTTACTTATGTCGGCGTTTTAGCAGTAGCAAGTACTCACTGCATAAAGTAAACAATAAAATTTGTTTAACAGATTAGGGTCCGAGCCGAAAAAATCATTTCATAAAATTCATACTATATTAGAGTCGGAGCAAACTCTGCATGGCATTTGCAGTGACAAAGTGAGGCGTAGCGAGCGAGGAGTAGTTTGTTATAAGAATAAAATAATAACGAAGACATAGGGAGACGAAATTAAATTTATTAATACGATAAATAATCATACTTAGGTAGGTAAGTTATTCTAGTCAAATTAATTTATGTTTAGGTATGGTAGGATTAGTGACAAGCTTACAAAAATGAGCTTAAAGGTTTTCATTAAATACTATTTAGCTGGCAAAATCAGCTGATAGATAGACAATGATCATTGTACAGTCAAGCTCATGATAATATGTAATGAAATATAAATTTAGGTAGTTATTCTTTTTTCTTCAAGAATACCTAAAAGATACATTCACATTCATGGACTCGCCTGTACCAAGATTTAATATCTAGGTTCAAAAATAAAATAAAAACTAATCGAGTATGACATGAGGTCATTAATAATAGAGAAGTTTTTTTTTAACTTTCCTGAACAGCTAACACAATAATTTTAGTAGGTAAGTACTTTATAATTTGTTAAATTTCGCGCCCAGGTGTGTTAGTTTCAAGACTCAATTCCTCTAACAAAAACAAATAATAATTAGATGACCGCAGTAAGTTGACACTATTAAGTAGTATTTTCATGCAAAAATGAGAAAACTTAGTACAGTACTTCAATTTGTAATGCACGAACACTAATTTAAATAATATCCCACAAAGGGATCCATTAAAGCCCTTAAACGGCTCAGGGGTCCGATATCACGGATATAAGAGCCTTATATTACTAAACTGTTTGTATACGGCGTGTCCGCAGCTTCGCCGGCAACTTAGGTCCATAAGCCTTAACCTAAATAGATTATTCTCAGTAGTTATCACCACTGGGACTCATTTTCTAATACGCTACTATTTGTTTACTAGCATCATATTGTTTTTGTGTATTTATTGAGTATTTTTTGTCGGTGTGGAGTTACGTCTTCGTGTAAAGCCTGTCCACACCTGTGTTCGTCTTGATTCAAGCGTATGCCACATATATAACCAAGTGCTATGGCATTAGTTATGTGACAATTGACTCTCTCTTCTTCCTCAAGTTGTCCCGGCATTTTGCCACGGCTCATGGGAGCCTGGGGTCTGCTTGGCAAGGAATCCCGAGAATTGCGACTCCCATCTGACCTTTCAACCCAGAGGATAAACTAGGCCTTATTGGGATGAGTCCGGTTTTCTCACGATGTCTTCCTTCACCGAAAAACGACTGGTAAATTTCAAATGATATTTCGTACATAAGTTCCGAAAAACTCGTTAGAACCCGCGAAATCTCTTACCGTTAAGCCACCAGCGCTTATGGATGACAATTGACAATGCAAGTATAACCTGAATGCGTTCGTATTTTAATAATGCACCCTTTCACACTCAACCGTACACACGCTCTTTGATAACTGATACTCATATAGTAGCGTTTCCTAAAATGGCCCCTGCCAACGGTAAATAGCCAGCAAAGAGAATTGATTGTAATAGAAAATCTAAGAAAAAAACGTTGCCCTTAGTTTCACATCTAAAACAGTTGGCGCTGTACTGTGCCATATGTTTTGTGGTTTGGTGGACAATCAGAGTTACCGAAAAATGGAGCTGTACAGCGCCGTCTCGTTTACCTGTCAGAAGCACGAAATTGCCTTAGATTGTACACATCTTGTTCAATCAATGTATATTTGATAGCTAGAGCCCCATCATCAATTCATCAGTGGCGGTAGGTGGTAATAGTAACTACTGAGAACAACCTCCTAAATAACCAATCCAACAACATATCATCTACGCGATTAACTTCATAAACCGATTAACGTTAACACCGAATATAGCAATGCATTTACTCTAACAGTTCACAAACAATGAGCTTAAGTACGTGACATTTTGAGCTATTATAATTATTATAATTTTAATTATATATACTGCGATTAATTTCTTGCGGTTTCAAAACCGCAAAAAGTGTAACGTTCGGCATGCTTTATAAGCGCACGCACTTGCAAGACTGAAACCGCAAGAAATTAATCTCAGTGCGTTCTAAGCGTAATTGTGAAGGTTTTCATCGCACTACGTCAGTGTTGGCCAAACGTTAATTAGAATTGACCATTAACCATTATAAATTGAACCGTATACTGTATACGTCCGTTACGGTTTGCGGTTCAATTTGTAATGGTTATAGGTCAATTCTAATTAATTTTCGGCCAACAATGCACTACGCGATGTTTGACTTATACTACAATAGTTATAATTTCTCAAAACGCAGTCAATTATCATAGTTTGTTACTTAATAGCTTAGGGTGAGTTGAAGATGTCATAAAACAAACCAACGTCAACATTGGAGTTAAAATCCCTTGACGTTAAATTACGCAGTTTCATTTCGTTTATACAAAGCTACTTAACAACCCCAAAGCTACTCGTACAGTGATTAACTATAGGTACATCCTAGTAACTCTAATGAATATTGGTGCAATTTTCGAGTTACCATTTCCGTAGCATATTATTCTTATAGCCTAGTTACATTTCGATTATTTTATACTATAACAATTACCGATAACACTCTCAATTCGATGAATATTAAAATTTTATTATAACTTACAATCGGGTTAATATAAATAAAAAATATTCGCTCTCATCTACCGATATATTTGAAACAATCATCTGCCAACATTTTGTGCATGATCGCATGTAACAATTTATTTAATTGGAAGCGCATAAAATCTGTATTGAACTTTTGAATAACGTTTATCTACTATATAGCTTAGCCGCCCATACACACATACGCCGATTTAATGCTAAGTTACGAGGCTCTGGTATATTTAACTATTATTTCGGAACAAAGTCAATGTTCGGTGCGTCTCAGAGTAACGGCGGCGGGCTATTTAACTTACCGTATTTATTTGAACCTTACTTTTTTTTTATTAGTACAGTATTTTGGGTTTGAATACTTATATTTGGCTCAAAAATTGATGAAACAAAAGAAACGCTTCTTTGTTCCTTTTGTGAAAGGTTTAAACTACATTGAAAGTATTGAAACGGAGCGTTCTTTGTATGCACATTGGGCTTAGCGAGATATTCACACTAGAAATGGTTATCAACAGATTAACCTACTTAAAATAAAATACAAAGGTAATACAAGATACACTGGGAATAAAAATTATGCATGCAAACTTGCCAAAAGAAAATCATTTGTAGTCCAACACACACACGTGTAGGTAAATCGACAAAAAAAAAAACATGGGAATGTTTCGCATTTAAAAATAAGTAAATTTTATAACCCGATAAATCCAAAATAGTTCTAATGCAGCTGATATGTCGCTACTACTTCCCTTGATTTGATTTGCGATGAATCACTTTCACGTTATACGTTAGAAAATCTAAGTCACTTAAGTCCAAAGGTAAACGATATAAAAGTCATTGAGTAAATGACGATATGTGTTTCTTAAGATTGTTGTAAATAAAAAAGTGTTTGAATGAATATTTGAAATACATTTTGTAAATACATACAGTGTCAAATTATTGAACACTTTTGTACTGTCTCGCAATAGGTACCTTCTGTTTTTAGCTATAGATAGTCCGAAATAGTTCTCGAGTGTAGACTTCAACAATAACTTCTTTTAGGTGCGAGTTTTATATACGTAATTTAACACGACTCGAAAAATTAAATAGTTTAATATAAATATAAGAATTATCATCAATACAACTGTAATACGCCAAATTCAAATATGTCAATTATAAAATGTCAACATTTGAGGCCAACTTTACACATATATGTAGGGTAGATAAGACAAAGTTTTAATTATAAAAAGTAAGAATATATAAATATCAATAATTTGGCAGTAATATTAAGACTTTATTGTTGTATCCGCTCCCTACAATACGTGGATAATAAAAAGTAGCTAGTACAACATAGCACATACATACATAATACATAACTAGGTACACAAACTAATTTGCCGTGATTACTTAGCTATAAACAATTACACTTTTCATATAACTAATACAAGTGAAAGATAGATTATTTAATTAAAACGAATTAAATAAAATGTTCAATTCTTCTATACGTACGGTCGACCAATTTGATTCCTAGGCCACTATAGAACTATGTCATAATGACTTCTACGACAGTGCTTATTGAGTGATGCATGTCATGTATACAGTAGTTAAAGCGACAAGGTTCTATAGTGGCCTAGGATTCAAATTAGTTGACTGTACATATAGATGTCTGATTTTGATACATAGTTAGCTAACGAAGATGGCAGTGACAGACATATAATTTAGTAATAAAGTCTGTTTTTTTATTCCGTAGACTAAAATGACAACCACAAATGTCAAACGTAGAAATAATGTGACCAGCTTAAATCAAATAGTGCTGATCTTTGATCTCGGTTTGTGAATAACTGATAAATATAAAATTAATTTTAGATTCAAAATAAACAATGAATGAAATGATATGATAGGAAGTAAACAATAAATAAAATCTACTTACTACTAATCCACTCAAACATTTAAAAATTGCATTATGAGCTTCGAGGTGACTGTTCTTCTCTGTTCTGATCTTACAATAAAATCGCTTTTAAATATTAGAAATATTGTGTATAGACCTGGATACAAACTTTCGAAATGCCTCAAAATGGTGTTACATGCCTATATAAGTAACTCCCAATAGTTTATTTTCGGTTACTACCGGTTGTAGGACATCACTAGGCGTAAAAAACTAGCAACACATGAAATGTCATTTTAGTCTACGGAAGAAAAAAATAAGACTTTAGCAAAGACGATCGACGCATTCGCTTCGAACTCCAAACATGGGCTGCCAACTCCTCGCTTGTGGCCAATGATATATAATATGCGATTCGAAGCCGAAGCGATAATTCTATCATCCTCTAACTTTCGCGAAGCTTTGTCACTTTCAGACCAGAACTTTTCGATATTGCATACAAGAATATATACTTAATATATAATCGTGCCATGGCCATTTTTAATAAACAAAAAGTAACAAACGAACCGGGATACCATATGTAATCTCATAATCCACAACTGTCTATAGTAAAGGGAATGTAAAAACTGGTTAAGAACCGTGAAGGGCATTCTTTTATGCTTCTAATTTAGCCCGACATTTCAAAGCGTACATCTTTGATTTCAACTAAAAAGAATTGAGTTTTATAGAGATAGATAGATATATAAGAGAATTAAAGCAGTATTTCCATTTAGTCTGTGGAGCTTAGTGCCTTACATATTGGCGCACACGTCACAGTTGGCACCATTACATTAGCATATATGCAAGATGTCGCTGGCGTCCCAGATATGTCAGACGACCACAGAAAACTGAACTACTCAGAGCAACAGTTCTAAACATTCATTCTGAAACTGCGCGGCTTGTCCGCTCTCTCTTGTATAGTTGCACGCAGACTGATGTTTACGAACATGTATTTAATGAGATTACAGCGTTATCGTACAATCTTGTACTTTTTCTAAAACATTATATTTTATTAAAAACATTATTTTTAGAATGCTGCCAGTTTGCTCCATCTAAATTTGGATAAAGTGTGGCTACTGAGGTCCTCGATAAGCGGCCAGCAAAGTTCTTTGCGGCTTATGTTGTGTTAGTTTAGTTTCCTGTGCCGTAAAACATGGCGATGGGCCGATGAGTGCCCTAGTTATGTTAACGCAGGCGCCGCTTAGTGGGCCGCGTTACCGGCTGAGGAGTGCCCGCTAGCAGCCTAGTCGTAGGTCTCGGACTCCTGCTGCACGAGCTTGAAGCGGCGCGGGCTCTTGACGGCCACCGAGCCGTGCCCGTCCAGCGACAGGCGCCCCTTCATCTGCAGATACCTGCGGGGGACATTATTTTAGGTCTATTTGGATGGTATTTTTCTTGTTGTTGTGCCATGTCATCATGTGACGTCGGCGACCATCTCTCGGAACTTATTTCTATCCTGTGCCATTCTGCTCAGGATGGTATTCCACCTGTGCAATTTCTTTGTCCAATGTGCACTGTGTCTCACTCTCTCATTGAGCAAAATGTGAGATGCAACACATTGAACCAAGACATTGGACAGTTGGAATATCATCCTTAGACACCTACGTGTCAAACAAGTCATGTACTGAACTAATAACGAAAGATAAACGTGTGTGGTTTTCGCGCCATTTGTAGTCGTTGTGACGTTGCAATTATTTATTGGGAAAGACGTTACCGACTGCTTAAAAAAGTAGGTATATATTTGAAACAGTAGGTACAGTCGTCATCAGATATATCGGAGCGGCCGAGGTGATCAAAAATATCTGAGCACGCACTCTAACGCCTTTTCAACGCTATGTGTGTATAGAGATCAGTTGGGTTGGAATGTCTTCATACCTTTTTATGTAGCGGCAGACAAGCTTCGTCGGCCTCTGTTGCCACTCATCCAAAACTTCCTTCGGAGCTAGTACCTGAAAACCGCAAAATTATATTCAGTGTAAAATGAACACAATTGTTATATTCCTAATTAAAGCTGTGGGCTAGTTATCCATTCGGGTTTCCCAACCGGGATCGTCCAGGTAAAATTTTGCAAATCTTACAGGCTTAATCTTCATAATCATTTCACTCAACAATATTTGAAATGAAAAGTATTATTTTCATTAGCAGTAGAAAAATACGCATTGTGAAAGTCGAAGGTGCTCCATCTCACACAACACCCTGGGTTGCAATTCTCGGAACACGCCTGATCTCCCTTCAGCGAGTCGGGCAGCGTGACGCACATCGCGGTGTATCCGCACTAGATACTCCATCTTGTCCTAGACTAGCCTAAGAGTACACTGTGAGGGACTAACCTGGTCGCCCTTCAGCCGGTCGAGCAGCGTGACGCACACGACGGCCGCCTTGATGCCGGCGTGGTGTGTGAGCGCCGCGAACGCGAGCGACTCCATCTCGATGTTCACAACACCAGCTTTGTGCAGTCGCTCTAGATACTCCATCTTATCTGCTTCGGTAAAGTCGCAGAATGCGCCGTCAAGCCGCCCTTGACCTGATAACGAAATCGAGAATAGATACTTTTGGATAACTTGGACATGGAATGAATGTGACAACGTTAAATAGTATCATGTAGCTAATTGTAAACTGAAAAAAAAAGTTAAAAAAGTTGTCCCTGACTGACAAAGTCCAAGTATTAAAGTGGTAGTAGCTCCCAATCTCTCGCATAATCAACAACCACGTGTTCTAGAGAAAAGACTGCTTTTTGGTAAATATCTCCTTTGAGACAGGGCGAATAATGAGGGTGGAAAGTAGCGAACATACAATTTTTTTTAAAAGGCGCATTTCGTACAACAGCAAACTGAAATATGTTAAATGATGAAGACTGTATACGCACCCTCGTAGAAGTCGTAGGTGCACATGGTCTTGCCGGTGACGGTGTCGTACGGGTCCTCGGGGTCGGCCAGCGCTCGCAGCTCGCGCGCCAGCCGACGGTCCAGCTTTGCCGGCCGCGACACCGTGTTGCCTAACACTGTCTGCAAAATCAGAGTTTAGTTTGAGCATGGATTTTATGTGAAAAAAATCAGCGGATATGTGTGTACTTATGCACCGTTCAGATACACTTTCGATGAAATAAACTGGGTATATTTTAAGAAAGCATAGGACTTCCTTATACTTTAAACAAGCAATTTTATTTTGGAGTGAAGGTATCTGTGGCCTTAATGGGGGTTCGCCCATAAATGTCCTATATTAATTTCGACTGTATGTTGCATATACTTTATCACCTCGTGGAGCATCCTGTTAAGGAACCCTGAATACACTGATCTAACTTATCTTGATCGAACTTCGTGGAGAGTGCGCCACCCGGATGGGGCAGCTGCATCGAATTTGCATATCACACGTCACCGTTCGCTGTTAACGTGCGCACATATATTTACGCCTTTTTTTAAACTCAAAATAATGGTTTAAGTGGTGGAGTCAATTAGCGTAGATAGTAAAAACTGTATATTATGAAGTTATTTTACATAAATTGATTAAAAAAATAGTCTCACATTCGAAAACCAAAAAGTAATATAATTGACGCCAATGTCATCTTTCTAATATCATTAGTGTTAATGTCTCTTTTAGTGTTAATCTTCGATTCTTCAACCTAGCGTTTTCCCGGCCTAGCGCCAGGGTCCACTTTCCTATTCAATCTTCTCCACTTAGCCCCGTCTTCGGCATCCTCAGGTTTGAGATTGTTCTCTTCCATGTCCGCTATCACGACGTCCAACCATCGCTTCTTAGGCTAACCACGGCCGCATGTGTTAGTATCTCGTAAAATAACTTTCCAGTTTCAGGGCGTTATCAACTGCCTCGTCAGAAATAACGAGAGTGCCTCCCTCATAGCTTACGCCGCCGCAAGTGCCAATCCGGAAGAGCACCCTATCCTGGACTTTGGCGTGGTACATCAGCTTGATTACGTGGAGAATCCTCTATCTTTCTTACTCTCTAGTCCCATCTCTATCATAGTATCATGTAAAACATCTTACCAGTTCCAAAGCGTTCTTGAGGGCGCCATCGACAGCTTCATCAGAGATGATGACGGTGCCGCCCTCATAGCCGACGCCGCCGCAAGTTCCGATCCTGAAGAACACCGGGTCCCGGACTTTGGCGTGGTACATCAGCTTGATCACCTCGTGGAGGAGGATGCCCACTGATGGGATGCCCATGCCGTGCTGGAATATTAAAGGTACTTATTAGCAATAATATATTATTCAGTTTAAGATTATTTAGAACACAATAATCCGCTTGACCAATAACCACACTCTACTAACATATGAAATACGAACTATACGTAATTATTGTAAGTTATTGGCATATTAAATGGGTTCCAGCGCATTTTTAATCGGAAGGACAGTGTAGTGTAAAGCATACCTATATTTAACGAAAAAGAATTATTGCAGTATTAAAATAGAAGGTACAATACCTATATATAAAGGAATAGTTTAACCGATAAGTTCAAAAGCGCCTTGCTCTATTCAAACCACATACCTACGAGTACCTTAATCCAATCATAAAATGATCGCATTAAAAAGTTCCATAAAGTCTACACGACGCACGAAAGTAAGAAGGGAACTTTAAGGCAAATCGATAGTATTATGAATCGTGAATGACAGCGGCACAAACAAAATGCGATCGATGGGAAAGTTAAACGCCGATTCTGTTTCGTACACGCTTATACAGAGCCACCACCCATAACAGCCGTAACAGCCATGGGAAAAGTAATTCAATTGTTTATAGCATTCTCGCGCAATAAATGCCAAATACACATTCTCAGATAGTTGGTACCGCTGTTAAGGAGCCGTTTAGGGAATGCTCTCGGTACTGAGTTTGGATGGTAAAAACCTGGAATTCCCGGTTCCAGTAATGAATTTGTATAGAAAGCCATCCCGGGAGCATTCCCTAGAGCCGTTGGTTCAGAGAGCGGAGTGTTTGAAAAATCGCACCGCTTTTTTTAGATAACAATACGGTTGCCAAAAATTTAGTTATCAATCTTGAGGATTTTTCTAGGGACTTCAGTGATTCGTATCCTGATTTTTTCACACTCGCTGGATAGAAAAAAAATCTCGAACATAGGTCTAAAACGCACTTTGTAACAATTTACATATGCACAAAAAAAAATGAAAATTGCTCCTAAAAATGTTTTAGAGGGAACTCGGCGATTCCTTTTTTTTACTTTTTAAAACTTACAACAAATTAAAATTCAAAAACATGATATCCGCGGTTCCCAGCACGCACATCTGTCTCGCTCACGCTTACACTCAGTGAGAGTGAGAAAAAACACGAACCTACGGGGCCTTACCGTGATGGGTAGTATAATACTTATACATAAACCCCCTTATTCATAAACGTGTACTAAAGTTACGATGCCGCTAATAATCGTTTGTCCCTTTCCATCATACCAATACGTCGGAAAGGGACAAACGATAATTAGCGGCATCGTAACTTTAGTACACGTTTATGAATAAGGGGGAAAGTGTTCTGTCTTAATATCCCATAATAAAAGAGAAATAATGCTCTTGGACATTTTTGATAGGTATAATTTGTTTAATCCAGACTTTGAGAAATCAAATCAATACGAAAGTTATATCTATATGAGTTTCACATATTTACCTACATATATATTTGACATTATATATAATCTGAATTTCTGAATTTAAGGTAGATATTTGAAAGCATTACCTATTGTGTAAAAAAATGTGGAACCTACTAGTAAAATCAACCAGAAACGAGCCCTCAATGTGTCCTTCTACTCGTATCGCTGCGATCACCTGATCAATAAATACCCACAATTTTGCACGCACCCTTACCAAAACTAACGTGGCTCAGGACCACTTGGTCCACAATCCTATTTCGTCACCTTTTTAACTTGTCATTATTGTCATCTGGTCCACTGTGATGATTCGTCAAAATATTGTCACTTTCCTATCTTGTCCACATAATTGGATGAATACTCCGTTATGATTTTTGTGGTTATTATTTCAGACAATTTGTATCACACCTGTTGCAGTTTACAGCAAACCTTAATAAATAAATTGCTATATGGTCCACATTGCTAACTCGTCCACATTCCTAGATGGTCCCACAGTGCTGGCATTGGTGGAGGTCAAAATGACAAGCCAACAAAACTTTTCAGCTGAAAAAAGCAATGCCTAAGTAAATGAAAAGTGGCTTAATTGTTTATGTTATTAGCCAGCATTTAATAAAAATCCAATTTTATTAAAAAAAAATTGAAATATATACTTTTTAGTTAAATTTTAAGTAGAGGCACTAACATGCTCAGTTGATTTTATGATAAGCACTGAGCAACTTACAAAAAAATGTGGGCAAGCGAACAGAAACCATATAAATAATTGTATTAATCGAGATCTTGACCAAGATTGCAAAAATCGAGATTACCTGTCAACGAGATTGAATGTCGAAAATTCGTGCGAGATCTCGCGAGATCTAGATTGCATACCTTAGATACAAATGGCAGTGCCCAACACTTATAATAAAGCGCAATAGGCACAACTCACGACGCAATTAAGAGTTCATGGCGTTCAAAGGGTAAAACAAACTAACCCGCCAGTAATTAATGTAATTACTTAATTAGGTATCCATCTAGTATGCTGGAAAGATTTGTAAGTAAACAAAACTGACTGGAACAGTCCCACATCTAGTTCAGTATTCTAATTAATTAAAATAGGTCGTCATTTGACAGAATACACGTAGCAGTATAGGAGCACCAATAAGTAGTGGTAACCGCGAGTTATATTGTATAATTTATATATGCTACTTATAGAAAATAGGTGATCTGATCTGTGGCGGCACCATTATCTATTCAGAGCTTCGGGATGTTTACGGTGTTTCACAAACCTGATTTAAATAGTGCATTCCTCATCAAATTTAAATTCTAAAATGTGTTCTGGAATTCGCCTAGTTTCTGAGTCAAAGGCCATTAAAAAAAATAAACATATTTTTATTGTTACTTAGTGCTAAACGCCATTTTGATGGCGATGTTGCTAATATCGGACCAGTACCCCTAGTGTAAATAAATTCGATTTCAAAACGTGACGTACGCAAACGCGTTTAGTCTCATTTTGTATTGGATTTAAAAAGAGCGCGCCAAGCGGGACGTTTTGGAAACTCAAAATCCTATACAAAATGAGACTTAACGCAAACGCGTTCATCACGTTATGATGTCGATCAAATTTACACTAGGGGTACTGTTCACCGGACGACAATTGGGAATAACTGACAGGCTGATATCGTCCGGCGAACTGATATCCGTGGGCCCCTTAAATATCCTCATTGATAGAATGAAGATCAGTCTGTGTTTAAAAGAGTTCACTGACGGTGCACTGATTACGGATTCGGGCAACTGTTCCACACTTTCACTACGCGGTTACTTAGCAAAGTAATATTTTCTGTTTTAAAATACGTGACTCGATCATCACCTACGGTACAATAAACATTAACGATACAAACGCCCAAGTGCCGTAATTGACTTAAGGCCAGAGCACACCGGCTGCGTGTGCGTGCACGTGCGCTTGCTTTAAAATATTTGAGCCTTATACGCACACGTCACTCAAGCGATGTGCCGTAGCTTATAAGGTTCTGTAAATACTCTAAAATTATTTCTCATAATTTACATGATACTACAAATATTAGGTCTAGATACTTACGATATGGATCAGATATTTCAGTGTGTTTCATTCCAAAAGTGACGTTTTGGTTTTTTAGAAACGTCACTTTTGACACTGACACATCCGATTCATATCGTATCTAGATCTAATATTTGACGTATCGTAAAGTTCGAATCGGATCGTTATTTATCAGAGTCAAAGGATTTCTTGGCACCTTAGCAACGCTCCATTTTCTAAGTGCCTCTTACTTATGCCTCTATAAATAGATCTTCCCCTTCTAGCTCCCGTGTGCCTTGGAACAACAATCAACTTTGCAGTACATATTGAAACGACGACGAAACGAAAATGATACGTGTTTCTGCTCTAGTTTTTAAAATATTGGATTTGTTGTATACCCTTTCCATTCTGTTTAACTTCCCAATCCATGAATAACGATATTTTTACCTAATATTACTTTCGTCGTATTCAAAATGAACAGTAGTGTTTAACTCAGGTGAAAGGAACCATTTCAGTCTCGGACTAGTGGCTATAAACTACCTCGAGAGAATGGTGCCTTTCATCCTTTGGTTAACAATCTACAATTTTGTGTATCAAAGCAAAAGGGAATATTTTGAAGATTACGTTTTATTTCGATTAAATGATT
Source organism: Cydia pomonella (assembly GCF_033807575.1). Classification (NCBI taxonomy): domain Eukaryota; kingdom Metazoa; phylum Arthropoda; class Insecta; order Lepidoptera; family Tortricidae; genus Cydia; species Cydia pomonella. The sequence continues at coordinate 32,186,018 of NC_084704.1, forward strand.
TTAGCTGCAGGAAAATCTGGCGGAAGAGATGAAGATGGAAGTTGGAGGTGCTGGAAAAACAAGGAGCTAGATGAGATGATGGTGGTGCCTAATATACTTGGCGAGATTGTAGCCACACGACTCACCAGTCGTCCCCTGGAGAGGATGGGAGTGGATCGAGCTATGGGAAGAGCGTATGTGGGACACCTAGATGGAAAACGTCCGTTCGGACTTCCCAGATCCCGGCGGAGTGACGAAGCCCTAAAAGTCCTGTCTTCCCTCGGAGTTACACTCTGAAGATATGTTCGTTCGTTGATCAACCAATAGGCCCTAAATCAACAGTAATCATATTCGTACGAATACTACGAATGGCAACCTAATTGATCTCAATTAACGCGATGCATATCGCTGTTGGCCCAATGACGGCGCGAAAACAAAAGAGAGTACCTACCTAAATATATTTTGTGAAATATGAAATACAGAAAAGTGTGGTAAAGATCACGTCTCGAGCAGCCTATAATATACCTAGATGAAAATTCGTTAACTGCAAGAGAGTCGCCTTCCTTGATTTTAGGGTAAGGCCATAGCGAAATATCATCTCGATCGAATCCGGAGATTCTGAAGTAAATCAACTGGGGAAGCGCCCCCGAATTACACACACACGGCCTCGATAACCCTACTATACATACTCTATGGAATCACTATGTATGATGATGAGATTGATGAGGTAGAACCTCATCGAGAGTAAGGCTGCCATCAGAACTACCGAGGACCGAGGACGTGTTGTGTTTATCTCTAGCATAAAAGTCTAATACTGCTCGCGTAATATACTAAATAAAATAACATTAATTATTGATTGACGACGTCATTAAATAGGATTGGTATTTTTTTTACTAGGCGAGTAAGTTTTCTATAACCTTTCACTAGAAACGGCGGTCACCGTCCGTGTAAGGTGACACGAGTTTCCGAGGTGACTTACTCTACACTCTAGATCAATACAAACGGATGACATTCCAGATAAGTCTCTACAAAGTGACCCGATTTAATTACTAGCGAGTGGACATAGTAACTGCCGTTGACATTCACGCTCACGTGCCAATCCATGTGTAATCGCTAGTCGAACTTGAATGTTTCGTCATTACATAATACTGTTTAAATATATTTAAAGCGAGATACTCGTAACGTGCTAATCGAGAAAATGATGGCTCCGAATATTTGTCGACAATAGCGTTCTTTGATCGATTAAGACTCTTTTGATATTAAGATGATAATAATCCATTATCCCGAAATATCTTTGAAGCGCTGGTGGCCTAGTGGTAAAAGTGCGAACGGCAGCTTTTGTATCTCCTCCATTATGCGGTACGCCAGGATATGATGTTGGGCTACTTACACTGATAGACAGCACGGGCCCCACTTTGAACATGGAGTAGCGGTAGGAGAACTAGCTGATGTCCTGCAGAGTGGTGCCGCACGGCAGCTTGTGTATCTCCGCCATTATGCGGTACGCCAGGATATGATGGTGGTCTACTTTCACTGATAGACAGCACGGGCACCACTTTGAACATGGAGTAGCGGTAGGAGAACTGGCTGATGTCCTGTAGAGTGGTGCCACACAGCAGCTTGTGTATCTCCGCCATTATGCGGTACGCCAGGATATGATGTTGGTCTACTTACACTGATAGACAGCACGGGCCCCACTTTTAACATGGAGTAGCGGTAGGAGAACTGGCTGATATCCAGTGGAGTGGTGCCACACAGCAGCTTGTGTATCTCCGCCATTATGCAGTACGCTAGGATATGATGTTGATGTACTTACACTGATAGACAGCACGGGCCCCACTTTGAACATGGAGTAGCGGTAGGAGAACTGGCTGATGTCCTGCAGAGTGGTGCCGCACGGCAGCTTGTGGCCGATCTCCGCCATTATGTGGTACGCGAACTGCTCCATGCGCTTCGGCGTGCCTCCCATGCAGACGAACTGAACAAACAAACAACGTCTGTGATATACTCTAGGAAATTCTGAATCGTTGTATATACTAAGGTGGTGTGAAATCCTTTTAGACATGTCAACCGTGTCAACTAGATTCGGGCCAAACTTACTTTGCACCGCCAATTCAAACTTCCGTTTTGACATCAAAACTACATCATTCACATTCGCCCGTGCGTCTCGCTCGCGCCAATATGTGCGGACAAGTACGAAAACGCTCCTATAGTTGTGCCGTTCTCGAGAAAGTTCTCCGTTTACTATGGGAAATATTCTCGCACGAGAACATACCCTATACAAAACTGAGAACGTTCTCGAGAACGGCACAACTATACGTACGCGCAATTGATAACTACTTAAATGACATCATTCAGATATCGTTCTAATGCCAAAGTGTACGTTCCAATTGGCATTCGGTTTTGTGGACGGGCCGCCATGAACGTCATATTTTCATAGGAACTTGACGATTATGATGTACTCAACACTCAAGCCACAGCCAAGCAAGCCTGCCAAGTTTGTACAGAATTAGCTTAGACTGACTATATCAATGGGTAGGTAGAGCATTAGGTATACTATATACTACGTAATTAGAAAATAAAGATTGATTTCGCCCACGTTTCTGTCTATGGCTGATCATCTCAGTGAAATATTAAAAGTTTGCTTGTTTCCATTATTATTCAATATGCTTGAGAAAATATGAGGCTTAATAGCCAGTTTTTATATCCAGATTTTAATCTGAAAAAAAGACGCATTATCGCATAGAATGCTATAAATGTGTCAATGAATTTAAGAATACTATTAAATAGCTAAGTATATTCTGCAGCGTCATCTATGCTATGATTACTAAGAGATCATTTACACGTCGGCTTTATAAATAAATAATAAAAAACAAGTGAAGTTTCACAATTATTTTGGTCCATTGTTTTCAGTAAAGTTAGGCAGACCGCTAGCCAGCAGTAAAATTAAAAACAGGAGGTTTGCAGTTAAGCAAAGTTTTAAAGTTCAGTCGCCCGTAATTTATACGTGACTAGCAACGTCGTCTTTTCACGTCTTTGTTTTATACCTACTTTGGTACATCAACTGGATAAATGGATATGGATAATGGAATGGATGGATGGATAAATTATAACGTTTGCTGTCTTAAAGATGGTACAAAACATCTTACACTTATAGAACGCAAGACTCGGTTTTTTTCTGTATTTTTTTTGAGCCAAAATATAGACGAAAGCTAGGGATATTAATGAACAGATATTTATATCCGATTTGACGATATGAGGCTCTTGCAGACGTGTCAAATGGACAATGGCGAGAATTAGGCACAGATTTCTGCAGACAGATATATACGTACATCCCTGGCTAAGACGTCTATCTACTGTACGTGTACTGTATTTATAAAATCCGACCCTGGATTTTGAGACATCAATATGAAAATATCTCTAGGCATCAGTTCTTGTGAGTCAATGTGTAGTTTCAATGTCGTATTTACCTTAACGTCGCCGAACATCTCGACGAGATCGTGCGAGCCGCTGCCGAGCGCCAGGTGGTACAGGATGTCCTGGTCCATGAGCTCGATGTTGGGGTTCCGTAGCCGCACCGTGCCATCTGGATATCTGTAGGGGCAGAACACACATGAGATTAGATTGTTTGAAGAGTCACTGGAGGCAAGAGACATTTATTCTGTAGGGGAAAAGTAGGAAATGAACCGTCAATATTGTATTTTTTTTATTTAGGTTTAAGTAATATTAATAAATAACACTCACACCTTTGTCACTGTGCACAGTAAAACCGTCCTTAATTTTTGTTATACACTCATCCTAAGGCCCTACAATACAATACAAATCCTCTATATTAAACAACCTCAAAATAACATTTACAGAGAGACATACATAGTACACCTACCTACCTATTGTATTTAAGCCTACCTATTGTAAGATTTGTAAAGTACCTATATGTTTGTACCTATTGTAAGTTCTGACAATAAAGGAAGCTTATCTTATTTTAAGAGTGACAAAAATAACTTCATAAGGAAAGGTGTGCCTAAATACTATTTATATAGGTGTAATTTTAGTCACAAATTATAATACTATTAATACATTCCGCTTTTTTTCAAAAATACCTACCTACTTAATCCAGCGAATATGATTTACGGCTGATTAATAAAACAACTGGCAACTCTTTAACTACATAGTAATTAATATCAGTGTATCCAGACAGAAAAGCGAAACAAATCCCCTTTCAGACTCCGTTGAATTATGTCCTATAAAACTCATGGCAATGACCTCTCAAGTTGCTCCTTATAAGAACTCAAGTAGCAAAATCACGCTAACTGATCTAATGGCGCACCGCGTCTCCGGTTATAATAAATGATTACATCGTGATGTGCGGTCGGCTACTGATGGTACTGTCGATGTTAAGCTGGTTGTAATGTTAACTTGATTAGAGGTGCAGACTGGAGTGCAATTTCATTTTGGTTTTCTTGTATCTCGTCACATCGCTGTTATCGTGACATGCCCGCCATATTCTGTCAAAACCATACTGAGCATTATAATTGTCGTAGCCAATGGACTTATAGTTTGACATGACATTTAAATTTCTTCTCTTATGAACTTGATAATTTTCTGATGACATCATGAGACACTTGCAACAAGTCGAAATTGTTTGTAAAATTTTATTTGATGCTAAAAAAAAATCCAATATATGAAAGAGAAATCATAAAATCGTTTTAGCTTTTTAGGGTTCCGTAGCCAAATGGCAAAAAACGGAACCCTTATGGATTCGTCGAAACTGTCTGTCTGTCTGTCACAGCCACTTTTTTCCGAAACTATAAGAACTATACTGTTGAAACTTGGTAAGTAGATGTATTCTAAGAACCGCATTAAGATTATCACACAAAAATAGAAAAAAAAAACAATAAATTTTGAGGGTTCCCCATACTTAGAACTGAAACTCAAAATGTTTTTTTCATCAAACCCATACGTGTGGGGTATCTATAGATAGGTCTTCAAAAATGATATTGAGGTTTCTTATATCATTTTATTCCATGCAAACTTCCACCGAAAATTGGTTTGAACGAGATGTAGTATGTAGTTTTTTTTAATACGTCATATATGGTACCGAACCCTTCATGGCCGACTCGCTCTTGGCCGCTTTTTTTTACTTGGTCAAAATATAACATAAGTCGCAATTTAAATGCAATGTCAAATATAATTTAGTGTCGCCGAAGGACAATGTTAACTAGATTATCGATTTGTATCGTAACATTAACCCCGTAGTTTTATGGCCTCAATCACAGTACGATAACGCCCGATAATGTGCCTATAAGTTTATCATAATAGGTTTCCTTTGTTTATTTATACTTGTTGTATTGATAACTGAGATCTAATGTTTTTTGCAAGAGGAAAATTCTACCTACTTATTTTATAGCATAAGACATGGATTACTTTAGTAGGTACAATAAAGTCTCGACAAAATTTCAAAATCGGTTGTCGTACTAGTGTAATACAATTATTAATTACATATCTTTTACCATAAAAAAACATTGTTTTTATTTTATACGCAAGATACTTAAAATTTAAATGATAGTTCGATTGTCCTAATTTGTCCAACTGATCTGTAATTTCAGTAAGAAATTTATACAAAATTGATTAAGGATGATTAAGCTGTAGTTAAATTGGCCGATCAAACTGCCACTTTTATCTCTGGGGCATACAAACAGATTATTTGTATGAACATTTGAATGACAATCAACGAAATTAACTCTTAAGCGCTTTATAGCTCTACATTTGAGTATAATCAGTGCGTCTATTTTAAGAAAAACTAGTTTTTATTTTTAACGCGGATCATGGTTGTTTTTCTTGTTTATTGACCAAGTTATTACTTGGTCTTAAAACTCGAAAATGTCTTAAGATTATAAACATCCAAATTACGCTATATATCATTTGAGAAACAAATTGGTAAGATAATTGCGCCGTGATAATATACAATTTTAGCGTCTACACTTAACAGGATCGTCCATACAAAAAGAGAAAACGTGATTTTTAGTACGTTATTGACACAGTTAAAAACAAGGTTTATAGTTTTCCTTTTTTTTTTTTAATTTGCAATACAATTTTTCTTTTAAGCCAAACCTATAAATATTATACGACATTATTACACAAATTGACTAAGTCCCACGGTAAGCTCAATAAGGCTTGTGTTGAGGGTACTTAGCCAACGATATATATAATATATAAATATTTATAAATACTTAAATACATAGAAAACACCCATGACTCAGGAACAAATATCCATGCTCATCACACGAATAAATGCCCTTACCAGGATTTGAACCCGGGACCATCAGCTTCGTAGGCACTACCCACTAGGCCAAACCGGTCGTCAAAATAAACCTAGAATATATTATGTTGAAGCGATCGACATCAAAATCAAAGTGAAATTGTTAAGATTTAGTTAATTGAAACCTTTTATCTCGAAATGGAACTTCATAGAAAAAGTACCGTTATTTCGCTAGGATCGCAAAGCTATTCTTCCCTCTTAAGCGCTTCACTACAAAGTTGACTTTCCTATCACTATAACGCTTCCACTTTATTTCATTTGGTTACTAAATGGCTAAATTGAAATTGAATACGTCTAGTCCCCATTGTGAAATATAAATAGTCGGACTCGCCCACCGGGGCTTCCGTACTTTTTAGTATTTGTTTGTTATATATAGCGGCAACAGAAATACGTCATCTGTGAAAATTTCAACTGTCTAGCTATCACGGTTCATGAGATACAGCCTGGTGACAGACGGACAGACAGACAGATAGACAGACTGACGGACAGCGGAGTCTTACTAATAGGGTCCCGTTTTACCCTTTGGGTACGGTACCCTAAAAACATAATTAGGCTCGCATTACCAGTGCAAGCGAGGTCTTCGAATACGTATCTTTGTTTCGGATCGCAGTGTCACAAGTTAAGCTGGTTTGAGAGCGTTTAGTCGCCTACCTTAGACGCACCAATAGAGATCAGACAGCTATTCTGTTAGAATTCTGTATTAGTTCATAATGAATCTTATTCCGTGCTCAATAGAGTAGTAATTCAATAAACGCTACCTATGCGGCTTGACCATTTTTTCATAGTGGCACGCGCCTTTGCCGTTTTTAAACAATAGATAAGACGATAATCCGTAGAAGCTCACGGCGAAAAATAGAAACTATAGCAAGTTTAGAATTTAAAAAGAGGCATCAATCGAGCAATTCTGCAATTAATTCAAAGTATGTACAAATATGTGGCGAATTGAATTAACAACAGCTAGTGTTACTCGTACCTACCTACTTTTGAATACTTTTATCTACTTTTGAAAGTTCAACCGTAATCACTAATCAAAGCTTTTACTAAGATTTAATACGTATTGTTATCCAACACTAACATAAGTATATTCGTAAACAATAATGCATGCCCTTGTGAGGTATCTTAACCGATTACAGGGTAACACGAGAGTAAAGTTAAGCCTGGAATGTAGAAGCAAATACAGGTATTATCCCTAAAACATACAATTTAGCCCTAATATATTCGGTGGCAATGTCAAATTAATTTAAGCACGGTACCGCAACACGCTATAACTTTGTCACAGTAAACAACGATTAGTCACCACATGCCATTAGCTCCCCGGTTAGTTTGCGTTTGAGCGACAAGGTTCCACACACGTGTTTAAGGTCTTCGCACACTATATCGATTCCACACTAACTCAACTCACTTTTGGTTCAGCTTAGTGTACGAGTGGACGACGCGTAGAACACCCGACAATTACGTAAATTTTGAACATTTTACTGTAAGGCATACAAGATAAGGCTTTAATTTCAATATTTACAATAATTTTGAGTCCGAGCGGCTGTTGAGTTGTAATAGTGTGCTAAGACCTTTAGGTGTCTAGACCGCAGTTCACACTTACTTAGTTAATTCAAAGTACGTATACAAACTGTTGTCATCGGTTACCGAGGGCATTCGATCAACCAGTATAAGTAAGATCTTTTTTTGTATAAATAAGAGAAGTATGACAAAATTACTCGAAACTGGAGGGGCCCAACTGGAATAATAGTATTTCCGCCATACAGAAGACCATAGCAATATTAAAAAAAATCGGCCAAGTGCGACTCGGGACTCGCACAGGAAGGGTTCCGTGCCATTACCTATAAAAACGGTTACCCATCCAAGTATACTGACCCCGCCCGACGATGCTTAAATTCGGTGATTTGATGAGAACCTCGAGTGGAAAGAAATATTTATTTTATTCTGTTTTTAGTATTTTTTGTTATAGCGGCAACAGAAATACATAATCTGTAGAAATTTCAACTGGCTAATTATCACGGTTCATGAGATACAGCCTGGTGACAGACGGACGGACGGACAGCGGAGTCTCGGTAATAGGGTCCCATTTGACCCTTTGGGTACGGAACCATAAAAACAACGGGTTGCACTCCGGGAGTGCCGGCAGAAGTGAAAACTTGAATATTACCGTTGTGCATTTTTGATATTTTGGAATGGTTAGGGAATAATTTTGCACGAATTGCTTTAATTATCAGTATAAAAGTACTATATTTATGTGGTAAAATACAATATTCATTTATTGCGCTATTGTACACAAACATGACAATTTATATTACATTAGAAATTTAACACTGCAGACCTATTACAATTATTTAACATTAAAAAGTTTATCTCTCAGAAAAATCAACTTCCATCCATAATTTCAACGACTCTACTGGCTTCAATGACACTGTAAAAGTTTTTCGATCAGGTGACGTGTCCGTCTTACGAATTTTCAATCTGTCGAATCTGTCGGTCACGTGACCTGTCGCGTGTTAAACATTTTTTCCCCATCACAAAAAGTGCACAGCGCCGCTAAAGAAGTTTTCACTTCAAAAATACTGCTACTTGCTCTGGCATCTACAGTCCGTAGAATTTTGATGCTGCATAATGTTGCCAGATCTCCTGAAGAAGCACTGTGTTATCTGTGAGCGCATGCATTTGTATACTTTTGTATACTTATAAAACGTACAACACTCTTGTTACACTGCTGTAGTTGCCAGCGTCCAGGCTGCGGTGCCCGCTAACCATAGAGTCCATAGATATAAGAAGTAAGCTAACCATAAGTTGGGACAAAGTCTTGGCATAGGTAAGCAATAGTTGTCGCGAACCACCTTACACAGATACTTATCACCTGAGGCTGGATGCAATGACAACCAAGCTTAATGCAAATATGTACGCGTACGTACCTAACACTCTCGCTACAGACACCAGGTAAGATTTACTGTTTGGCAACTGTAGCATAAACGGATTTAATTAATAGGATTTGCTTGGCAATTAGCATCCAAGTTGGCTATAAATTCTCGGGACAACAGTAGGTAAGTATAGGTAACATTTGCGAATCTTGGGGTCAAATGATACCTACGTCTTATGAACTAGACCGCATTGCGTGTGATTCCGAAAGATACGTGACATGAATTTAGGCTATAATTTGCTTCGATACCTGAAGAAAATTCGATATGGAGACACTCTGAGGCCGGGGAAAGGACATAGGGTAGTTTTTATCAATCATCATCATCATTCCACGCAGACGGAGTCGCGGGAAGAAGCTAGTTTCATTTCAACCACCTTTTCATATTTAAAGTAACATATATAATATCAACTAATAATAATAATAATAATAATATTCTTTATTGTGCACAACGAAAACATGATTAAATACAGTAATTAACATAAAAAACTAAGCAACAACAGGCGGTCTTATCGCTAAAAAGCGATCTCTTCCAGACAACCTTCAGGTAGTAGAAATTACTGTAAGGAAGAAATATGTATAAGGGTAGCAAATATAAATGGAGAACCAGAACAGAGGAAAAAAATAAAACAGCACAAATATATGTATAACATATAAATATATACATAAATATGATAAATAAATATATATATATATATATATATATATAAACATATACATACATATTTCACACAACACAGAATCAAAGAGACTGAATCGAATGATTAACGAGTTTGAGGAAGGGACAGATAGTGTATTTTGAGTTGAGCCTTAAAAATGGGACTATTATGGGATTATGGGATTAACTAAGGGACTTATGCTTGTTCAAATACTGCTCCTTGATACTTTCTACATATTAAGCTGAGATGATATTTACAGGACCGAAAAAATTATAGCCTCCCATAAAATATACCTTCTTTTCAGAACATTAAAAACTAGGACGAATCCTTGCTTCAGAGAAACTAAATTCTGAGCTTTAGAAGGCAACCCTTTTTTACATTATTTGGTCTTATACGAGTAAGTCATCATGTCACATTAATGACAATGACTATACAGTTGCGAAGCAAGGCTCTTGCCGGATTCTCAAGCTAATGGCCTTATACCGGTAAACTGCAAGGGTAACTTAATAGCTCTTAAACCGAGATTCTCAACTTTGCCCAGCGAAGTTTCAAGCAGGTCGTTAAAAGCAAAATTTGCCGAGATCTTGTCGTCAAAGTAAACGTTGTAAAAGGAGTAAACAGCGGCACTTTGACGCGCGATGTGCCGTATGGGAAAATGAATACCAGACCAGTATCAAATTGAGCTCTGATTTATACGTTATAGGGTCGAAATTGTCTCGTTTTTCTTGTATTTTTGTATTTTAAACAAATAAATAAAAAAAGGAGTGCTATTGCATGCCTATTTAGCTAAAAGTATAAAGGCGCAGCTGTAGATTACATTTAACTTGAGAATAATTAAAAACTAATTTCATCTCATACAAAAAGCTACACTCCGTCATATTTTTTGGGGACGAAAAACAAGACAACGAAAATAATTTTTACCCTATACTACGGAGTACGGACTCCAAGGCGAAAACAAAACAGGAATTTGAGAAGTATGAAATATTTCATCATTCATACTAATATTTTCCTAAAATGCATTTCTTAAATTATGTATCCATGATCTAAGTCTATTGCGTAGACATACCGGGTGGGTCCTGTAACAGGAGCAAAATATTAAACTATAGACCTCAAACTCACCAACATTTGTTCAGCGCCTTTTAATAATAAAATGAGTTTTGATTTTTAGCACACTTAGTTTATTCTTATGTTGTTTAAAGCGTGACCAGCAACATCAATTATACTGACGACAGCGTACATTGAAGATAATACGTATTTAATTTGTATGAATTTGGGACGTCTAGAGACTTCATAATTTTTAAAAGTTATTGAACAAAAGTGACATCGTTTGAGGAGTACAATCTATGTTTGACTTATTTGCTCGTATTACAAGCCCCACCCAGTAGAATTTTGGTTTTATTTTTTTCAAATTTCTTTTTTGGTCCCATAATAAAAGTTGCTCAGTATGACCTATATATTCACCCCGTAAATTATTGCAGGTGACTAAATAAACATCCTGTATGTCACATAGCTCTAATGTCGGCGAATTAAGAGCTATGAGACATATTTTTGAGTAACTTGCATGGACCCATATTTTTCACTTGACTGTACGACGAATACCTACTCTTTCTTAATTCAAACCCATTTTTTTTTCTCAAACATGCAATTAAATGTCGTCATTACGTGCGTTATAACCAGGCTTCAAAGTATCATGTTTCGGGCGGAGCAACTCAGAACTGTAAAGGAATTTCATATAAAATTGAAGGCCTAGGCCGGGAAGTTTTTTTTTATAATTTTGATGTAAACATGGCATTGCTGGATTATATATATTTTTCCTTTTTTTCTTTTCTTATGTTTTTTTATTATTACTTGGGGGTTATTATTACTTATCCAGCAAGCGTTTTTTTCCGGCGTCTGCAGTAAATGCAGTACAATTAACTTATGAACGGAAATAAAATAAAGTTACCCAATGACTTTGGAGTACCTGGTGTACTACACCACGACTATTTAAATAAGTTGAAAAGTTACGTTTGCCGCAAGTGCCGCATTAAATGTCGCATTTTTCCTACCAACTGAATAAACTAAAAACCGCCAAGTAGCTACGTACATTTTCTGCGGTTCTCTTTGATTCCAGCCCTTCAAAATTAAAATGTTTCCTTGTTGCGTACGCGAAACGTAATACAGATAAGGAAAAAGCTAATGACGTAAATTCGTATTTGGTAAACAGACGAGTAAGGATAAAATTAAATTTACGGGTCAGTTACAAGCATTATCTTATTATCTGTTGAATAATAGATTGGGTCGACATCGTCATACGCCCACAATACAAATATGCTTACTGTATATATATATATATATATATATATATGATTCTATTATGTAAGCCATAGCGAAATATACGATTATTTATGATATGAAAATAATAAGAAGGCGTAAGTAGGTGGAATACATTTTATTCAGTGTGTTCTTAGCCATTGGACAAACCCTGAAATCCTACGTAGGGTTACATCTCACGTATTTTTTTTTATGAGAACAAAAAATTTCAAACAAAAGGTATTTCCACTAATCGACATAAAGAAAAATACTATATTTATCATCGAAGAAGGTTTCGTACTATTCTATGAGGATGTATTACCTCAGGAGCTACTAATACATATAGGCTGCTTGAACGCAAACTCAAAAAATCGTTTTAATTTAGGATTAGTAGTTAAGTTTGAAAAAATGCATGTTTTTTATGAAATAAACAGATTAATTTTTTTTTAAGTAAAAAATCGTAAGTTGGTAATTGATTCGTAACCACTACACCGGTTGTTATGATACTTTGTATACTCGTTCTAAATACCCTAATATATTTGTCCAATAGTTAGGGACACATTATATAATGATTAATGCCTTTGATTTCCACCTACTTCTTCGATTCGGTCTAAAAGTGTGACTACTTCCGCAAGTCGTTCTATTTTTCGTTTATAATAAAGTCAAAAATTCGAAAATCGTTTAAAGCTCATTGTACTGAAATAACGCAATTTTAAAAATGAAATTGAGATCCGTCGTGATACCCGTGGACTCAACCAACAATAAAAAAAGTAAAAACCTCCTCTCTTTCTCCTCCTCCTCGTTTCTTCATTTTCGTCGTCGGACGGGAAGTACTCTTCGTCATGGACCTTCCCACAGGACACGCACCGCACACGGCGTGCGTTTGGTATTCCCGTTGATGCCGTTGTGTCATACGACAAGAATAACTTTATAAATGGTAGAATAAAAAAATAACCTAATGCTCCTCGTCTCTTCATTGTCGTCGTCAAACGGGAGGTAATCTTCGTCGTGGACTATGTGGTCATGGGCATCGACAGGGGGCGGCAGAGGGAGTCACCTGCCTCCCGCTAGAGAATAAATTTTGTAACAGAATATATGCCGCTCCCCCTCCCTCTGGCCATCGGCCATATCAACCACATATCAACTACCTCCCTAACCCATCGGCTAGCGACGTTGTGTCCGTTGGCGCCGTTCCACATATCAGCAGAAACTAAATAAAAAAATAAACATAAAAACCTAATGCAGCTCCTCGTTTCTTCATCATCCTCGTCGGACGGGAGGTACTCTTCGTCATGAACCTTTCTATGTGGCGTGTGTTTGGTATGCCCGTTGGCGCTGTTCAGTCTGAACTCGCAGCTGGCGTGGTGCGTGCGCGCACCCGCCAACTCCACTTCCACCTCGCAGTTACACGGCATGTTTCAATGCTGGCCGGGATAAAAAAAAAGAAATATAATTGAAGGAAATCTGGTTGATATAGCCGCCATAATTATGATCACATGCAATATTTTTGTTACAAACGACAGGGCATGTATTTTTAGTTTAAGAAATTAAAAAGACCGTCAGTGAAAATACATGATCTTGGCCTAAAACGATCAATCAATAAAATCATTGAACAACAGTACAGAAGCGATTTCCGTTAAACAACAGGTAGTGGATAATTGACAGAAATAATAAGTACAACTCTTAATTTATGAAATTAGAAGTCCAATTTTTACCAAGAACTACATATGCGTTTAATTGAAAAATAAATACAATGGTATGAACCACCAAGGTTCACAAGAATTCAAGTTCACGCTTTATGACCTATAAACCCAAGAAAACATCGTACTAAAAATAAACAGCAATCCCCGCCTTCCTCGCAGGAATTCAACATTTCCTGGAAGCGCGGATATTGCCGGGGGCGGCGGAATGCTGTGTCAACTGGAGACGAACTCGTGTTGCGTGTTTACCTACTGAATGGGGCAATCAACACTCCTTATCAATTGTTTTTTTTTTTTGTTGCTACTATTAAATTTACCTTAATGTCATTTTTGTAATGGATTAATAGTTAGAGCATTGTAACGGTTTGCTAAAAAGTAATAAGACATTCACTAACTTTTTAATGTCATATATCTACTTATATCAATTTTCTTCGCCGATCGTATATTTATTAAATGCCAAGGTCAAGATGTAACAAAAACATGTTTATTGTATAGCACCCATCCAACCTATACTAGTTCCACTTTTCGAATTTTAATTTAATACTTTGAGAAAAGAAGTTGTTTCGTCCAACTACTAAGGTAAATTTTACATATTTGGTACCTACTAACTACAATGTCTCTTCAATCAATGTTCTGTCGCTTTTTAGCGATAAGACCGCCTGTTGTTTACCTCTTCTTTATGTGTTGTATTATTTGTACTGTTTCTGTATTGAGGTGTGCAATAAAGTGTATTTGTATTGTATTGTCTCATTAGAATAGGAATATCTACTTATATTGGTAAACAAGAGCAATCGATTGGTGGAAGTTCGTCAAAGGACAAGAACACTCGAAAGCTCTAATCAAAGGGTTCAACAACAAATTTGCTAAGGAGCTCTTAGAGCTCAAAAAACATAAAACCTGCGCGGTGAACAGAATATTGACTGGACACTGTAAGTTGAACAAATACATGTTTCAAATTGGGAAGAAACAAGATGCGACATGCAGGTTCTGCAAGGAGTCAGAGGAGACTGCAATGCACATTCTCTGTTCCTGTGGACCACTAATGTCAAAAAGAAGTACACACTTAGGGCGGCACGTATTGCAACCCTATGAGGTACAGAACATTACGGCCCAAAGAATCTGAAATTTCCTGGATTCAACGGGCATCAGTAATGAACTTTAAAGGGCTGTCACAATAGATCACTACCTGGTCGACGTGGCACTCAAAGGCCCAAAAAAAAAACCAATAATAATAACAATATAATTGGTAGCATCCTATTCCACTAGTTTGAGGTGTGTTGCACAGCTCTGCCCTGTTATGGCAATACACCGTAACTTAATTATTAAGTACATACCTATTTCGTGTCTAGATACGCTGTTTTGGCGTAACAGGGCAAAGCTGCTGCACAGCTAGTCATGAATGTACGCTCAAGGACGTGTAAATGTCAATGAAATATTCAATTTGCAACATGCCATGCTAGTGGCGTCTCTCGCGTACGGTTGAAGGTCATCAATTATCATTGATATTTTTTAAACTATGAATGTTGTTGGAAATTCAACAGTAAAAATATTGTTGATTGATACTGATAAGCACAGCTGTGTTGCCAAACAGACCTCAAGGTCGTGAACTGGTACCATAACTGGTTTACGGTATTTACTTATAGTGCATGACGGAAATATATTCATGTTTAACGAGCATGTATAGAAGTAATGCCTAGGAAAAATGTGATCAAAACTAAATGGAAACTATTGTTGAAATATGTTTTTTTTTGGTCTGAGTTTATGAAGCTTTCTTAAAATACTATGTACTTTTATTGAATCGTATAATACAGTAACAAACTAGATACCATATTTATTTGTAAGCAAGTGTAAAATTTGTATTTTACTTTATTTGTAAAATAATGACACAACTATTTTAAGACTATTATACGGCCACGTCTGAAAATATCAATACGAAAGTGACAAAAATATGTACACACGACTTTATTGCCCATATATTAAGGTAGTGTATACATATTTTTGGCACATTTTTCGTACCGATATTTTCAGACGTGACTGTAATATATTTTTTGTTAATAAACATAAACAATGTTTACATATATGCTTGTTTGTTGTGTAAACATTAACAAAAAAAAATGAATTAAGTAATTAAATTCTTACCTTTAATTCAGTAGTTTCACAAAACACGATTTTAAC
Organism: Cydia pomonella; assembly: GCF_033807575.1. NCBI lineage: Eukaryota > Metazoa > Arthropoda > Insecta > Lepidoptera > Tortricidae > Cydia > Cydia pomonella. The sequence continues at coordinate 32,202,065 of NC_084704.1, forward strand.
AATTTATAAACACAATCGTATAATCACGAACACGTTGTGCTAAGTCAAGTTCCGAGAGACGAATAGCGACTATAGCGAGGTCCGCGAGTAACGACTGACAACAGACTTGCAACCATCAACACGTAGTTTTAATCGCAATAGTCACACCCTAGTGGTAGTCTGCAGATACGGGCGGTTATTTTATATACAGGGTTTATAATATATAGGGTTATAATATATAGGGTTTCAATAAGGGCTCGTTGTTCTAATATTAATTTTTGCTACACGAGTATACAGGCTTTTATTAGACGAGTCAAAATTATTTCCGTTGTCTTGTTTTTTATCCCCAAAAAATGTGACAGAGTGTAGTTTTTTTTGAGATGAATTTTTTTTTCTCATGTAAATTATAATCGTTTTGTACACGGGTACGTCCTTAAACTACGTCCAAAAGAGAGATATGGACATTGTAATTGTCATCTCGCTTTGTGTGGTAGGGCACAGCACAGCGGATGTGATTCCCGATCTAGAACAGAGACCAACTGGGGAATTAAGTTAAGTTACAGAAAACCGCAGCCAAATAACACTAGACCTCCTACCGGTGAGTAAGATTGCCAGAGCTCAACGAGGCATGGTGTGGAGTGTTAGGGTCGGCAACGCGCATGTAACTCTCTGGAATTGCAGGCGTACATAGGCTACGGAGACAGCTTACCATCAGGCGGGCCGTATGCTTTTTTGCCACCGATATAGTATAAAAAAAATCTTCAGCTAGAAATACAAGCAATAACACTCGACTTTTTTATTTATTTGATAGAATACACAAATACAAGCGTGATTGAGTGGTCAGAAACGAGACAACGAAAATAATTGACCCAGATCCACTTTCCGAATGGTGGGAAGTGGGAACATACCAACGACAGGGTCGAAAGGAAGAAACTAGATGAGGCCTTTGCCTAGCAATGGGACACTGAAGTAAGCTAATATAAAAAAAAAACTTTAGAGAAGCAGCGAACACGGTTTCAGCCTAAGACTTGCGACAATCAACGCATAATTTAGTCGCAAGTCGCAACCAAGTGGTATAGTCGGGTCCGTCTAGATATTATTTATTTGTTAGACACGGGTTTGGACACTTTAGAGAAGCGAATGCGATACCCGACTGAAAGAATAATAAGAATGTACATAGTACTTAACAATGAACGAGTAATTAACACCCTATATTATATACCTATCATATAAGTAGTTAGAATCCAAAGTGATTTGTGCTTTGTTCTGTTAATGTTTGTTTCGGTACAAGTTTCGAGAACCGCTTAGCGATTGCGACGCGAGACGCGACAATCGACGTATAGTTTAGCCGCACACATGCTGTAGGGTCGGCAACAAAACAGCGATAGCAACCTATTTTATTTTTTTAATTTATCCGTAGCCTTGTCCTTCTTGCAAGCCTGTTTCGCGCTTCCCCCGGAAACTTCTTTTCAAGATGACTATCGCGACTTCAACCGTGAAGGCGTATTAAAAAAACAAATCAACCAACTTAATTTCGTATTTTACAGTACCAAATGAGTTTCTTTTATCAGAATTCTGTGATTGATGACGTCACTTAATTTACCATAATGTTTCTGTTATACCAAAGAGTTATCGATTATCTAATGTTTGTGGAAGAAACATAAGTCTAATTAATGTCGTGCTTCGAATTGGCAGCTGATGTAGATGGCTGTACGGGTGCGCGTTTACATTATGCAGAAAATCAGGTTGCCAAAACACTATTTAAAATTCGGAGGCACGATATTTTCTTTGACATTACATCTATTCTACTATCAATAACTCTTTGGTTTATTTATACTTATAATGAAATAATATAAAACTGAGTATCTAGACTGAGTACCATTACGAGGGTACTACTAAATAATAGTAAAAGATGACTTTGAATTTTCTACACTTTCCTCCTCACCGTTAATCTTTCATTTCATTTCATTTCGTTTATTGCAGAACCATGGTTACATTAAGGTGTTGACATGTATTGAGTGCATGCATGGTTACCCTGTCAGGGCATAGCAACATTATTGATATTCTAAAAACTACTTAATTACTAAAAAAAACCCCGACTGTACACCGTCGTTACGCCCCACGGTTGCATCCAGTTATCTCCCATTAATCATGCCTTTGTCGGCCGATGGTCGAATGATGTACGAGCTACTTTCCCAACAATATGCTGAACAGATTATTGATATTTCACTTGTATCCACATGATGAATGGTGGGACTAGAGATAGACTGCTCCCTGGAATATTTTCCCGGGAATATTTTATGGAAAACCTCATAAAATTTTGTTATATGCCCTAGTTACATTTGTTGAATTCCAAGTATTTAGCATGAAACCTTAAGCTGGTATGTTGATCTAGGAATTTTATTTCGGATAATCATGATAAATTTTTGTTATTTTTTTTTCAAAATTAGTATGCCAAGTAGGTAACTATTTATAAATCGTGTCTGCTGCTGTCACATTTCACATCATTGGACGTTGTGGTTATTTAAACGTGAAATGGTCAAGAACGGTGAAGATACTTATTTATTATAGTAAACGGTAACCTTGAATTTTATACATTTTCCAAATCATAACCGTTTTTGCCGACTGCTCTATACTCGTTACGTCCACGCTGTTGCATCCAAAATGTATGAGAGTCCATTAATCATGCCATTGTCGGCCGATGGTCGATGATGTACGACCCTTTAGTTTTCATACAGAATGCTGAACTGATTATCGATATTTCACTTTTGTCAACTTGATGAATGAGCATGGTGAAAATAGTGATGTGCCGTCCCTGGGACTATTTTCCCAGAATAGGGCCCCCAGCGCTTCACCTGGGTAAACATTACATTATAATAATTTTAAAAATAATAACTACTAAGAGATGTCTAGTCCCAACGTTTAAATTACCTACCTACTTGTTAAATCGCCAGATATGGCACCTGGGTGCGTAGCCAACGTACCAATCGTTAACGCTGGGTAGCGAACGAAACGCAACTGTCACTGTCGCACTAATTTGGAAGAGTGATAGAGAGAGATGACTACGCTACGCTACAGAGCATTAACAATTGGCATGCTGGCTAATACGCGGGTGGTATCGCTAATTATATCAAACGGAAATAGGTACCTTGTTTCTGCGAAACGTTACTTTCTATGGAGGTTAACACACATTAACTTCTCAATCCTGGTATAGGTAGGTTAAGCTGTTATCACACTAATGCGAATTTGCAAGTCAACTGGTATATGGACGTGACAGCGCTATGTGCGTGGGTGTATAGCGATGTCTCACTCGCATACCGGAGCGCCGTGCGAATTCGCATCCAGAAGACCGCCTAAGATACCGGGAAATTACCGGGAACGGCAAATTCCCCCGGCACATCACTAGTCAGGAAAGTTTCATTTAGTTAACAAAAGCGATGTTTACGCTGAATTAAAGACACATTGTTTGGTAAGTTTTTGTGAATTGGAAACAAGCAATGTTATGCGTGAATAGCAGCAATGCTTGCGATGTTCATCCCTCTTTTTTTGTTTACTCTTAACAAGTTTTTTTTTAATAGTTATAATTCTTATTTTTTATTTATTTATGTTACATTCGGTGAAGGAAAACATCGTGATGAAACCGGAATAATCCCAACAAGGCCTAGTTTACCCTCTGGGTTGGAAGGTCAGATGGCAGTCGCTTTCGTAAAAACTAGTGCCTTCGCCAAATCTTGGGATTAGTTGTCAAGCGGACCCCAGGCTCCCATGAGCCGTGGCAAAATGCCGGGACAACGCGAGGAAGAAAAAAAATTATTTATGTTACACGATGTCTGAGTGATATACAATATTCTCAATATATAATGCTGAGGCCATAGATGGAAGGACAGCAGGACTTATCACTTCCAAACAACCTTCGGGTAGCGAAAAAACTCCAAAAGATTTAAAAATTAGGGAAAATTAGTATACATAACCTATATAACCTTTTTCTGGATGCAATAGTTTGTTTCATACGCTCCAATAAAAAAAATACCACTAAACCTGGGGTATTTACCGGGTCCCTGTTACAGAGCCTACCCGGTACCTAATTATAATTATCTATGGTCAAACACACGAATCATTTTTTTATTTATTTAGTTGTGTTTTATTTAGTTTAGTATTATTCAGTTTTTGTATTGGACAGGACAAATATAACGTAAAGAGATACATACCTACTGCATAGTCATAATCACGGTACACACAATATAACAATAGGTACGTGTTTATGAAAATGATCGTAAAATTTCAAATGGCACATGTTCCTCTCATTAAACAAATTGGCCTGCACTTACCTAAATTAAATGATCACGGCAATTGCCGGTAGTGGCGACGAACGCGAACACGGCAGAACTGAACAAACATATTTTATGTTTGGCATTTTTATTATTATTACGCAGCGTCTTACGTAAGCGAACAACACGAAAACGCGAAGCGAAGCGATGTGGCGAAGGTGAATCAATCCTTTAATACCTATAGAAGTATCCTACGTAGGCGATCTAGTTGCGAACTCTAAGCGGGATGATGCGGCGCGGTATACATGCGAACATCGAGCGGCGCAGCGAGACGCGGCTCGGAAGAAACAAACGGTTGTTGCATATGGAAGTGTCCGAAGTGAGCGTTCTTGACGCGATGACAATGGTAGCACACAATACAAAAATCAACTTTATTAAATAAGAATAAGGTCGATATCTTTGTAGCATCAAACCCGCGCACGTGTATAACAGACGCGCCTACGACGAACAACGCCATCGCATCGCACCGCGTCGCATTGCTTCACGTTCACGCCAAGGACGCTCACCTAGGAAGGCTAGGACACTTCCATACGTATCAACGGTTTTTTTATACTACGTCGGTGGCAAACAAGAATACGGCCCGCCTGATGGTAAGCAGTCTCCGAGACTTTAGACGTATCCGGGTCCGGGTCCGGGGTTGGTTTTTGTTTCTTCCTCGCCGCGTCGCGCCGCTTCGCATTCGCGATAAATTCGCTTGGCGTGGGCTGCCGGGCCGCGCCGCTTAGCTTCGCGTTCACGAGTTGTTCACTTACGTAAGACGCTGCATTAACCGCGTGCTAGACGCCAATTCGACAATGAGAATTCGTTTCGCGGGGGTTTCCTCATGCGAACCCACAAAACGTCTAAGTAGTGACTATATAGGTAGATGATGAAATTGATGAGTAAGTGGAGTCAGACCTAGCTAACTCTGCGCTTAACTTTGCAATGACAAAGTGTGGAAGGATATAAATAAATATTAGGGGGTAATCTTACACAGATCGATCTAGCCCCAAACTAGGCGAAGCTTGTACTATGGGCACTAAGCGACCATATACAGATACACACCTATAAAATATACTTAGATAACATCCATAACTCGATAACAAATATTCGTGATAAACACGCAAATAAATGCCCTTACCGGGATTCAACCGCGGGACCTCCAGCTTCGTAGCCAAAACAACCATAAATGTCAAATATCTATTATATTATGACGCCTGTGTTATTGTCTGTCGCCATAAGCATTTCCATGCTTTTGTCACGTCAAAATCGGCGAAGAGTTAGCTTTGTCCGACTAGGTATATGATATATACAGTCACCATCTGGTGTATAGGAGCGGACGAGGTGTTCAAAAATATCTGAACTCTAGCGCCGTGACAATAGAGGCGTGTTCAGATATTCGCGAACACCTTTCCCGCTCTGATATATCTGATGGCGACTGTACCAAAGAAACCAGGTCCACCTATTCGTTATATAAATAAATAAATATTATAGGACATTATTACATAAATTGACTATAGCCCCACAGTAAGCTCAAGAAAGGCTTGTGTTGTGGGTACTCAGACAACGATATATATATATATATAATATAAAATACTTAAATACATAGAAAACACCCAAGACTCAGGAACATTTATCCGTGCTCATCACACAAATAAATGCCCTTATAGTCGTTCGATTTGAAGCTGGCCCGAAGCGGCTAATCTTTTGTCTATTGTTAATTATAAAACCGCGCGTGCCACTACCTGCGAAAAAAGGATCGTATAATTCTAATTGGCACCTGAGCGCGGGCTAGTCCATCGCTCAAAAAATCAGTGTAGGGGCGCTCTCCGACAACGCGCTTTTGTTGCGCATATCGAGGACACATTTTAGACTGGTTCCGTAGCGTTCGACTCGCCGGCACTCAGTAACCGTATAGGGACCACACAAGAAATCGCAAATTATTTTTCCATTTGTTCATTTTGAATCTTATTTCAATTTCCATAGGAGTTGTAATTAAATAACCGGTTAAAGTGACCGGGCCCTTTTTTTTGCAGGTAGTGGCACGCGCCGTTTTAGTTAACAATAGACAAAGGATAAGCCGTTGGGGGCCAGCTACAAATCTAACGACTATACCAGGATTTGAACCCGGGACCAACGGCTTCATAGGCAGGGTTACTACCCACTAGGCCAGAACGGTCGTCTAGATATAAGGTTTAAGACGTTGCTGTTCTGTTAGTGCCTTCTTGGACCTAGACTCGTCAGGTCAGTGACATCATGACGATGACGTATGAGTATTCACTCAACAATGATAGCCACGTTACTAACTGTAGTTCAGACAAGTTGAATGGCCCCAAATGTAAAGCATTGTTATGGACAAAAAAGTAATGTAGCCGCTGCCAGGTTGTTCAAGGAAAATTTAGAAAAATATATGGAATAGTTAGACTAAAAAATTGTCTTCACAGTTGAAATACTTTTTAGAATTTAGAAAAGAGATTTGAAGAATTTTTAAGTGATTAAACCTACAATGTTCTTGACCGGTGCTAAAAAGAATATTGCTTAGTGACTGATTAAAATAACAAATTTGATATGAGTATGTAAGTACCTTCTTACTAACCACGAAGAAACACGAGAGATATTTTGTAATTGACGCTTAGCGTGCAGTTTAAACTTAGCTTAACTATGCGTGGGTTACTAAACACGTAACTCCAGTAATTATCAATTGTGTTATACGTTGTCCTAGCTAACGTAGGCAGGTCCTATTATCCTTTTGAAAATACCTGTTAGTAACCAATATGGTTCACCAATAGTGACTACTGTTCTATAGTGAACCAATAATGACTACTGTTATTGTATAGTGTACCTACACATAATTACTTGAAAATTCAATTGTTATATAAACAGTAATATTTGCTCGGAAAACATATTGAAACTCAAAAATGCGCGTTTTCTCAGAGATAAGACCTAGCTAGATTGATTTTTCGCCCCCGAAAACCCCCATATAGCAAATTTCATCTAAATCGTTAGAGCCGTTTCTTGTATATATATATATATATATATATACAAGAATTGCTCGTTTAAAGGTATAAATATATATAAACAGCCTGTACTAAACAGTAAACGGACTATTATATTTACTTAGATTCGAGATTTTATAGCTTTTTTTATTACTCCTGTAGGTATAGGTTAACTGGAATAAGTTCGTCTTTGTACTACACAATTATGTTCTATCTGATGTAATCAATATTTCTTTTTTCTCATAGAATAAAGTGTATACTTACTTACTACCTACTTAAATCGCAATGTTCCGCAAGCTTAGGTACCACTTAGGTAAATCGTATTCTTCCGGATCACTGGTTTGACAGAAGGCCGTTGGTTTAAATCTAATGCTAGGTAGGTTTCGTAATTTTTTAAAGTGTAATTTCGTTAGCAAATACTCTTTTTAGTATTAAATTTAATGGATGATATTGGAAACCTGATTAAAATAATTACTTCACTAGGTACGACTTTGTCACATGCATATTTAAAAAGAAATGTCTAATTTACCTACGTCTATATCTTGTACACAACAAAGCAGTCAGAGTCAGGAAATTAAACGCATTGTTGGCGAGACCAACTTTCCCTCATTCTCAAGTGCGAAATGGGTCATGTCACCTTGTTTACCGAAGCAACAACGTAACGCGTAATTAGGTACAAGTAGGGCGCTATCATTACCGTCTTATAGAAATGTACTGAAACGTTCAAACAGGACGCTTTACTGCGCATAGTGACAGGACTTAAAGCAGGTTAAAGTCATTACGCGCGCTGATGAGAAGACAATGCTCGTTGACGGTTCTTTTCCTCGCGTTTTACAAATTACGAATTACAAATACTTACTCGTCCCGCAGTTCGTCGTGGTCGAAAGACATTGTGGCTGTGACACTACACTACACTTTAATATAATGTTTTCGGTATGTGCATGGATCGATGGAGTGGTACGCGGGTATCGCGGCGTGCACGGGCGCTGTCAGCGACTGAATGAGGCTGGCGAGGTTTTCCGCCCTAGGAGAATGCGCGGAGGGCTGCGCGCCGCCCAGCCTCTTAACTATGAACTAAACTGACCGGTCGTTAACCTTATTGCAACTAGATAAAGTTCATATTAGTCAGTTGTGTTACAAAAGTTTTCAACGCTTGCGAGGCGACGCTTATTTCCACAGGGCTTCCGAAACTTTACTTTTGAATACAGTATAGGCTAATGGTTCTTAAATCACTTTCAATATGAGTTGATAATTGCAGATATTTTTTACTAAGTAATATATATGCAGTGTGCGAAAACAACCTGCATACCTACATTTTATCTAAACACTTAGTAACAGTGTTAATAGTGTTCTATCTTTATAGTTATCTGGCCACGTTCCTACTGCAAGTGATAAACACACCCATATTTGTAGCTTTTGCCAAATGACGAACGCAAAACTTTACGAATGGGATCATGTAGATATTACGGTCAAAGAGATTTGAAACTCGTAACTTGTCACAACGTCAACATGGAATTACGAGCATAAAGCCAGGATATAAGAAGGGGACCAAAGATATGGCACGGCGCACGAAACTTGCGACTAAAAAAATGTCGTCGGGTTATTATTTTTTATTGGAACTACTCTAAAAAATACTTCTGTTTAAATTTTGCTTATCAGAACCCTCCGCAATATCATTAATAGCTATATTAAACTTAAAAACTGCTATGGTAAGCAGGGTAAAGATATACAAATGAAAACAAATGAATATTAGACATGTTTTCGTCATTTTTCTATCGATCCAACTTTAACATTTTAAGGTTTTGTATAGCCTGCCCTTGCAATATAGTCCAGTCTAGTTTCCGTGTAATTTTTTATGGCAATTGTCTTCGATTCAAACGAGTAAAATTTCAATATAAACTCTATTAAATTACCCCTTCACGTGGCAGGAACCGGCTCCCGGACAATGACGTCAATTAACTTTGAATTTTGATTAATAAAAATATAATCAAAGTTGTTGGAAATTTCAAAAATGACGTATGCTACTTGAAGGGTTAAAAATTGACACAACCCCCTACGCTATATCCCAAAAATATCTATTGTAATGTAAGCCACAAATTCCTTACATCTAAGCGCTGGTGGCCTAACGGTAAGAGCGTGTGACTTGCAATCCGGAGGTCGTGGGTTCAAACCCCGGCTCGTACCGATGAGTTTTTCGGAATTGATGTACGAAATATCATTTTAATATTTACCAGTCGCTTTTCGGTGAAGGAAAACATCGAGAGGAAACCGGACTAATCCCATAAGAACATAACGCCTAGTTTAAACCCTCGCCCTGTGGGTTGGAAGGTCAGATGGCAGTCGCTGTCAAAACTAGTGCCTATGCCAATTCTTGGAATTAGTTGCCAAGCGGACCCCAGGCTCCCATGAGCCGTGACGGAAAATGCCCGGACAACGCGAGGAAGATGAGGTAATTAAAATTAGAATACGCCTGAGACAGTAGTACCTAAATTAATTCAGAGTATTAACCTGCTAAGTTAAGATGGTCGGCTCTTTATCATTTGTCACCATGCCTGTCACGTTCTAACAAGTATGTAAGCGCGAAAGTGACGGGCATAGTGACAAGTGATAAATATGGAACCATGATGCCGCCACTGGCCTGGCCTGGCCTGGTCGTTTATTGCATTTTATTTTTTACCGACTTCAAAAAAGAGAAGGTTCTCAATTCGACTGTATTTTTTTAATTTTTTTGTATGTATGTTACCCGATATCTCCGAGAATAATGAACCGATTTTCAATTTTTTTTTTAATCGAACGGGTATAACCCCGTAATGGTCCCGCTGGCACCAAGTCGGGGTCTGATGATGGGATCTTGGAGAAATCGACGGAACTCTTCAAATGTTATATTACCGAAAGCGCCATACATGTATGTATGGCGCTTTCGGTAATATTTGAAGTCGGTTTTATTTTTTGTTAAAAAGTTTTATATATTATAGCTTTGTGTGCCTAGACATATGCGCTTACCCGTTCGTTTTACTTTAATATACAACGCCTGTACGAAAAGAAGAAGCAATGCCTTAAACAAAATAGGGACTTGGCGAGTGTTTAACTAAAGGTTATGATGGATTATGGCCTTTATGGGATTGAATGGGCGCATTAAGAGCCCATCAACGTGCTTACTAGCTCAATTTAACGATATTTAAAAAAGGGGGCAGCTACGGACTGTATTTTGTATTTAAGTACCTTTTAAATACATCATAATAGTTCTAACCTTGTTGGATTCGTCAATATCTATCGTTAAATTTAAACAATCAACATTATTTTCCAGTGGCTCTAGTGACCACGTTGATGGGTTCTTAATACTTTATCGTGGTAATATTTAGTAATAGTAAATCGTGAACTATTTTTGGAGAAAAACGTCATCGATTAATTACGTCATAATATACGTTTTCATTTATATCTTCTAAAAAAATGCATTAGAAAACAACCATTGTATAGGTACAAGGTTTCGTTTTCCCATAGGATCTGTTGTAGTTTGTAACCTCTTTTGTGCTGACAAATATTTAGTTTTCTAGTTCTATTTTCTATTTTTGATATATTTTTGATTTGCTTAGTTACCTCTACTTCGAATAAAACACTCATGTCATAAACATCTCTTTTAACTCTATTTTTACAAAATACCTAATTTCCTAATTTCTACAACACGTTATCAGCACGAATGCTATAATTAATAATGGAAAGTTGAGTTTAAAGTGTATTACGTAAAATATTGAGTTGTAGTGTTAGTGTGATTTAAAGAAAAAATACAAATAGTAAAAATGTCACATGAAACGGGAGATACTGCGAGTGTTAGAAATTCCCCTTCGAGCGCATCTATTCCATTTTTTTGCTTAAGGAGCAAAGATGGATATCCTGTATGGAAATTCAAGATGCGCAATTACCTATTGCACGAGGATCTGTGGGAAACAATCGGTGGCTACCCAGAAGGAGACACGACCCCTGCCCCTACAAAGGTACGAAAAGATTCGAAAGCACTAGCAAAGATATGTTTGACAGTAGATGGTGCGGCAATTACTCATGTTAGATGTGCAAAAACCGCAGCCGAAGCATGGACATCTTTGCAGAAAGCTTTTGAGGATAAGGGAATGGGACGAAGGCTAGCTTTAGAGCGAAAAATATACAGGTTGAGTCTGTCGGACTTTTCGAATATGGAACTGTACATTAACGCAGTTATGTCAACCGCACAGGATCTGGCGGATATAGATGTAGTCTTAGAGGATAAGTCTATTGCTGCAATACTTTTGGGAGGTCTCACTCCAAAATACGAACCTCTCATTATGGCTTTAGAAAACTGTAATGTCGACGTGACTACAGACTTAGTTAAGACAAAACTGCTAAATGAAATGTCTAAAGATGCGGCTATGCCATCAGAATCCGTTTTTCATGCGAAAAAGAAGCCGAAGTTAAAGAAGAAGGATATTATTTGTTACGAGTGCAAGATGCCTGGACATAAACGACCAGACTGTCCAATGAGAAGCAAGAAGGAAAAGACCAATGCAGTAACTATTAATAATATGACACTTACAGCACTTAATACTTCTGGTAGCTCAAGCAAGGACATTTTTTATGTAGACTCGGGCTGTACTAGACACATGACTTCTAGACGAGATTGGTTTCAGAATTTTACGATACAGAATCAAGGTACCGTTACTGTCGCAAATGGCGAACAAATTAAGTGCTGCGGAATTGGAAATATTTCAATAAACACACCCGAGAACGTGGTCAACAAGATTAATGATGTTGATTTTGTACCAGATTTAAAAGCTAATTTGTTGTCTGTACATAAAACGGTTGAGAAGGGTTTTGTATGTGTTTTTGATATTAATGGATGTAATTTTTATAAATCTGATAATTTTCGTTTTACAGGTGAATCTGTTGCTCATGCCTCGCCCTGTGGTGGACTGTACGTTTTAGACGGTACTGTCAATGTTCCCGAGAATGTGGCAGATAATTATATGACAAAGGATGTGCACTCTGACTGTCAGGATAATTATCAACTTTGGCATAAGAGGCTAGGACATTTGTGTCGCATAGGCATGAACCAACTGAAGAATCACGAGGTAGGCGTAAAATATTCAGTAGTAGATAAAAATAGTTGCATCGCTTGTGTGGAAGGTAAACAAGCGAGGAAACCTTTCAAGAAGGTAGCGTTTAATAGGGCTACTTCCCCCTTAGAGCTGATCCATATGGATCTCATGGGACCAGTGTCTACGACCTCTTTTCAAAGCAATAGGAATATGCTTACGATAGTAGACGATTATACGCGAAAGGTGTTTGCTTATTTTATTTCTTCCAAAACAGAGGTCAAAAATAAATTTGGTTTATTTCAAACTTTTGTTGAAAATCAACTAGATAGGAAAATAAAATCGGTTAGGACTGACGGAGGTAAGGAGTTCGTTAATAAGGAGTTTGTTGATTACCTTGCTTCAAAAGGTATTGAGCATCAAACGACAACGCCTTACAGTCCTCAACAGGTTGGAGTCGCGGAACGCACACATCGTTCAGTTACAGAGAAGGCGCGGACGTTGCTTGCTGAAAGCTCACTGTCGAAAGCATTCTGGGAAGACGCATTCCAAGTTGCAGTGTACCTGAAGAATAGGTCTCCTCATCGAGCCTTAGGTGGACAAATTCCTTACGACAGGTGGTATGGTCGTAGAAGTGATCTTAGTCACCTGAAGGTGTTCGGATGTAGAGCACTTGTCCATATACCGTCATCTCACAGAAGGAAATTAGATGTCAAGGCACAGGAAGTGATTTTCGTCGGCTATTCAAAAAATCCAGGTACTTACGTATTTAGGCATCCTGCTTACCCACGAAAAATGTTTATGTCCAGAGATGCAACCTTTTTTGAGAATTGTTTTACAGAGCTAAAACAGAGGTCACCGAAATCTGAGGTACACTCAGACTCTATTTTATCTTTTGAAGATAAAAGAGAGACCGAGTCTGACAACTGTCAAGATTGTCAATTTTATGACTGTGATGAAAGTAACGACGCGGCGCCATCACCTTCGCCGATAAATCTAGAAAGTGCCGAAGATTTAGTATCTACAGAAGAGCGAGAGCCCTTCAGTGAACCAAGGCTACCTAGTGCGGATGAAGAGACAGCAACTGTAGAAGTGGAATCTCTCCCTGAGCCGAGATACCCCTCAAGAGATAGGAAACCACCAGATTTCCTAACTTACAATGTGTCGACGGTTGATTCTAGCGAACCTACGACATATTATGAAGCTACTCATGCCGATGATGCAGATAAGTGGAAACATGCTATGGCTGATGAGTATAATTCACTGAAAAAACTCCACACATGGGACCTAGTCGATAAGCCTAATAAAAAGGTCATACCATGTAAATGGGTTTACAAGATTAAAAAGGACGCGTACGGTAATATAACGAAGTATAAAGCGAGACTCGTCGTAAAAGGTTTTCATCAAGTCGAGGGAGTAGACTACGATGAGACATTTGCACCAGTGATTCGCCATTCTTCCCTCCGCACTTTATTTGCCATAGCTGCAGAGGTGGGATTAAGAATGAAGCACTTAGACGTTGATACCGCGTTCCTAAACGGAGATTTAGAAGAAGAAGTTTTTATGGAGCAACCTCTGGGTTTCATCGAAAAAGGCAAAGAAAACAAGGTTTGTTTGCTGAAGAAATCCCTTTACGGCCTTAAACAGGCACCGCGAGCATGGAACAAAAAGTTAAACGAAACGCTTTTAAAAATAGGTTTTATAGGAACTCCTTCCGAGCCTTGCGTATATACGAAACTTTTTGGTAAGGAACTCGTGATATTGGGTATCTTTGTCGATGACATTATAGTATTCTTTCAATCAGATTCAACGTTTGGCACTGTCAAAAACGATTTGTTGAAATATTTTTCACTAAAAGATCTCGGAATATTAAAATGTTATTTAGGATTGCAAATCGAATGTAATTCCGAGTGTATTAAAGTAAACCAGCGAAATTATATTCTTTCAATATTGGAAAAGTTTAACATGAAGGATTGTAAGACTGTGGATACTCCTTTAGTTAAAAAGAATATGGAAAGAAGAACTGATGGTCAAGTAGGTGAGTCTTATCCGTATCAGAACTTATTAGGGTGTCTCATGTATCTGACGGTAAACTCACGACCCGACATCGCTTACTCTACAAGCTATTTAAGTCAGTTTAATACGTGTTTTACTAAGGAACACTGGAATGCTGCCAAAAGGGTTCTGCAGTACCTGAAGGGTACTTTAGACTATTCCTTGGTTTACAGGAAGAGTGGAGAACCTTTAAAAGGCTTTTGTGATGCGGACTGGGCAAATTGTCCGATTGACAGAAGGTCGTACACCGGATACACCTTCAAGTTAAGTGGAGGTCCAGTATCCTGGGAGTCCAA